>NC_134177.1:28953525-29280862 GCF_964188355.1 Buteo buteo
TGGTCTTTTAATTATTTATAACTCCAGAGCTGCCGTGACATCCAAAAGCTTTGTTCAGTAACTTCAGGTTGTCTCTCAGGTCACTGAAAAAATATTGCAGGATATCCCTACAAGCACACCAGCATGGTAATGACTTAGCTGCTCTTAGAGTTCAGCACCTGTTAGCCAGAAATAAAACTTAATAGGAATGAAGGTCATCTTGCATTGTTTCTCAGTCAAAATATTCCAAGGTACCAAACAAAAGTACATTATACAAACACTATTAATTTAATCAAATAAGTTTATAATACTATCAAAAAGCTAGTCTAACAGGATCCATTTTTCCACGAATCAATACCAAGTGGTATTAATTAAAGAACTAACATATTTTAACTGTGTATTACAAGATTCATGTATTTGTTGTCCTTTTGTTTTGTCCAAGTCTGATACCAAGTTGACTTACATTTACCTGAATTTTACTTACGTAGATCAATCCTGTCATGGTTTAACCCCAGCCAGCAACTAAGCACCATGCAGCCGCTCACTCAATCCCCCCACCCAGTGGGATGGGGGAGAAAATCGGGAAAAGAAGCAAAACCCATGGGTTGAGATAAGAACGGTTTAATAGAACAGAAAAGAAGAAACTAATAATGATAATGATAACACTAATAAAATGACAACAGCAATAATGAAAGGATTGGAATGTACAAATGATGTGCAGTGCAATTGCTCACCACCCGCCGACCAACATCCAGCTAGTCCCCGAGCAGCGACTCCCTGCCCCCACTCCCCAGTTCCTACACTAGATGGGACGTCCCATGGTATGGAATACCCCGTTGGCCAGTTTGGGTCAGGTGCCCTGGCTCTGTCCTGTGCCAACTTCTTGTGCCCCTCCAGCCTTCTTGCTGGCTGGGCATGAGAAGCTGAAAAATCCTTGACTTTAGTCTAAACACTACTTAGCAACAACTGAAAACATCAGTGTTATCAACATTCTTCACATACTGAACTCAAAACATAGCACTGTACCAGCTACTAGGAAGACAGTTAACTCTATCCCAGCTGAAACCAGGACAAATCCATTTCTGTTTTTCAAATTCTGAAACATTAATTTCCGTTTAGCGCCTTGAAACTCTCCCAGGGTTCTAGGAGTGTTGAAAAACAAAACAACAACCAACAAACAAAAACCCTGATAACGTCAGTCTTTGGCCAGCTCTTTTAGAATGACAGGATGCAAGTTAATCTACATTTGCCAAACTCAAGAAGTGTAACTTCTGTACCTGAGGTTTAACATACTCTTCATTGTGAGAGATGAAAATGTCACATTCTCATATGAAAAGGATACATCATTTTGCCTTTCCTCAACTAGAAGATAGAAACATCTACTGAAAATCACCTCTTATATGATTTCACTGTCGGTGTTACCATTTCCTAGGAATGGACTGTTGCAACTGCTACATATTTCTTGTGTTTTAATATACTTTCAGCCGCCCCCTTGCCAAGGTCTTCCAGTTGTTTTGCTGATGACTTAGATTTCAACTTTTGTTACTCCTCCTCTCCCTGAATTTCCAGTTACTGCTTTATGACCCACCATCTTCCCCTTTCTTCCATTTGTTATGTGTCAGACGCTTTAAAACTTTTTTCCTTTCTAGTTGCCTTACACTCTCCCCAAACCAGGCTCCTGGTTTCTCGGTGACAGTGGCCCTCTTTTTGAGTGTGACATTTTGGGGAGCTCGTAAGAGGAGCTAAAACAGTTCCAACCCCCTTATGTGCTCTGCAATTTTACTTCCAGCTCCTTGCCACCGTGCCTCAAAATTATCTTCAATGCCATGAAACAGGCAATGTTAAACCATCCAGGGAATATCCTCTGGTTTCAGACTTGCAGAGAAGAAGCGTGATCCAATCACAGTTACTTACACTGAAACTATCAATTTTACAATCACCTCATTTTTACAAGTGTTTTCCCACTGGATGCCAGACTTTCTGATTTTTGTTCTCTCAGTAAGAATAGTCAGAAGTGGCAAAAGTGTCTTAGCACCAGCAGCATGAGCACCACTCAGAAGTCTACTAGGAGTACACAGTCTTTTTCACCACTGAAATGACAGATGGCTGCTTGAGAAGCTGGCCAACTTGCTTTCTAATGCCAGTGGGTGGGCTGTAGCAGCCATTAACTAGTACTCCATCTTCTGCTCCCTCTGTTAGGACATTGATTTACCAGCATTCATGATAATTTCTTCTGAGGTCTTGCTGACTCACTAACAGGGAGGGTAATTTCTGTACTGAGCACTGCTCCTCCTTCCCTCTTGCCCATTAAGTCCTTTCTAAACAGTAAAACGACAGGAGCCTCAGCAACCAAAGTCACCTGGGGGTAATGTGTCTTGTGTATTGCATTACTGCCTGCAGGCTGCTCTACAGCCAGGAATTCAAGTGCGTATCAGCTAAGCAATTGTATTAAATGGAGACCTGAGCAACAGGGAATTTTCAAGAAGCCCAGAGGAACCCAATTCAATTACATGGGGTATCTAAGCCACTCAGGCTCTCTTAAAAGTCTCCAGCTTACTGCATAGTGAAGGAGCACAGTATCTGTCCCCAGAGGGGTATGTGCAACAGAGAAGGAAAACCCCACTGCAACAGCAGAGCTGGCAGAAAGCTGGCACAGGTATGCTTGCTTCCCTCTCAGTGCCAGCATCCTGTAAGCTCTGATCTATGACAGGGATTCCTCCTGGCCACACTGCACTGACCATGTTCTTCAGGGTACAGATCAACTCTCCAATGTGAACCTCATTAATTTTGCGGTCTGGTTAAAGGTAGGAGATGTGGATCTGTCTTGGCAGCCCTTCCTCCATTCTGGTGGTGATGCTTCCATGTCACAAATGGGCTGGGCAGATTTACAGAGGGACAGGGAGCACATTGTGGCAGGTGTTCCCATAGTGAGCCTGTGCTTCCTCTGCACGTTACAGCAGGGTTTGCTGACCATGCGCACAGAAACAGGAAGATCTGCTCAGCTCTCATGTAAAGACAAGGCTGACAGACAAGGGGGGTTCCTTGGGCTGTTAACATAGTTCCCAGTGAAGAAACTCCGTATCCAATATCCTTCCAAGGGGATTCCCCATCCCAAGTTATCCTGCACTTCTTTTGCTGGTTACCTTTAGTTTCATACCCAACAGTTAAATCTTTACACCTGTGACCAGAATGACCATGTATAGTCCCTTTGTGCAACAGAAACCTTCGGCCCAACCCCTCCTGAGTCCCTGCAGCCTCTGAGGCAGGGAAGGATTTAGCTTCACACAGTAATCCAGGCTGGAAGAACCTCCTTCAAAGCAGGGCCCACAATGAGATCAGATGAGGTTGCTCAGTGCTCTACCCAAACTGGGATTGAGAATCTCCAAAAATGGACATGGTACATCCTCCCTGGACAACAGGTCCCAATGCCTGACTGTCCTCGTGGGGGGAAAAGTTTCTCTTTATACCCAGTCAGACCCTCTCTTGTCTCGGTTGGTGTCTGTTGTCTCTTGCCTGCCATGCACAACTGTGAATTGATTTCTGTGCGTATGTGGCTATAAGATTCTAAGTGACAAGGGGAATGGAGGAGGGATGGCAGGAACAGGACAGAAGACTCAGGGAATTGTGCAAAGTCTCCATAACAGCAAACCCTCTCCACAGTTAGTCCCCTTCAGTACCCTGTGCTTGCACTCAAAGTCTGCACTGGTACTGGTATCACTGCGCTGCTCTTATGGCAGGGAAAAAACAGTTACACACACAGGCACAGCCTTGATAAAGCCTGTCTCAGAGGGGAACCATATTCTCATTCTACAAGCAACCTATAACACATATCTGCTTCTTCATTTACTTCTCGCATATTGACAAACGCATTTTCACAATTCCCTTTGAAGAGACATGAATCTTTCTCTCCACACAAACACTAAGCACCATTTTAGAACCTCTCCCACTGAGTGTCATTTTCCTATAAATGCATTAGCAGCTACGGATTGCAACAAGGCAGCAGAAGCTGACAATACGAAGGAGCGACAGTGAAAGGATACAAAGGGGGTTGCTACCTCTTCAGAGGTGTCCCAGTGTTAGATTTTTCACTTTGACATTGCACTTTATAATCTTCTTCAAAGATTACTGTACACATGTACACACTTATTTATAACTGCACCCATTAATAATGGCTAACTGCGGCATGCAGCTCATATCCCCAGCACATAGAGCTCGCTCTGTGCTACCCCAATGGCTGTGAAGCAGCAGGAAGCAGCCTTTCAGTTAAACAAGCGATGGCTGTAATATGTAACATGACAAAGTGGTGGTAGACAGGCCATTTAAAGTCACATTTAACATTTTAGTTAGCCTTACCCCAGGTGGCAAATGCTCATTTACATTATTCATAGTAACGTTCAAATTTAAAGAGGAATGACAAAACTAGGAAGAAAAATAGGCTTTGTTCTGTAACTGCAAAGACAGCTAAAAGTATTTTTTTTTCAGGGTGTGCGTGTTTCTCCCCTCTTATGAAATTGACAGCTTGGGGGTACAGCTCTGGCGTGAGATAACACCCATGGCCTGAGCCTACGGCAGGGAGTAGCTCACAGCCAGGCCTTCCCATGCTTCTGAATTTCTTACTGATCCACCTCTAGCCTCTGAATATCTTTACAAGGATGTAAGGGCTCTGGTTTCCAACAGGAGCAACCAGAAATGGTGGCTGCTGGTTCTTTAGGAAGCTCAGTCCTTTTCATAGTGACCTCTGCCTCCCAGGCCAACCCCAGGTTTCATTAGTGTGCTGTGGTCACCACTCCCATGATGTTTGTGGCGTAGCCCAGGAGACCTGGGGACACTGAACATGGTGCTTAGCACTGCACTCCGCACCAGAATCCCTGGTGGTAATGACCCATACAACACACCTTGGTGGTATTACCAGCACAGTGGTCGCAGAGTTGCAGAGGAGTGTCACCTGGGGAATAGCACTGCCAGGGAATGGCTGGGCAGCTGTGCAGTGATAGGTGTCCACCCTCCAGGGGACCTCACAGCCACATTGCCCTGCACAGATTTCACAGGCCCTTGGGCAGATAGCCACTGCCTCTCACCAACATGCCTTCAGCAAAATTTTAATGCCACAGAAAATCTGAAATAGAGAATTATTATATTAATATATATTATATATATAATATATATTATAAATAAAGAATTATTATATCTGAATATAGAGAAGAGCTCAAGGGATTTAAGAAACCTTAGAAAATCAGCACACAGCCTGGTACTTCTGTTGCTGCCATCAGAACCTGTACTCTCTTTTTGTCAGCAGAAAGAGGATTTAAAACCTCATGACCAGCCTGTTCTTACAAATCTCCATTGACTGAAGACTCCATTGCTTTCCTATGCAATATATTTCAGCACAGAACTCTCCTGCTTGATGCTTTGTCCTAGCTCTCCCCTGCTCTAAGCCTAGGACATTTTATCCCCAGCACAGTCAATATGCAGGGCAGTTTATTTATCTTTTGTATTCATAATCTTTACATACATGAAGATTAGTGGCCTCCTTCAGTTTTACCTTTGCTGGATTTTCAAATCCCAAATCTACCCCATCAACTTATAGCATCTTTGCATTGTTAGCTCTATCCAAAATAATTTTCATGATCACAGCCTGATCTGCAATAGAGAGACATGTCCACTCCCAAACCATCATATCATCAAGTTCAGCAGAGGCAAACAGAATTTTGCCACTTCCTCCTGCTGAGCTGCAGGATTTTCAGAGTACTGAAAGAGGCTGACACATGTAGGTAATGGGAAATTACCCCAAAATTCAATTACTGCTGTGTGCCACAGCAGTTTTTAGACCTGCTGGCTAAGCACCTTACCAGCAGTGAGGATGAAATAGGTCTGATGACGTGATTCATTGACATTGCACTGGGTTTTGGATCCAGAAATATATTAATCAAATGTCACTTTATAAAGATAATATTCATATGCACAGACTACCTTCATGATGACTTCCCCTTTCTTAATTCTTCTTCCCCCTCTCTTCTGTTTTGTCCCGGAAGTACTGAGTTGAGCCTTCTGTAATTAGTAAGAGGCACAGTATGTGTATGGGGTTTACTCTCCTAAACATTACCTAAGCTATGCCATAAATTTTATTACAATGGAACATTCAAACATCAGACATTGCAATGTTTGGAAAAAAAAAGTTATTTTGGAAAAGAAGAACAAACAAGATCTAAGAGAACAATATTCTGTAGATTATGAAAATGTGTTTGTACAAACCCAGCTGAAAGCTATCAAGCACTGCCAACATAGCCAAACCAATTACTGATAAAGCTACTATGAAGTATGGATTAGTAAGAACTTGGAGAAACCATCTTGGCATGAAAGCTCTCCTCACTCTTTCAAAGCTTGCCAAGGAAATGAACCCATGGAGATGTAATTAAAGGCAACAGAAAAAAACATTCTAGGAAAAAGAACAACCATCCAACCAAACAAGAAGCCCTATTTAAATCTGTTTTGTCAAACTTTTTACAAAGTCATTTTTTCCCTCCTCTCTTCTCCAGGCTGGTCTCACAGATAAATAATTGAAATTAATGTAGCAATATCAGCAGTTTTTCAGACTTTTATTTTATTTCAGGTCCAAAAGAAAAAAGGGTTCACAAGAGTTTCTGCACCAAAAGATACTCATTTGCCAATTTGCATCCTTGATAAAGAGCCTCTCTGTAACAACTTCCATGCTTTTAAAAGCACAGAAAATACAATTCTGCATTAGCAGGTAACAATAGAGAGGACCTTAAAAACTCTGGATATTAGAAATCCAGATGTTCCTCTGGCCAGATATAAATGTAGTGGTTGTTCCCATAATATCTGCTAAGGATAGACACCAGTATTTTGCAGCATCTGAAACATTAAGACCCTGGACTAATATAATGGCCTCTCAACCTATATGATTTACTAGCTGATAAATTCTTACGCAAATCATAGTAGAGCAAAAGGAGGAAAGTAATCATAATGTTCTGGTGATCAGATTTGCTCTCTTTTTAACTTACAAATACAGGCACTGGTAGAAATATTTACAGATTTGTACAAAAATTTCAGGAGTATTATGCTGTATAAGCTGCTGATCCTAAAATATTTCCCCTCTGGGAGAACTACAGTTGGATAGTTAACATAGATTAATATATAATTCTTTAGTCTTGATTTTCTACAAGAGGGGGCAAGTAGAAGTTGCTGAGAAACAATTACAGCTCCTCATGCCTTTTATCAAAATATGTATATATAATATGTTACCTATCAAAGGTGATACCCCACTGAAATTGCATGGCTGAAGCTTTCCATTCAGCACCAGACAAGCCCTTTTTTGGTATGTGAGTATCAGTACATCAGTGACTCATTCTGTGCAACCCAGTATCTTGACTAGTGGGACCAAGTTACGTCCATTTCAAATGGTCCAAAACTTCCATTTACTGAGATGGAGAATCTCAGTTTATATTGTCATACTGCATTAAATTTGCCTTGAAATGACATAAGCAAATTTTCCCTTTGAGAAGACAGAGGAAAAATAGGGTTTCTGGGTGGCTGGGGTTGCGACAAGTCATTCTGTCTGCAATACTTACCTGAAACATTAGACTAACCAGCTAGGAGATGATTAATAAGGGCAGGAGGGAAGAGAGAGGCAGGCAACAAAAGTAAAAATGTGGTTTCCATGCCAATAGGACAAGTTGACAGTGAAAAAGAAGAAGGTCAAGCCAGAGGAAGAACAAATTTGGTACCTGTGATTTTTTTTAACTGTCTCAGTTAGAGTATAAAGGCCTTATTGCCTAATCTCTCACATCCCTGAATAGCACAATGGTATTAAAAGACATGCTGCAAAATACAACAAATGACTTATAAAGGTGCCAGCAATCAGGTCAATATACCCTTCATGTCACTCAATCCTAGCTTCACAGCAATCCCCAACAGTAGAAAACCTGTAAACCCAGCACCCAGACTCATGGCCAGGTGTGCTCCTCTCCAGAAGGACAAGCACATCGCTGCATTCAATACAGCTCAGGCACTCCCAGCGTCCATGCTCAGGAGCAGCTTTCCTGTCCAAACTCACTCAGGTGCAACTTCTGTTAACAGCCTCGTATGCACTGATATAAGCAATGAGAAGAGAGGCTGGTTCACAGGTACCAGGGAAAGGACAGCTCAGAAGCAGGCAGAGACTGGTTCTTTGTAATCAAGGGACACAGTCTTCCATATGATTGCTGCAGTAAAGTACTGGTTGTAGGACTGCTGTCCTGTTTTACCTGATAACAGACTATATAAGTTTCCTCAGCAGGGGCCATTAGAGCAAGCTTAGTGGGCTATTGAACATCAGTGTTAGATACCTTGCCTGCTGAGTGCCTAACAGATAGCAGTCAAAATCTGCTAATTATTACAAACAACTGTCTGTTGAATGCTCTATACACTGCATGGTGCCTCTGAAACAGATGCAAATTCTGTCTAGAGCAGGCAAATGCAAATAAAGTGCTGGAGAGGATACCTATGGTGAACAAATGTACTGCTGCCTGGCTGCCTTCTCCAGCAAAACAGCACACATGCATTGTTTTCACTCATGAAAGCTATATCTTTGCTGTAGGACAGTGGGGAGCATCACACAGAGGCAGCATGCATGGATATAACTGCAGGCATTAGAAGGAAGGTGAAGAGTTAGAAGGCAAGTGACTTCTTTTTCTTCTTTAACAAGTCCACATCTACCTACAGGTTTTTTCCTCCTGTTTGTTCACTAAGAAAACACAAAGGTGAAACTAAACTGCTCCACATCAGCCTGCAGGTTGGTGCCTGAGCCCATCTCAAATATTATTGGCAAAAGTGCTGCCTCGATGAACACACTAGAATGTAAATTACGGGTTGGGAGATCACATGTATTCTGGATTGGGCTAGAGCTGCCCACTACAGGCAACTTAGTTCAAATTATGTCACTGTGATCTGGGAGGTCTCTTCAGGCATAAACTGTCATTCTTTTCTGCATCAACAGTCATAGAATCATTTTGAGAACTCTAAATGAATACAGATCCTTTAAAAAAGCAAGGGGAAAAAATAACTATATTTGCTGCCTTTTTACTGTAAACATTTCTTAGCTAGAAATGTTTAAAGCTTTACAACGTGAATGCCCAAATGTCACAAGCAAAACTAAATGTAATTGCTTTGTTCTGATTTTAATACAGTGAATCAGAGTAATATTAATTGCCTGCTCTCATTTCAAAACAGTTTTGTGATATCAGCATTAGAGTCAAGTAGATATTTCCCAGTAAAGCGCTTCTCCAGCTGAAAAATGTTTCAATGAGTATAAATTTTCCAAAGAAATAATTTATTTTGACTTTGTGTTGTGATTTGGATTTGCTTTTTAATAAAATTTAGAGTTCTGATAAAATTAACTTTTTAAATTAAATTTCAATATTTTGACTCAAGCTTACTTCTAATTTTTAAAAAGGTTTTGTTCTAAACAAAAACTTGTTAGAAAGCAAATTCAAAATTAATAGCTCTCATTGAAATGTATTAACTGGTGTGACTGCCTGCTCTTCTAAATTGTCACTGCATTAGAAGCCCCCATGAACACTGAAAGTAAAAATTGTCATTTTGGCATTTTGCACAAAACAGATTCACATGTGGATGCAATTGAGGAGACAGCATTAGGTAGATAACATTAGCTAAAAGTGGTAGTGCTTTGGTCTTTCTTCAGCGAATACTTCAGACAGCTAATCAAATACTCAAATTTAAGCAAGTGCTTATGTGCTTTGTTGAGGAGAGTGATTTGAGAACATTCTGAAGGTTAATCATGTACTTCACATGCTTTGCTGAATTTATTCATGTGGGTCTGATCCAAAGCCCTTGAAGTCAATAAGATTTTTTCTCAGTGAATTTGTGCATCAGACTTTAGAAGCAGCAGCTAATTTTCTCTCTTCAAAATCTTTTTCTCTGTAAAGAATATTTTAAAACAGTCTAGTGTGAACTATTAGTATAGTACAAAATATTAGCATAGCAATGATTATGTTTAAAAAGGAATACAATATCTTTCCTTCATATTTTTCATGTTAGGCATCTGTTGGCTTTTTTTTAATTAGAATTATCTGCACTCAGAATGTCCATAGAGGATAAGGAGCAATAGAGTCACAATGATAAGTTATGGAATGTAAATTTTAATTAAAAAAATCACTCTGTTCACAAAACCAGCAAGGTAATTAAGTAACAGAATCTACCTGCTATTTAACCAGTCTGTTACATGTTGGTTCCCTATAGGTTTCACAAACTACACAGAAATCATCACATGGCCCTTCCTCAAAGTAATGAATGGCTATTTCAGCAGGACATGAAGGTACTCGAAGCAGAGAGAGATGAAGAGTGGCTGCTTCCTGATGCTAATGGAGCTGATGTTAATGACAATGTACTATGCACAAGAAATATGGAGGAGTCAGGTTTCAATTTATGAGACCAGAAAGGTTAGTGTGCCCCATTAATCTGTGATGGTGGAGCCGGTGACACTAACGGTAGAAGCACCATCTGGAGAAGAGTAATAGCACGTATTACGGAAATGTGAAAGTCATCTTCAGTCCAAAAAGGGTTCTGATGGCAACATTTTGTGATCCGTGTTCTTGATACCACATCACTACATCTGACATGTAATAAATCCTCTTGGTTATTAAGTGAGTACAGGCAGTTAACCATAAGTAGCTGTCATTTACACAGAAAACATATCTGGTCAACAGGTGTTGCAGTGACATACCTATAGCCATGAGTGCTCTTCAAGCTATCATACCTGGTAAATTCTAGTATAGAAAGAACACAATAATCTTACAAGTACTGAGTGTTTTATACACTTCAAGACGGTATAGGAAAAGCCATTTTAATGGACTTCTACAGTGTGGAAACTGCATAGCACATACTCTTAGTCCATTAGTGATGATCGACTGGTATCTTTAATGTTTTAGAAACTTTCACAAATATATGTGAGCAACTTTGAGGAATGCTGCCAAGATGACATGATCAATGCAAGGACATATGAATGATCTGCTAGAAGAACAGAGTTTCTGTGCAGACCCCGTCACCCTGCAGGTGATGTAGTTTTCTCAGCCAGGAGAGTAAAAATGCCCAGTTGCTTCCAGAACACGTCCAAGCAGGCACCTCAGCATGCTTAGCAGTGGTTTGACTCTGTGGTCCCAAAAGGCAGTTGTTGATCTAATTCTGCTCCCATTTAAGTCAACATGGAGAGCTTGGAAAATATCAGGAACAAGGAAGAAACCTCCTGGAAGTATAGTTCAGGTAAGAAATCCATCTAAAATGCAGAATAAAAACCCTACAAGTACAATAGTTACAGTGATACTATTACACAAATTGCCAGGCTTATTCTCTGCAGTTGCACTAGGAATGGCAAAACCAAGAGAATTCCCTGCTGCAAAAAACAGAACTGAATGCAGATAGAGAGAACAAGGCAAGATTTTGTGGCTCAGGAATCCCAGAAGTCCTAGGTAATACCATTAGGATAATAAATTAAATAGATTTGAAATCCAAAAGAGGACCTATGTGATATCTAACCTGTCCTTCAACAGCACAAGTCATAAAAAAAATATCTAACGAGATTTTAACAGTAACATATGAAATATTCCTGCATTTACACTTTGTACTGGTAACCACTCAGAAGCTTCTGACTTGTTATCCAAGTGTCAAATGGATTTTACAGCAGCGATCCTTGGTCCCCAGAAGGATACAAACAGGGACAGAAGGCACTGTAGGTGTAACCCTGGTCACTTCTTCACGGGGATAAAAGTTGAAAGGTATTGGTGTCGAATGGTACATTAAAAAACCCCAAACCACCCCTCCCCCTCCCAACGCACCGTCAATCACTCTTCACTAACCATGAGAACAGAACAAATGCAGAACCTTACAGTACCAGGCTTCTTTGAAATATTTTTGACAGACACAGTCCAGTTTCCTGTAGGAAAGATTAGAATCTTTTTACTTATGCTTTTTTGGGTACTCCTGAGCACTTCAGTGCACACACCTGCTTTCTACAGCTTTTTTCACTATGCTCTCAGAGCACCAAGGGCAAAATACTGTCATTCATCTTCCAGCCCATCCACCACTACCAAATCCGAGTCTTACCCAGCAGCAGCCAGAGAGCAGTGCAAGCTCAAACCACCGCTGTTTTGTCAAATTTCAAATTCCTTGAAATTTCTTCATAGCCATTTGTCCTGGTTTCAGCTGGGATAGAATTAACTGTCTTCCTAGTAGCTGGTACAGTGCTATGTTTTGAGTTCAGTATGTGAAGAATGCTGATAACACTGATGTTTTCAGTTGTTGCTCAGTAGTGTTTAGACTATAGTCAAGGATTTTTCAGCTTCTCATGCCCAGCCAGGGCACCTGACCCAAACTGGCCAACGGGGTATTCCATACCATGTGACGTCCCATCTAGTTTAGGAACTGGGAAGGGGGGGGCAGGGATTCGCCGCTGGGGGACTGGCTGGGTGTCGGTCGGCGGGTGGTGAGCAATTGCCCTGCGCATCATTTGTACATTTCAATCCTTTTATTACTACTGCTGTCATTTTGTTAGTGTTATCATTATCATTATTAGTTTCTTCTTTTCTGTTCTATTAAACCGTTCTTATCTCAACCCAGGAGTTTTACTTCTTTTCCTGATTTTCTCCCCCATCCCACTGGGTGGGGGGGAGTGAGTGAGCGGCTGCGTGGTGCTTAGTTGCTGGCTGGGGTTAAACCACGACACCATTTGATAGACATGAGTGGATATTCAGAGTGCACTACAATGATGGTTGTTGGACATGCAACCTAAATACTGCTGCAAAGACCTACATTTAATGAATGTTACCATGACTTTCTAACCAGCTGCCCTAATGACTGATAGAGGATGCCTATGTCCTACTTGAATAAACTCTTATTTTACCTGAGCTTGAGAAGTCTGAAGCAGCCATGTGATAACATGTTTGAATGGTGTCACAGACCTGTCTGTACTGGAAGTTTTTATAATACATTTCTGATATTTTTTCCCTACATACACAAAATAAATGCACAGGGAAGAACAGAACTGCATAGAGACTAAACCAGTGTCTTGCTGCTTGCTTGTTCTCTCTCCACCACAATCAAAATTAATGCAATACTAATGAACAATGTAGTAGTATCTCCTTCAAGACTGCATATTACTCTCATACACAAAAAGAGATTTTTAAGACTATATGCACCATTCACCTGGTGACTTTTGCCAAAGCAGTATCAAATCTCCTCTACAATGGGCACAGTGGACAGCTGTAAAATATGGCATTTGCAACACCTGTAATCTGCTTTTTATTGTGGCATTTCAAGTTGCGCTTAGTTTAGAACTGAAATACTGCCACATGGAGATTAGAGCAGCAAATACTGTCAACTTACTATGAGTTGTAAGTTATTGTTTTATGCTAGAAAATAAAAGTTGTTCTTCATTAACTGCTTCCTTCCCCTCCTTTAAAACAATGGTTTTATTTTGTTCAGACACAGATATAATAATTTAATGAAATAAGGGCCACTCATAGATGAAAAGCAAAAAGGGAAAAGAAAGAAATGAAAAATACCATTATTTAATACTTCATAACTTACATACATCTAGAAGCCCTAATGTGCAACTCTGATCTCTCGACTCCGTGTCTAGCCCATTCCCTCACAGCTGAGGGACTTGAGGACATGCTCTCAGCTGCCTCTGAAATATCCAATACAGACCAGTTTGAGAGACTGTAAGAGAGAGGACAAGTGGACCACAGGTTTTATTGTATGTTCCTATCTGCTTCTGCCTCAAAGGCAGATAAGCCACAATCGTAGCTGCATTTCAGTGAACTTGTGGTGGTGGAAAGAAAAATTATTTCAGCACCAGAAAATCTAGAACTGCTCCACAGATACTAATTCAAAACTGTCGCCTGCCCAGATGAATGCTTAGTAGAAATAAAATTAAGCTCTGAGCTTGCAGGTAATCACATTACACATTACGAGAAAGCTGTTGCTTGCTTGGATTTCATTCAAACACGCCAGCTTCAGTCTCATGATTTATGGAACTGCAGAAACCTCCACAGATTTTTTTTCCCTTCTTAGCCCTCTGGTTTAAATATAACACAGTAAGTTAAGCTGAGAAACTGGGAAGGCAATTTACTTTGCTAGTATTAAAACAAAGAAAAAAAATCAATTTTTTTGTACCTTAGAAGAAAAAAGAAAATCAAACTGTTCTTCTATCTTAAATGCTAACTGAAACCATCCCTTCCAGGTAGAAACTATCAGCAAAATAAGCCTAAGTTTCTCATCTGACTTTGGCAAAGCAGAATCACCGTCATTCAGAGGGATCTTGGCAGAAATCACAAAATGCAGAAGCACAAAGATATTATAGGAAGAGTCTAATATGTCAGACTGTTTTATTAAGTAAAGCCCATAGAAAGAAATCTCTGAAAAGACAAAAGTAGCCAGTTATGGGGAAGAAAACTTTATTTACTTCTTAGGGAAGTTCCTCTTCCCTTACCCATAAGGGGTTTGCCTTACAAGGCAACCTACCACCATAAAAGTGGATCAAAGGGTTACCAGAACAAATGCAAGTATTTCATCAGTGCTTACTGTAAACTTCAAAGGAGCACAAGACATCCTGGCACCAAGATACTTACTGAGTCACTACACAACCACAACTTGAAAAGGTTGTTCATTTATCAAAGAATCAAAAACTTGGACCATAAATTACCTCTTGCTTTTTATCTGCTAAGTGAAATATAGTTGTGACTAGACACAACATTGCATAACCATCAGATATGCCAAAGTGCCCTAAGGCCTTGGGTACATTATACACTTGCTGTTGCCATGGAAATAATGATTCCGATTTAAGAAGTGATACGCAGCAACCTGTCATGGTGTGATTCTTGAAGGTCCCAAGGGTACCTTGGCAATGAACACTAGGCTGAAATGCCTCATTGCAATTCCTGCAAAATCCCTATCTCCAGGAAGACTTTGCTGGTATTTTAAGGTCCTGTCCCAGAATTCTGATGCAATCATGACTCCACTCTTATGATTTCTGGTGCTTTTTGTACTATCATTCTGTGCAGCTTACTGTGGGTTTTACTACCACCGTTGACTGGAAAACAAAACTTGCATTATACACTTGATAAAGCCTGTAACCCTTGGCCTGGAAGGTGCAGCCACAGAACAGACCTACATAGCATAGAGAAGGTTGATCTCTGCTTTGAAGTGTAAAATGCTGCTCAACAGTGACAGTCAAGACCAGAGACTCCACAGTTCAACAAAATTGGAAACAGAGTGACTGTGGTAAGATTCTTCTGTTTGTCATCTTTTCAGATGCTCACTTTTCATAGTCCAGACTCTTGCCTTTCTGCAATTAAATGTGAAATTGTGAACATAGGGACTTTGCCATAGTAAAAGAATGCAGCTTCACTAACTCTCAAAAATTTTGTCCAATTGCATAAGAAGTTTTGCTTACTATAGAGACAGTACAAGTTGCATGCAAGCCCTATTTGTGAACGCACTGTTGCCACCTCTTGAAAATCTTTTCTTATTTATCATTTTCATGTTGTCATCTGGATCCTTGCCAGAATCACAAAGAGCTCCCCAGTTATTTCTGCCATAAAGCATTTCACCTCATGCAAGGCTCACTACAGGAACTGCTGACCACACTATACAGAGTCGAAAAAACTCCCATTCAGGAGCAATACCATTCATTGACATCCAGAATCTGTGCTACAGGGACTATTCTTCCTTCCCAGGTGTATGGCATGTTACATATCAAAATTCCAGGCCTCATCAGCTGAAGATATAAGCAAAATTTGTTCCTGTTATATCCCTAACAACAGCCTCATTTCTAACTCCTTGCAAAATGAGTACAACACTATGAATGGTTATGCTTTTCAGCCCATTTGATTTCTCTTTCACAGGACTCTATTCACCAGTTCTGCTGATGCTATTGTAGCTGAAATCACATCAACACTTTCCAGGAATTCATTAGATAATGCCAGGCCAGATTGTCAGCTAACAAAAATCTGCCTTTTTATTTCTGCTTCATTCTATTTTACAAAAGATTGCTTTAATGACACAGGAAAGGATAGACATATGCATGAACCATTTTTTCCAGGCTCAGAACACCAATATGAGCATTATGCTATCTGACACCTGCAGCTTTCACTTACTTCTCCTGAGAGGCAAAAGTGCCCAGCAACTCACCGGACAAGCTTTTCATCTTGAGCTAAGCCGTTTTCTTTGTACTAGCTACTCTGCTTGGCCTTCCTTGAGCCAGTATCTTGTCTGTGATGGGAGGACACATTCCATCACCTAAGCAACATTTTCTTTACAACCTTCAGGGTCTTTCAAAAAGAGGTTTGATGTTAAGGTTTCCAATTCAGTTAAGCCAATTGGCTAGTTCCTCTATCTTTATTCACTAGATGTTACTTGAAAGAAATCCTCAACTGCTGTAAAACAACAGAACACCCTGGCTTCAATGGAACTTTGCCATTTTGTATCCATTGAAGATTTGACCTGTCTGGAAAGGATAAATTTTAAATCAACTTAAGGGAAAAAAAGAGAAATCACTTCTGAAGTATTTCTCCTTTTCTCCAACCTCATGCACTCTGGAGGAAAAACCTTTAAGTACAGAATTATAGCACACTGTTAAAATATCTTATCTGTCCAGCAATTCAGTAGCCTGTAAAATTACTAGGGCTTGTTCAGAAAGTAAACAGAAGAAGATACGTAAAGCACAATTCCAACCAGGTTTTCCCACTACTCCAGTACTTTCCAATTAACATCCAAGCTGCTGTTGGAAGACAGAAGTTCATTTCATGCACTTGACTCAAATAATAGCCTCAATAGCAGAGTACAATGGTATTCAATTCCAACATTTTCATCTTCAAAGGTTCATTGTCCCCTCTGCCAAGAACACAATTTGGCTCAACCCACTTACTTGGGGAAAAAGAAAAAAACCCACCTACTGGTGTGTTCTATAGCAAGCACTATTTTCTGTTGATATCAAGGATGTTTAAAATAATGTTTACTTTTTTGATTTTTAATCATGATAAAAAATTGTCTTCATTTTTAATTTAACTTTTCTTTGGTGTATACATGAAATTTTGATTCACCTTCTTTGCACTCTTGTGGCATCTTTCCAAAACACACAGGGTTGCACTCAGCTATTTGTTTGCTGCAGAACCCCAGGGAAAGGACAATGCAATATTGATCTAACATGGGAGCAAACAGGGAACTAAACAATGAAGCAAAACATTACTATTTACCTTCTATTCCACTGCCCTTCCCATCCCAGGTAAGGGAAGATGCTTGCCCCTGCTCCTTAAGGGCACAGCCTGCTTTCTCCAGGACACTGTTCCAGCTGCTGTGGCCTATGTGTTAGAGGAGGAAGAACCATGGATGTCTCCAGGGGATGCAGAACAACCATCATGCAGAGACAGAAAGGATGCAAGACTACCTTTTTTTTCCCCCCTTCTACTGCAAATAGGCTCACTAAAATCAATGAAGATAGCCACAAACTGAGCTACCAGTTGACTAAGAGACAGAATCCAACTTGATTCATTTTATTTCATGTTTTGTAATCAAAGTGTCATTTTGATGATTGCTACCATGCACCGCAAGTCACTTATTTCAGCAGAGCATATTCTCTTTGCAAATGGCATGCTAATCCTTTTTGTGTGACTTGGTACTTTCCCCCTTCTATCTGTGGCTTTTATTGTATGGTGATGGGTAGTTCAGACCAATGGGGCTGTGGGACTTCTAGCCAGATTGTGGTTTTATGCACCATTTCTACAGCATGCAATCGTGGTCTGCACTACTCTTCCTATACTAGCGTTACATTTCTTCCCCACAGTGTCAGACACCCCGCTGCTCCAAAGAGGATGTGTCATGGTCTGGTCAGGGACTGTGAACCATAACACTCATGAGGGCAGTAAAAGAGAAAAGAGAGTCAAACATGCATTAGAGATGCAGGTAGTCAATCACATAAACTCCCAGCAGGAGCATGAGAATCTGTATTGCCAGATTCAAGGAGCAACTTCCTCAGAAATGGTCATTCCTTTATAAGTACAGTAGGCACGCTTTTCTTACCACAGCAATCTTTGAACTTAATTAAAACCCTCAGTTACCAGCTCTTAAGAAAATAGTAATTCCTAATACAAGCTTCTGAGCTGAATTTGATTCCTAAACTAGAACAAGCACACAAGATATGCAACTCTGAGGTAATAGGTGGTCCGATCACTAACTAATGTCCAAAACTAGTACAATCTTTCCATCAGACTGCGGACTTTGAAGAAGGCTTTTAAAATCTCTTAAGTTCAAAAAGGTAACAGCACACTCCATTTTAACCCTTCAAAAAGTCAGTGCCCTAAGCTGCTACGCTGCCTAGCACAGCACATGATTAAGGTGAGACCCAGTCCTCTGCACAGACATACTGGGCATCCCTTGCAGTAAACTGTTCCTTTTAATGAGGTTAGCCAGCATTGAAAAGAATAAGCCATAAAAAAAAATTAACTGTACCATCTGTACAGTATCACACTATCCCACAGAGAGGTAAAAATTCATAGAGAACTCTGGGGAAAAAAAAGGCATTACCTTGAAAAATTGGCAGGTCTACTGCAGTATCTTGGTCTTCTATGTCTTTTAAACCATCATTGGACAACTATAAACTTGGGTTTTTGCTGACTACATATGATATGAATCTTAAAGTAAGAGAGTTTAAAACAGTATTTAAGACTGGTGCTAGGAGGGGAATAAAATGCACTGCCTAGAAGTATAAGAGAATGAAGTGCTTCTTTTTTGACTGAGTAATTTATAATATTTAAGACCTTTCTTATCCTTTCCTCAGGATGAAAAATATTACGTAGAACCATAAAATCATAGAATGGTTTGGGTTGGAAGAGACATAAAAGATCATCTAGTTCCAACCCCCCTGCCATGGGCAGGGACATCTTCCACTACATCAGGTTGCTCAAAGCCCCATCCAACCTGGCCTTGAACACTTCCAGGGATGAGGCATCCACAGCTTCTCTGGGCAACCTGTTCCAGTGCCTCACCACCTCCACAGGGAAGAACTTCTTCCTTACATGTAATCTAAGGCTACCCTCTTTCAGTTTAAAGCATTACCCCTTGTCCTATCAGTACATGCCCTTGTAAATAGTCCTTCTCTGGCTTTCTTGTAGGCCCCCTTTACGTACTGGAAGGCTGCTGTAAGGTCTCCCTGGAGCCTTCTCTTCTCCAGGCTGAACAACCCCAACTCTCTCAGCCTGTCTTCATAGGAGAGGTGCTCCAGCCCTCTGATCATGTTCGTAGCCCTCCCTCTGGACTCGCTCTTGCAGGTCCATATCCTTCTTACGTTGGGGGCCACAAAGCTGGACACAGTACTCCAGGTGGGGTCTCACAAGAGCAGAGTAAAGGGGCAGAATCACCTCCCTCGACCTGCTGGTCATGCTTCTTTTGATGCAACCCAGGATACGTTTGGCTTTCTGGGCTGCAAACATACATTGCTGGGTCATGTTGAGCTTTTTGTCAATGAACACTATTAAGAACATTTTGAAAAAGAAGAAAGTTTGTAGATTCTGACTATAAAAGCCCTTTTGTGAGCCATCTTATAAATAAATGTAAGGTAAGGATTTTATTTTTATTCATTTGTAGTTATTTAATAATAAAACATAATGCAATTATTTTGCTTAAATCATTGACCCAGATACTCCAGGTTATAAGAGAAAGACCATGTAAAAAACTGAGCACTGACAATAGTCATTGGATTCTTGGACAATATAGTCATTGGATTCTTTCCTGAAAGAAAAACATCTGTAGAGTATCTGTCTGAAGATTTCCATTTGTCATGCAAGTGCAAGGATTGTCATGTATGATATGCTGTATTTTTTTAGTCTCTGGTGTGCATACTGATGAGATAGTTTAAGAGTTGATATAAAATGTATTTTAATTCTATGAACTCTGGCAGCCTACTGAATTATTTATATGATGTCATTTACTTACTACATTTGAGTTTGACAATTCCAGATTTAGTATCACACATAAACCTTCCTTTTTGATACAATACTAACATCATGGGTTTGCTACACTTCTAAGAACTCCAGATGGAGTAAGTGTGCTTCAGCTTTGGATTTGCAAAGCAGAAGGGGTTGCTACAGCCCCATAGTATTCCAATTCTGGTGAGTTTACTGAAAAAGGCGCAGACATTTAAAAAAAAAATAAAAAAACCCTCTGTCGATAAAAGCCTGGCACAGATCAAAAGTTGCACCATTTCCTGATCTTCAAGAAGATTTCTTTGTTCTGATTTTTCTCACACTTAATATTTGTGAGACTCTAATGTGTGCTGGTCTGGGTTGCAGTTGTTCAGCCACTGCATTCAGGCAATTTGGACAAAGCTCCAGCCCTTGTCTTTGTTGGGCCAAAATAGCAAAAAAACCATGCAATCCTAATAATTTATTTAGTGAGGATAGTCTGATGAAACAGAACTGATACTCCTCAGACACACAGCAGGTGAGAAAAAGGTCAACAGAAGGAGCCTAGCCCTGGCTTTAAACTCTGATTGCAGTCTCAAACATAGCATGCATCTAGGAAAAAGAATACTCAGCCTAACACAAAATTGAAAATAATGTGTTAACACCAGAACATCAAGCCTGCTGCATTGAAAAAAAAAAGGTATCTGCTGCTCCTGTGCTAAAAACTGTTCCACTATTATGGACATAGCAGTTCAGTATTTCCAGCATTGTTGCAGGTTTAAAAAAACCTCAGACATTAATCGTCTAGCAGGGCTTAACTGGTACCAGCAAACAGATGCACAATTTGTAAATTTGGGCTCCAATTCAAAGAAAGCAAACATAGACATGCTAAATTTAAACATATTTTTAAGTGCAACTCTGAAGTGCCTTTACTTTCATGTAACAGTAGGAACAAGAAATGACATCCCACCAACCTTGGCTCTAGATGACTCTATTAAATGCAAGCACATACATATAACCAATGCATCACTCAGCCAGATTTTGTGAATTATCACAAAAGAAGAAAAGGAGGTCCATAAGGGCTCACAAAACACTGAAAACAATATAACTTAATCTCATGAGCAACACAGATGATTTCCCAAATGCAGCCCTAAATATAGAGCAGGTTCAAAATCAAAGTTCAACAAGGTAATTATTAACCACATTCCTAGCTCAACTTCCTGACACCACTGGCCTCCAATGATTTTTTTAATACAGTCCATATCATCTTATTTCTCTTTTCTGGTGAAAGACTTCATGTAAATAACCAACAATAGAGATGATTTCGTATGATCTTTTCAGACCAAGTCCATCACTTAAAGAACCTACACTCACTCACCAATGGAATTCAGAAATACTAAAATAATACCTCTTGCACAGGGCTATCACCCTCCATAATTCTGAATAATTTGATTTTAAGCATTATGTAAATCTTGTAATATCCATTATCCATTTGGTTCATTTATCCATCTAATCTGTTTATTTTTAAGGTGTGTTTTCACTGTGGACCTAATTACCACTGGGCTCTGAGAACTTGGATTATTTTAGCTGTTGCATACACAGTCACACAGAAAAGCCAGATGAGAGTACCAGTGCTGGAACAAACAGCCTATATCCTACCTGCAAAAAGGCTTGAAAGGAATAACCAACATCTAGCATACACCTGCAGCCTTATCAGTTGTCTTGGACTTAAAGATCAAAATAATTTAAGAAAGTGTTGCAGAGTCTGTGTATAGACAGGAACAACAACCACTAAAGAGCCTAAATTAATTTTGCACAGGGAACACATGGTTCATAAATATCTCAGCTTAAAAGCTATATCACATGTAGTTGCATTTGTTGGGTAATAATTAGAACAAAATTAAATAGGATGCCAAAAGAATCTCTGTAATTTTATTTATGATAGAAACTTGGAGGATTTTTTCCCCCAGCTCTGTAAGAGACATTAAGGTTATTTATCATATCATGGTAGCAGTATGGTAGTTTTCTACAGGGACATATGGAATTAAACTGAGCTTGTGTTTTCTAGGTATGACTTTTAAAAATTAATCTATTCAGATTTGTTTTCATGTCTATCAAAAATTTTCAGCCATCAAATCTATCACTGCTTTCCTGATTGAGCTAAAAATATAAGTTCATTTGGAGTGGGAAATACTATTTAATTCACATGAAGCACTAGTATATAACAGTACCAAGATCCGGAAAGAGCGTAAGTACCTGAACTTTTCCCTAAATGCAGTCACATTTTTACAGACTGAATTTCTACTACGTGTTCTTTCTTCTTTGATTTTATTTTTTTGAAATCTGGCTCTGAATTAGCTCTTTCATTTATCTCTTCTGTTCAAAACAAAGAGATCAAATTTATGTCATAGACTTCTTTTGACAACACTTCTCTGGTCTCAGGTTTAAAACATAGAGCTCAGTGTGTTTAATGGAGTGACCTGAATAAGTCTTAATATATGCATGGAGCTTATACTTTCAAACCCAAACATTTGGAGGGATCTGCTACAAAACTGTTCTAAATTAATAGAAATATTTTCTCAGCAACAAGGGTTTGGCCTAAAGAACAGACATAAATTAATCAAGTCCAATCCAGAAATGGTGACTAGAGGATAATGTGCAGGAATTTTGGTGAATCAGAAACTGACCTTACGTATTATCACTGTTCTTAATCTACCTTTCATTTATATTTCTCCTTTTTAGTTTCTGTTACTATTTCAAAATCAAGAATCTATTTTTTGCACAACGTATCTTAAAAATCTTAGAATTCAGTTAGAACTCTTAGAACTCAAATCAATTCAGATCTGCATGTAATAGCGAAAGGTTGATGCAGTAAGTGATATCCATATCAGCACCAGCTCTGCTGCTCAGCTGCAGTGAAGAAAAGCTTTGCCCCATTTTCTGACACTACAGAGGTTGAAAGAGCAGCATTGTTTCACATTTAAGTATGTAGGACATGACAACCAGTCCAAAGCAATCCAGTTCACACTTCAAAAATTCCCTCACAGAGCTCTCACTATAATTCTTAAGTTATCCTTACTGGTTTTCCCAGTAGTACACAGCTTAAAGAAAAAATTGTTTTCAAGTCTGAAACGCTATAGGCTTGATGCTTGCTTCCTCAAGCAGATGCGTCAAGATCTTACCATCTAAGCAGTCCATGCTTAGAGTACATTGAAGCTTCTACAAGATGTAAATGGACAGTTTTGTTAAAATACATGTCATCAACATGACACTGAACAGAATAATATGCCATTATGTTGCATTTCTTTCTACAATGATTTAATCCTTTGATGGTCATCAATTTTTAATCTGCCAATGGTTACACTGCAAACAAGTAGCATGAAGCTGAAAGACATGTCAAAAGAAAGGAAACATTGTAAACAAAGAACAAACGGGGCGTGCCTTTGGGGACAGAGATCTCTGTGGTACTATTTGCAGTTGGGAAGGGAGTACTGAACTAAAGACAGAAAGGTTATTTGTTAAACAAGAGTATGTTTTTCAGCATCTGCATCAAGATGCCTAAGCACTTGTGTCTTTAGCATAAAAATTTCTAGAAGTTTAGAGTTATTAGGGACAAATAAAAAGACATGAAAAGCTGATCCCACAGACTTGCAAAACCCACCACTGGTTTTAGAAAGTTAAGTACATACATACATTTCTTCCAAATAACTATTTTTAAGCCAAGCCTTTTCAGGACATTATATATATCCTTGAAACCAGAGGTTTATAATGAAAACACCATTAGACTCTTAACTAAATGATTGTGATCAGTGCAGCTGCAAGGAAGAAATTTTATCTACTCTATATTCCTCTCAGTGAAATAACCATCTCTCAGCAAATCCATGTAGAAACGGTTGTGAAAATAATTTCTGTAAAAAAGATTCCAAAGCGTGGAATGAAGAATTAAAGATAAAATGAAGAGATTCCTGTAGGAAAGATCATAATTTCTGTAGGGAAGATCAAAGCGCTGAAGGGCTTACCTCTATCTGTGCAACAGGGTGTATCACTTGTGCTTCTTGCTTTTGGATCCAACAACAGCACCACAGAGAGCAGTTTTATTCTGGATCATCTGTGAATGAATCAAAAGCAAAGATGCTTTGAAGGAGCTGTGCAGGTTAAAAGATGCTGTACAGGTTATACAAAGCAATGGAATAAGGGACATGCAAAGGGCTGGGCCCTGGCTTTCACTGCCTTCCCTCCTAAATATCTCTGAGGGAAGGCTCAGTGAGATTTCCCTGCTGTATGTTTCTAGAGATGCAGGTGGCCAGGGAAGGTTGAGATCCCTGCTCTAATGCATAGGATACAGTCACACCCTTTGGCTGACCTAATCTCCTGAAGGACAGTACACTCCTCTCATCCTGCAATTCACCTTTCACATGACTTCAGACGAGCAAAGCCAACACTCTAATCAGGCAGTCAAAAAGAGCACTGAGTAGCTTCTGCAGGACCAGCAAGGTGAGTCATTCCAGAGTGCAGTCAAAGCAGCAGCAGAACTTGTTTGAACTTGTGGCTAGGAACACACAAGGGAAAAAGGAGGACTGGGACTGCTCCCTTAGGCAGCACAAGCTACTGTGTCAAGTTTTGCTGTAGCACCTAAATGCACCGAGATGGACTTGCAGAAGAAGTGAACTGGTGACCAACCAGGTAACACACATACAGTGTAACAAGAAATGGCAGATTTGCTTCTTAGTGCAAAACCACTAACTGAGCTTTGACAGGGACTGTGGCAATGAGATGCATCATCTACAAGTTAGGCCTGCTGTTACGGCAGCAGGAACCCACAGATAACAGGGGGTAGACCCAGTCCTGGTATTACAGAGAAATCTTGGGACCTGGAGAAACTGCCTATCAAAGGTGGGCAAAATAAGGCTGAACTGTAGAATCAAGCAAAAAAAGGGGGAGCCATGCCTTCCAAAATGAACCAGAAAAGTAATCAGATTCCCTGAAAACATCAGCAGGCCCTCCAGGCAGTCTCCATTTCATTTTGCCAGCAGCAGAGATTACTGAACAGAGCTGGGTTAGTTATGGTTGGACCCAGTTGGAGGGAATGAGCAAGCAGGGGAAGTAGAAGACTGAAAAGTTTTTGGTAGGAAGTCAGGACCCAGGCAAACATGGGTATAAATCACAGGCAGAACCACAATCTTGGACAGGCACAACATCTCAGATGGGCCTGCTGGTACATTGTCTTTGCTGGTACCCAGAAGCTTCCCTTAGACTAGGTTTCAGTTGCAAACTCGCTGACATGAAAGTTGTATTGCAAATGCTTTACTGCTTTCAGTATTAACATTAATGGTCTACTGCAGATTTTGTGGTCCTTTCTCCAGGCTGTGGGTGACGTAGCTTGTTTCTTTATTAAAGAAGCTGTAAAAACTGGAGATGTACACAAGGTAAAGCAGGTTCCCTGTCCAGTTTGTCACTAGCATGCTTTCCTCTCCTCTGCACTGGTATTTATTTCAGCAACATTGTTCACCTCACTACCAGATTTTGCAATCTAATGCTGAGACAGCTGAAAAGGTCAATTACAAGAACATATCCTAATAGCAAATTCCATGCCATAAAATCACTCATTCATAAAACAGTATGAAAGAGGATGATTGTTATTATAAATCATGCATTCAACTAATTGTAAATCCCCAGTTGTCAGCTAGGTTTGTGGCTTTGCCAAAAGATTTGTGTAGGAAGAGCTGTAGGGGTGCCAGAAGGCAACATGCTGCTTGGAGCACAAATTCCTTCTCACTTTTCCTGTTGGGTGGACAAGTGCTTGTTTGCCATTGCATACAGCTCAAAAAACCCTGTTAGAGGAAATCTCTGCTCTGCTGGAGCGCACAGTCCTATATCACCCACCTCTAACTGGTGAGACTATCCAGATCAGTTGAGTCATTGTGATACCAATTTGAGGACATCTGGTTCTCTAGTAGTTTTGAGACAGGATGTTCTTTCAAGTAGTGTAACCACCTACTTGTAGCTCCCATTTTAGGCATTTTCTTTTTAAGCATTTATTAAAGCCCAGCATCTAAAACTGTTCCAAAGACTTGTGAATGGAAGCTAAAATAAAAACTGGCAATCCTTTAGATTTTTGTACCTGGTACTTCCTGATAACTAGCCTGAGTTCAATTGTATTTGTATTCAAAAAATAACACCAACGTGAGAAGGATAGAGTGTAACACAATTAAAAAAGACCTGGAGACAGAAGCAAAGAGAGCGATCAGAAAGAACTGGGAACTTCAGAGTAATGTGAGAGACTGCCCAAGTCAACTGTGAAGGTCAGTACAAGGAGTACAAGTCAAGAACCCCTCCAGTCTGGAAAGCAGCTCTTGTTAAGTCAGAGCTTCAACAAGCAGAGACTTTTTTTTTTTTTACTAGAGCGATACTTAACTTCTGCGCCCAAGAAGAATAAGTGCATAGCACAGATGCATACTTTGAATGGTATATAATCAAGCAGACCAAGCCACACCACTGTTGTCACTGTAAGAATGGTGAGGGATCAGACCTCAAGGGGAGCCCTGTCATGTGAATTGGCCTTTGTGGGAGTAGGTCTGACCTCTGGTAGATCCATGGGGAAACAGACTCATTAGACAGAAGTTAGAATAGATTCTCTACATAAAATATGGTCTCAAAGTTACACGGGCATTCATTTAATTGTGGTGGGGGTGTTTGGTGATTTTTTTAAGATAAAACTGATGGATTATCATTCTTCCTGAGATAAATTGTTTGGGATATGAATTTCATTGATTCAGTTAATTAAAAGTTCATATAATCAGAGAAGAAGGTAATTCTGGCTGCATTTGCACTTTATAAATAGTTGGTAATTTGTTAAACTATGAAAATTGTTTAAACTGTTTTCTTACAATTCCTTACCTTTTTATTCTCCAAGAAACTAGTTACATATTGAAATTACAAAAAGTATGGTACAGTTAAAATAAGATTTATTATACTGCTCTATGATATATGTCCAAGAAGTTTACAAATGTCACTCACCCATAGAGAATCCAATCCTGCACACATCTGCACACACGCTTCCATCTTAAACACGCAACAGGTCCAATCCATGTCCACAGATGAGCTTCCATTAAAGAGAAACATGTGGGCAAGTGCTTGTAGGAATGGAGCAAGTTTCCTAGACAAAAAAAAAAACCTTTAAGCTACAGCTGGAATGTGTACGATTTATCCTTACTTCCAGGGCAAACTAAAGTACAGGTTTGTTATCACTGTCCTGAACTTCAGCTGAAGAATAGACAGCAACCCCTGCTTACACACTTATTTCTCATGCTTATTGTCTGCAGTTACTTCCCTCTCTTCCTGTAGACCAGCCAGATATTCTTTTTTAACCCAAGAATTGCAGACTATAGGCCTCCTCTGCACTCTCCTACTCTAGGGAGGAAAGGACAATAAAGCAGGTGAGACAACATCAGGTTGTGTATGCCTGTCCTGCAGTTTTATTTTTCAGCAATGACATTGCTCTCTCTAAGCTGGGTTAAGTCCTGCCTTTGCCCCAACAATGCAGAGGGTTTTCTTCTCCCTCTCTGTGCCTGCTCTACCTCCTTTAGCAGCAGGCTGAAGGAGAACTGTGACAGTCAGCCTTTGTTGTTTGGGCCACCTGTAGCTCTTTTACGGCCCAGACCCTGAAGGATCTAGCACAAAGTTTTAACGGCTGCACATGGTACAGTGGTAAATATTTTCTCCACTTTCCCTGGCCAGGTACTGAAATAAAGGGGGTCAGAAAAATCATTTTTTCAAGAAAAAGATCAGAAAAGTTGGAAGTCTGTTTTCATCCCATGTTTTCTGTGGAATCCTTACAGATGTTAAAGCTTAAAAATCTCAGAAGCCTTTTTCTTTATCAGCATTTACACAGAATCTTGAGGATTTTTGTAATTTGAAAGACTTAGCATGTATTTGACAGCTGTCCAACTTAGTAACTGAGGTTATTAGACTATGCAGAAAAAACATAAATACAGCTAATTTTTTTTGGTACAGCCAGAGTTTATCATGATTGTGATTCATAATTTACAGCTTGGAGGAAATAAAGGATAATGTTCATTCAGGCAGTATCAACAGTTAACCTGACACTGAAGTTGCTGAATGTACTAACAGGAACTGATTCAGACTCAGCAGAAACAACTTTCCTTCCCCAAACACCTCTTTATGGTGCAACTTGACTAGCCACATACAGGTGTGAATTTTATAGTTTCTGGCTATTAACTTGCCTTCCTCCATACATATGCACTCTGAGGAGCAGAAAAGGAAGAAATATTGCTGCAGCAAACTTCAGGGAAAAAAAAGAAATGACACCTTTAAAGAGCATATGGATGAAAGAATGCATGTGTGTACACACAAGGGGAAGGGAAAGAGGTCTAATGAGTAAGTGTTAAGCTCATCACTGCAAAGCTACAAGAAATTGCTGTTTGTTTGTTTTGTTACAGTAGGATTACTTAGTACAGAGTATATGCGTAGGACTATTCAAGTACACCACTGCTTCCTTGGCGGGGTCCTGTTTACTTAGAACAAACTACATAAGTCTTTAGCTTTGCACAACACTTGTAGTAGTAAACTGTGATGGGTTGACCCTGGCTGGACGCCGGGTGCCCACCAAAGCCGTTCTATCACTCCCCCATCCTCAGCTGGACAGGGGAGAGAAAAATATAACAAAAACTTGCAGGTCGAGATAAGGACAGGAGAGATCATTCACTAATTACCGTCACGGGCAAAACAGACTCAGCTTAGGGAAAATTAGCTCAATTTATTACAAATCAGCCAGAGTAAGGTAATGAGAAATAAAACGAAATCTCAGAACACCTTCCCACCACCCCTCCCTTCTTCCCGGGCACAACTTCACTCCCGGATTTCTCCACCAAGCCCCCCCCCAGCGGCACAAGGGGGACAGGGATGGGGTTTACGGTCATCACACGTTATTTTCTGCCGCTTCACCTCCTCAGGGTGAGGGCTGATCACACTCTTCCCCCGCTCCAGCGTGGGGTCCCACCCACGGGGTCAGTCCTCCACGAACTTCTCCAACGTGGGCCATTCCCACGGGCTGCAGCTTTTCACGAACTGCTCCAGCATGGGTCCTTTCCACGGTGTGCAGTCCTTCAGGAGCACACTGCTCCAGCGCGGGTCCCCCATGGGGTCACAAGTCCTGCCAGAAAACCTGCTCCACGGGCTCCTCTCTCCGCAGATCCGCAGGTCCTGCCAGGAACCTGCTCCAGCGCGGGGTTCCCACGGGGTCACAGCCTCCTTCGGGAACCCACCTGCTCCGGCGTGGGGTCCTCCACGGGCTGCAGGTGGATGTCTGCTCCACCGTGGACCTCCCTGGACTGCAGGGGGACAGCCTGCCTCACCAGGGTCTTCACCACGGGCTGCAGGGGAATCTTCGCTCGGGCGCCTGGAGCATCTCCTCCCCCTCCTTCTTCACTGACCTTGGTGTCCGCAGGCTTGTTTCTCTTACATGTTCTCACTCCTCTCTCCAGCGGCTGTTTCTCACTCTCCCAACTTTTTTTTCCTTCTTAAAAATGTTATCACAGAGGCGTTACCACTATCACTGATTGGCTCGGCCTTGGCCGGCGGCGGGTCCGTCTCAGAGCCGACTGGTATGGGCTCGCTCTCTCTCGAACACAGGGGAAGCTTCCAGCAGCTTCTTACAGAAGCCACCCCTGTAACCCCCCCCCGCTACCAAAACCTTGCCACATAAAACCAATACATAAACTTTTTTCACCTTACTGATACAGGGCTCAAGTTTCAGAACTACTGGATGTAGCTGTCTTCCTCTCTCTCTCCTCTCAGATAATCATATTTTTTACAGACCAGCTCCCAAACCAGCTCCACAGCTCTCAAGAAGCAAAACATTTCATAGATAGGGCTTGATCTTTAGTATTGATGAAGAAATAAAACATGATATCAAACAGTAATATATTGACACAGTATAGAAAAACAACATTGCCCTTTATGGCCTGCAACATCAATACAGGCACAAACTAAAAGAGTTTTCTTGCAGCTCCAGCAAGAGACCTCAGGTGTGAGGCTGGATGATGTCTAACTCCTGCTCTCTTTCATTTACAACTACCTGCTTGCAGCTCAGTTGCTTGATCCTCACAGATCAGACAAAACCCCACATCTGTTTGTACAAGTACAGACAAGCTTTTCTGAGCATACATTTTCTGCATGCAGATAGCTCTTGGCATGCTCATATTTTGCATGCATAATTTGAATCTTCTTTCTTAGTGTTTCATGCACTCAAAAGTCAGATCACAGAGCAAGGACAGAAAGTGAGCCTACCAATGATTGCCACAGGGCACAGGGAACAATTAGTCCTCCCACTGGTCTGGGTCGGTTTTTGCCCCTAGTAAGCCTTGGGCTTTTAACACATCACTCCCTTCCCTACTAGTGTTTGCCCTTCACAGAGGCTGGTTCTGAGTCCTCTGTCACCTGCCTCTTCACAGGCTCCCACCCACTTCAAACCGCAACTGTCTACCACAGTCAGAGTAGGAAATCCCTTTTCTTTGAGTCCTTCTACGTTAAACAAGCTCAGCTCTTCTTTCTCCTGATTCGAGTATAGATTTTTATAGCCATGCTTCCTGAGACAGCCAGACCTTTCAAGATTTTGGCTGCCACATTAATTGTGTACCTGATAGCTCTTTCCTATGAGATAACAAGGGGAGGTCTGACCCTCACCAGAGCTTTCATTTTGAATAAAGACTATAAGAGAGCAGAGGTGGTCTGTACTTATTGCTGCTATCTTCTCAGATCAAGTGTGGACAGAGGCATTACGACTTCATCAACAGAATGGAAAAGGTCTTTGCTGCAGCTGAGCAAAGAGATGGCGTTTTCTTGTATGTAGTAAAATCATCATGGATAAAGGGATGAAGATTAAAATAAGCATTCAGTCCAGCCCAAATGTGAGTTTGGTTTAGTGAGTTTGACTGAAATAAGTTACTCACAGCAGACCATTTCCAACATATATAAATATGTTTAAATAAAAATGAATAGAAAGCAGAGTAAAATAAATAAAAAGCTTAGTGCATCAGAATTTCCAGTTCTTTGAAGTTTATCTTTGAGTAAGAGCCTCCTCCCTAACTTCCTAGAGCAGAAAAATTCAACAACAGGCTTTCCCCCCCTGTTTCTCTTAACTGCTGTCCTTAAATATTTGTGGCTTTAGAAATTCTTCATCTCTTCAGGGATGTATCTGTTCAGCTTCCACAATTTTTCTTCTCTGTTTATGTGTCAGAATATTAAAGCCATTCATGATATTCCAACAGAAAGTCATGCACCCTAGGAAACAAGTGAAAATTAGTTGAAAGGGCATCATATCCTGCCTCTTGTGCTCCAACAGAAGTTCAGCCATCTTACACCATCCCTGAACAATGTGCCTAACCTGTCCTTAGTATTACCTGGTGATTTTAAGTCCACATTATATACCACTGCTTAAACATATTTACCATTAAAAACTGCTTTTTCTTCCAATTTCTTTAACTTCTTTCCACATCCAATGAACACTGAAAACAATTTATTCTTTTTTTGTTTTTTATCTTATTCATGTTTCTGTTAGGTTTCCCCTTAGTCTTTAAACAACCCAAGTTAATTTATTCTTTTCTCATAGATCCTGTTTTCTCATTTAGATGTAGAAATTATTCTCATTCACAAATTCAATTAACCCTCTACCCAAGTACCTTAAAAACCAGCAAAACATCAGTAGTTCAGAACAGCAAAAAGTTTGAGAGTTCAGCACAAATTACAATATATACGTTGTGCATGTATTAGAGGACATTGGGACATCCAGACCACAAGCTAGTGACTAGGAAAACTTCCCTGTGCTATCCTTCCCTGAGCTTCTGGAATTAAAGATCTCTGTTGCTCCAGGATTCAGGCCTGCTCATGTCATTCCAGTCTACAGAAAACTCAGCCTCAGACTATTTAGTGCTCTGCTTCTAGTATTGAAGTAGAAGCCCTGCAGATCGGTTTACTTTTCTATTCTTGGTAAATCGTAACCATTTCTTCTGAGAGTCAGGAAAACCAGCTTCAGCAGAAAAATTGCTCAATTCATTCTGTCAAACTGAATTTGAAAGCAGGCTGCCCTGCTGATGCCTGTTCAGTTTCTAAGAGTCTACATTGTTTGCATGTTTTAGCTTTTGTGGCACTTGGCCTTCCTTGCCTTTTCCTACTTCTGCTTCTTCTAACTGAGTCCACTCTGGGAAAATCCATTGAGACACGCTAACAGGATGGACCCTTCTATATAGCCACTACTTTAATAACAACAGAGCATCTCATGAAAAAGGTGAACAGTTATGTCTATGCCTTAACCCTCTACTTCAATTTTTGGAAAAGCCATGAATCTACCTATACACCTGTAGGTGTATAGGACTTGGCCCTTTATAAAACCTTGCTCCAGAATATGCTGAAAATTGATTGCCTGGATGAATAGGAAGTTGCTGCCAGAAAATCTTTTATTTTATAAATCAGATGGTTAACAGCAGGAAATTAACTGAAAAATTCTTCTCTGGTCAGAGCAACACAAATCTACAGTTACACCAACTTACCTACTGTCGTCACCCAACATGATGCAGTAGTCATAACTATTGTCTTTTTTATAGTGATGACTGAAGTTAATATTTGCACTTTGACTCCCAGCTCAACTTCTGTCATATCAAACAGGCAAAATCTTTGGGAACTTCCCTTCCCCAACTATATGAAGCTAGAAATAAACAGTCTAGGAAAAGGTTGAGTTGACAGCATGACTGTTCTTTGCAACACTAAAACCATGGAGTGAAAAGCAGACATCTCCTTCCAAAGCAGCAGGCAAAGATTGCCAGAGAGAAGCTAAATAGTTGGCATCAACATAATAGTGTTTCTGCTGGTTTTAGAGGGCCTTTTTACTAATTTAGTGAGAACAATTCTTGCCTCAAGCAAGCAGACAGTCACACCTCTAGTTTTGCTGTGACCGCTTATAATAACAGCAGTTCTGCTGCAGTCATTTAAGGGGAGAACACTGCAATTATTATAGACAGCATTAGTACTGGACCTGTGAAATGACTGATGCTTAAACACAGTTCCAAGAACTACCAGCAACTACAGTGGTGGCCATCAACATCTCTAAAGAGAAGCGCACTTAGAGGCAAATTTGGTGTGGTAAAAGGAAGGGTCCAGAGAAAGAACAATCTAAGGCTACATGGTGTGAATGGAACAGTCAGAGCTGTCATGCTGTGCATGATTTGTTCAAGACTTTAAATTTTAACTAAAAAAGGAATAAAATAGAGTTTTTGAAACCTTCTGGAAAAACACATCCATAACATTTTCAGACACCTTTTTTGGCTACTGAAGACCTGAAAGAGAGAGGACTGTACAGCACTTACAGCTTTAATACATAACATGAATGACATAATAACCGTCAAATGTACATCAGAGAGTTTTATGGAAATGGAATCTTTAAGACAAAGGTATTTGGCTAAGAAAATGCAACCTAGTTTGGAACAGAGAAATATTTTATTAAAGTAGATTGAATTAGCTATTTCAGATAACCCTCAGACAACATTAGTATCCAGCAAGGACTCCCAGTGAACCCAGCAGATGTTGGTCACTCTGGCATCTAATGCTATACAGGGCAGTCAGGAAAATTCACCATATCAAATTTAAGAAGAATCCAAGATCTAGCAGAACTGAGTGTACAGCTCCTGAAGCCTTCAGAGTAGGGAAACGCATAGTTCCCATTGAAAATAAACCTCCTGCAGCAGTAGTTTAAACAAGCACAGAAAGATGAAGAAGAAAGGTCTCATCTCACAATACTGGCATCCATCTCCTCATTTTGGAATCTCTGAGATAGCTAGTACTAAGTTTTCTTCAGTATTTAATGTGAGATGCCTACATCCAGTCTAGCTTGTTTATAAAATGCCAGTGTAACTTTGGCACAGTCTTGGGGCAAGACAGACCCAAGTCTGTTTTCAAAGACCCCACTCCAAGCCATAAATGTATCAGGGTTATACTCAGATATGAGAAATCACAGAAATCACAGTCTAAAGACATCAGAGACAGAGAAAAACCTCATTATTAGGTTAACACAAAAATGGTTTCATATCATCCTATTTTCCTCATTGCTGCTGGTTGAAAGATCCACATGTGCCTTTTAGAAGTGCCTTACATAATCTCACCCATAATTCTCTGGACAATTTATTACCAGAGTCCTGAGGATATAGCCTGACAGGTCAGTACAAAAGAAACTGTACTGAATTCTCCCCAAGCTGGCTATCTTAGCCATTATTGTAAGCAGAAAGAAATTTGAAACCCATTTGCTCTTCTAGATGGAAAAAGTACCAGCTTATTCCTACATTACTTTTAATACTGAAAACAGTCATCCGCTCTAGTTGATGAAAGCAGAGAAATCAGCAATTTTAGGTCTTTGGCAGAAATACTCTGACAAGTGTTTCTGTCAAAACTCAAGCTAATGTTAGCATATAATTCATATGAATGGTCTTTGTGGCAAAGATTAGTTGGTGTGGTTTGTTTGGAAAGATGGCACAGTGCAAAGTGTATTCAAAATATTCCCTGATGCATTTAAGCATAGGTGCCTAGTAACCCAAAGTAGCAAAGCAAACCACATAAGAGAGAAGAGAAGCCCAGAAAACTGCATTTTGGATAAATAAAGCAGGGCCCAGAAAGAGAAAGAATTGCAATGCACGAAGTCACACCTCTGCTACCACTGTTTACCTGACACTGAACACTCTCAGGTGTGCTTTGCCCTACTATCAACTTCATTCTTCAGCTGGGAAGTCTGCTGGCCAAATCCCACATACTGACAATTAACAGATCTCTTCTTTGAGCAGAGGCAATAACTCTAAGCCTCAAAGAGTTAGGTTCATCCATAAGCCATCTTTAAAATTTCTGTTGTTTGCACAAAGGTATTTTTATCCCACTTAGACACTTATGACCACAGACACAGACTCCCACTTCTATTTTAAGCCATCCCTTGCAAAGGGCACCACACCAGGACAGAGCCAGGGTTCTGGGCCCAGCTCTGCAAGTACTGCTAAAACATCTTAAGCAAGTTGCTGGAGTGTCAGTTTCATGTCTCTGTACAATGATGGGATACTCATCTTCTTGGTTAAATGTTTTAAGAGCTGATGAAGAGTGATGTGTAAGAGCTTGGTATCTTCAACATTTGTGCACAGTTAAGAACTAAAACTGGTGAAGTGCAGAACTGCACAGCGCTCTTCCCATCAAGAGGCTCTCTTCAGCTAACACTCTTCACAATACAAAAAAAAAAGAAAAAATAACAACAAAAAACCCAACTAAAAGCACCTCCCGTAAGCATCAGTGCAGAGGTAACCACTGACGTTACAGATGAGGTCCCAAAATAAGACAAGCCCAAGTTAGTAAATTCTAAAGCCACATACAATATTGAAACAGATTTTCCTTTCCGGTATGTTATTCATTCATGTTGTAATCCTTCTGAGGAGCATGATTGATTCTTGGAAGTACACCTAATACTATCTTCCTTAAGATGTTATTGGAGGTAGAGTTACTGAGCAGAATTGGGGCTGCCTTAGGATCAATTCCTGAAAACACACCTATTATTATAACAGCTTCTCAATGCCTGGCTACTAACATGCTGGATGTTCTCATGGGAAAGCACGTTGATTAATTATGTTAGAAAAGCCAATGCAATGGAAATTTGATTTCACTCTCCCCGACCCTCAGACTGCAACAGGGAACAAGAACTTTCTAGAATGATCCTGCAGTGTGCCATTCTTGAATGTCCATCCATGCTCCAATTCCATCCATACTTCAGATTATACTTTCTTCTTTTCTTTTTTTAAGATGGCTGAAAAACTGATGTTAAGAAAATATGACAGACAGTGAAACTGTCTCCATTGCAAACAGTGGTACACACTTTCCCACTATTTCAATTTGTAGCTTGTTAGGTTGTTACTGTCTTTAGGGATATATTACAATATAATGTTCTTCATCTCCCCAAACTGGCTAATTCTCCTCATGAAGAAGGGAACTCTTACAATCTGCTACCCTGAGCAAATGAGGAAAAAAAGCGGTGATGGTAGGGAACAATTTAGCTCTATTCTTTGGCATAATTTTCTCTCCTGAAGTATGTAAGAAAATCAGCCCAGCTGCCTAAATACACTGAAATACATACATATATATTTAGCTGTGTAGCAAAAATACTGCAGAAGGTGTCCAGACGCCAAGCCTTCCAACAAAAGTGTGGTCCCACAGGTACAGATGAAGGGGATTACACGGGGCTGTATTTTGCATGATCCTGTGTAGATTCACTTTGCTACACTTTGCTAGCCTCCTACTCTGGCAGACTCATGTTGCACAGAACATCATGGGAGAGGTTAGAGATGTCATCAAATCTCCCTCACTTCTGTTCAAAGTCTCCCTGAATCTCACAGCAAGCTGCTTAATTACTTTTATAGGCACAAAAATAGTTCAATTTAAAGTATCTTCTCCCCTACAAAGGGCTATGTTCTGTCAGATGGAGGCTATATAGGAATAGAGTCTATGGGCTTTAGTAGATGAATTCATAGCCACAGGAGAATGATATATAGAACAATTTCATAAGAATATTAACAAATAAATACAACAGTCAAAACACAGTAGGAGGATCAGCAAAAAGCAACACCTTAGAGAAGCTATGCCGGGCCTGATATGTTACATTGTCACTCAAAGCAAGCAACTCGGAGCTACTATCTCCTGACAGCTCTGCTATAGTAAGAGGCAGAAAAGGTCTAACAAATGAGCAAACCCACCTTCTTGTACCACCTCCTCATCCACTGAACTGATGAAAAAGTAAACCGAGTCAACTGCCATGGTGAAAGACAATTGGAGGGATTCCACCTCCAGTAGAAAAAAAAAAAAAAAAAGGAAAAAAACCCCAAACCACTGTCTAACTTCATCAACAGTTTCCCACTCAATAATCCCCCTGAGGCATCAGCTTTTCTTGGAAATAAGTTTCTTGATCTTACAGAATATCCTGGTTTAATTCTTGTTTTCAAGAGGATCAGCTGCAATATTCAAAGTGTTGTGATGCATGTGTCAAAGATAAAAGTGTGATGCATTACAATTACAAAGGCCCTGCTCAGTGTGAAGTACTGATCAGTTGGGATCTCTTGGCAATCTATTAGTACAGTGTACCTTCTGTCCTGGCAGAAATTTCTAAGAGTTTCTCATTAAAGAATTCAGACTGCCACGCTCGTGACTAGTAACTGGCACAAGCCATCCACTGAGGAGCAAGGAGCTTGTTCTCCCATAGAACAGGGAAGAAACAGAAAGAAAGACTGCTTTCCTCCTCTTCCACCAGAAAGGGATCCCTACCTACTAGCAAGAATGCTGTTTCCAGTAGCAATTTACACTGGAAATCATGACAATTATGCACCATGTTGGCACAAGTTGACTTGTATGTGCTGAACCAATGTGACACACTGTATGGCAGCATCAGGACTTCATATCATCACATCACATCACATCACTGATGAGTTTCATAGAGAATGGAAGGAACCTCTCACAGCTGAGATTCTTCCCCCAAAGTTTAAGAAAAAAAGAAAAAAGTTATGGACCAAGTCTCCAAGCCTCTGGTTTTACTAAAAAAAACTCTAAAGGAGTGGAAAAGGATATTCTGGCATCCACCTCCCTCCTAGACACCTCCATGTGAAAATATTACACGCTGAAGTGCTACTTGAGACCCTGGAAAATGAAGAACTTCATAATTTCAGGGAGACTTGGCTTTTTTCCCATGCTAAGAATAAAGGATGTCCTTATTTGTTCTGAAAGTATCAAGATCTCCTCAAGAATATCCTCAAGATTTTATAGGATTAATAATTTCTGCATCAAACTGAAAACAGGCTCTGATATTTAGAACAAATCACTCCCAAATGTAACAGAACTCAGATGTGTCATGCTTGTCCCAATTAAACCTTACTGAAATCTAGGCACAGTTAAAATTTAAGACAGTTTAGAACTACTGCTATTTTTGCCCCAATTATTTAAGAAGTGGACATCACTTCACAGTAGGAACTGATAAAAAGTGTTTTACTGTACAGTAAAACTGCTCTTTTGTAATTCAATTTCTTACAATTTTTAATGGTAATGTGGTCACAGTCCTCTGCTGCACTGATAGGAGAGACAGAGGAAAGGAGGAAGGAAGAAGGGGATAAAAAGTACTGGAATCCAAACTTCAGTAGCTGGGGAGTACTGAAATGACAGAGTTTAGGAGATCTGAGTACTCCCAACTCTGCATTTGAAAAAATTAGTATGGGTGGATCTTTTGAATTCAGTATTTAAAAGTCCTACACAAGAACAAGAACTTGGAGGAAAACTGCATCTTATGTCCATAAAAAGACACACTATGCACAGCTGTCCTAAGAAGCCAATAAAAACTTTCTTATTCTTGAGACAATGCAGCAACTCCCTAAAATTAATATGAAGAACTGATAATGTCCTCATACTGTGCTGTACACTGAATTTCTTTGGAAAAGGGTTTAGGGACTTTGGGGCTGCATTGGTAGAACATCTATCTAAGTTTCTAAAACTCTTCCCTTGCACTTGTACTGTAGAATTATTTGAAAGCAACCGGTATTTCCTGGTACCTTGTCCACTCCAGTATGCCTTACGCTAATGTAAATGGCAGAGACATTGCTAGTACAACTGTACTGAGTGCACAAAGGTGAAAAATTAGCAGTGCTGCAAGATCCGCTCCTGCTCTGAAACAATCCTACTCCGGCAGCACAGTATTGTCCATACTCACAATAGGATATGTTGAACTTGTGTCGGGTGAAATCCCATGGCAATTCTTTTGTTAAATGTACATACAAATTACTGCTGCTCTGAGCACTATTACTGCTTCTTTCATAGTTGGATCTCTAACCAGAGGCCTGGCTACAGAACCATACAGCCATAGAGATGCTAAATAGCTGCCAAGGAGGGGAAGGGGGGGGGGGGGGGGAGTAAGCCAGAATGCTGTTGCACTTTATCTCTTTTTTCCTGTGGATTCCCAAGAGGTAGTTCTATACCACTATGCTTTCAAAAGCAATTGATGCAACTTGAAGTTTTCTGCTCCCACCAGTCCTTTCCGACAGAGAACTGCAGGAGGGTAGGATACCACTGCACATCGAGACAGAAATCAGTGCATCCAAATTATGGCAGTCCTATCCTGACTGACACAAGAATGTAAATCCAGATCCCATGAATGACTGAAATGGACTCGTTCCAGGGCACAGCTTCTCATAATTTCTAAATCCTAACTAATGAATATCTAATACAATATGAATCCTGCTGTGGTATCTTGCAACATATTGTTTGTGTTGTCTGAAATATGGTGAACAGGATTATCTGACTGTTGCCTTCCTGAGTCTCTCACAAAAATGTTTCTCAAGAGGCTCTTTCAAATAGTGACATTTCCAATAATGCACAAAAGAAGACAAAGCTACGAGGTTTTTCCCTCAAATGGCTATCAGCATATCTGTGCTACTCCATCAGACATCAGTGCAAAGGATGTATGAACAAATTCTGTTTGAACTGATCCCCCTCCTCACCTTGCTTCAATCAGGAAAAGCAGAGAAACAGTTAAATTTGCACTCTATTGCAAAGTCTTATATCTCTGTCCTCCACAGTGGCACCGTTGCTTCCTCAGCAGCAGCCTCTTTCCTCTGCCTATCCTGCCAGAAAGTTCTAGAAAATATTCCTGGTTGAAGGGAGCAAGGTGGGACTCAAGTTTTGCAGGAAACCACTGGAACACTTGGCATTGTCCTGAGTCAGGACGTGGGAAAGGCAAATTTACAATGGGATGGCAGCCAAACAACGAGAATCTACAAATGAAAACAGAGGAAAAAGATATTTCAAATTAAATGTCACCTGTTATAAATACCACCACCACCACCACCCGCCCACCACGAGTACCTCCTCTTAGTACCATAGCTCAAACAGCACAACCATGAAACAGGTAGATTACAGTCCAGAGCCCGAAAGCTTTTGTCCCTCTGATGATGGCAATCCCTGCTTTCCAGCTACTGCTAAGCACTAGAAGTAATTACACCAAACAGTTTTCTGAAAGTAACTTTGCCAATTACTATACTTTTCACAAGAAGATGAGAGAAATGTGAAGCAGCAGTGATGCAGGCTACCTGGTCACATTTTTAAAGAGTGCCTACAATAGAGAACTACCCCACCCTATTACTATACACACTGAGAAAGACTCTTCCCTACCAGACACTTGTATCCCTCAACTACTTTCATATCTTGTTTTACTTTAAAAACTGAATATTTCCCTGTAAGAGGAAATTGGAAAATGAATGAACACAGCATGGTCAACTTGTGATCTCTCTAGCTTAACAACAAAGCTATTCTTAATACACCAACTCCTTTTTGCTGGACACTAATTATCTGTCATTCCTTCAAGCAATCATACTCATGTTTTTTACAAGCGTCTTAAACAACCGGGCATATGTTTGATTTTTCATTCTGCTATACAGCTGATTTCACATATTCACTTCTGCTAACTTAAATCCTTACTGCAAAAGAACTTTAGATGGCATGTATAAAGACTCTCTGATTATCATGGAGACTCAAATAACAATCTCTGAACTATATTTCAATGCCTTGAAAAATCCTTACCAATGAGTAACTTAACTATTTTCTCCAATGCAGATCATGAAGTGCACAAACATGATGCAGTAACACACAAAGTCACAGGCAGGTTTCAGTGGTAACTGACACAATCCAAATTCTCACATCAGCTACAACCTCTGACTGCAGCTGCAGAGTAAAAATGCTGACTAGCGTTGTTGAAAGGCTTTAATCTGTGACACAGATGATTAGCATTCATTATTATATGTGCATAATTATAATACAAATGCTGCAACACAAGCAGATACATATAAATGTGGCCATAAAAAAGGCAAAAGTATATTTCTGTTTATCTGGATTTGGCGAATTTATGTAAGGCGTACTGATTTTGCAGGATGTTTGCGCCATAGTCCCCTGCAGATTCTATTGCTGATTTCTGAAATTAGTAACAAGCCACTACTGCTAAATTTAGGAGCAGAGACTCATATTTCTATGACATATTTTGTCAATAACCCAGAGGAGAGACCTATTTATAGCTGTGTATTTCAGGCAAGTTCATAATTTAAAACAAATTTGACAAAAATGCAGACTAACACTTTATCAGTAAAGACCACTGTCATTTTTGAGCAAGGAAGATAGAGACAGGTACAAGGAAAGCCACCTTTATTTAGGTATCTGTAGGCACACCATGTTTCAATCACAAGAAATGCAGAATCTAAGTATTTGACCTCAGAATGTTTTTTGATGTTATATTCAGGTCCTATTCCACAAGTTATCCAACCTGATGCAATTCGGAGACCTCCCAGAAGTCAATGACATACTGTAAGGGAAAGACTGACAGCACCGGACATATGCACTGGTTAGCTATTCCCCTGCAGAAGCTCCCCTGGAAAAGGACATGATTTTCTCCTACTCAGATCAGAGAGCAAAATCTGTTATACAATAGTGTCCTGCATTTGAAGGTTAGAGGAGAATACATTTTGATTTATTCAGTCAAACTGTGTGAAAGGGAATTTAGGGAAAAGAGCTGGTGTGTATGAACATCTATCTTCTGTCACTAGCATTTAAAGATGAAGATTTCAGTAAGTACACAAACCATAAATTGCCTGAGGTCCAAATAATCTGTTTCTAAAGTCTAGTTATACATAGTAACAGTTGATCCATAAGCAGCATTTGTAGTCAAGATTTTTTTCATATTCACAGAATGACATATTGACACAGGCTGCATTCCAGTTCTGATTGTTTCTAATCTGGAAGTATATTAGAAACAATTTTGGGTTGTGCTTCTGAAGTTTCTATTATATCTGGTAATGAATCTCACCATCCTTGCCTTTACTACAACGTCCACACATGACAAATGAACACAGATTGTGCAGAGAGAGTCGCCAGCCCTGAGCTTTCACACCTGCTTACCTCTCAGCTCCCTAATTTGCTGCACACATTTTAAAAAGCTGTTCTGGATGGGTGGGGATATAGGGGAGAAAGTTGTCAAGCAGCAGCTCTGAATAAGGGAGCAATGATACAGCTAACTCAGATGGTGCCCACCACCGCCAGCACAGGCAGCGCTCTTCTCTCTAGATAAGAGAGAAGCGGTACTGCCCCAACTTACCTGTCACCTATCTAGGAGTAATGGCAATGCTCCAATCAAAAGAAAAGCTACCATTCTTATCTTGACAATGAAGCAAAAAAGGGTCTTTCAAATACCATCACCACGACTTCAAAACATCCACAACCTCATTAAGGTTGCAGCCTCTAGTTTGGGAACTGTTGTCTTAAGGTACTTGAGACAAGGGATGTGCTTGGCATTTGCTGCTGGTTTAGAAATGAGCCATGGCCATCTCTATCCAAGCATTAGAGCTGCTGGCACCTACAAGGTCCCATGTTACAGGTACCCAGGCTCTACGTTGCTTTTATCATCCTGCTTTGCACCCACCAATTCCTCCGTGACTGCAATGGCAATTTGGTGTCCATTTCTTTCCACTGCCTGGTCCTCTTCAGGATACAGTGTGCTGTCAGTCTCAGGTGCACACTGTTCAGCATACTCATAAGTGATTTGGAAACAAATTCAATACTGGTGAAATCTGGTGATGATACACAGCTATCTGGGATATTGAAGATATAGACCAAATATTGCAAAAGGACCTTCCAAGACTGAACAAATATGAAAACAAATAGGAAATTAAATTATATGTAATGAAACATGAAGTCATACACATGGCAGAAAACAATCCTAACTTTACAAACATGATTAAGGACTCAGAGTCACTACCACTTCCTAGCACTTTAAAGTAATCAGATTAAATTAGCAAAAGGCAAACTCAAAACCAAACAAACCACGCTTCCCTCCTTGAACACTGTTAAGTACGGAACTCCCTGCTACAGGACACTGCAAATGCCATAAAGCTTACAGGGATTCAAAACTAAGTGAGTATATCAAAAGAAAAGCAATCTAATGTGGATTATAAAAAACAGAAATAACATCTCTGGTTCAGGAAGACCCTGAGCTTGGAACTGATGGAGGCTGGAAGACTATTCAGTGAAAGTCTGAGCAGTGCATCTTTGGCGTGTTTTCCTATTATCTTACAGACTTTAACCACTGGCCATAGCCAGGGATAAAAGTATTGGGTGAGATAGACTTTGGCCCTATCTCCTACAGCCACTTATATCCTCACCCTGAGTAGTCCTGCTGAACAAACCTAACATGCTCTTCCTCACGCTTCCATCTTGTATGTCTTCCCTTGTACCTTTCTGTAGTTAAAGCCTCAATGTACAAGGCACATGTCCAACCGGTTCTGGCAGAGGAAGTTTCCAAATGATTTATAAATCGTAACCAATAAAACCCATTAACTGCATAAGGCTCTTTCACAGCCACTCCTCTCTTTGCATGAGGTTTTGTAAATGTGTCTGTAAAGCCACCTTTCCTATTTTGCTTACTTACGCAAGGAAGGTATAGCAATCTTTCGTTTTCATTTCCTAATTATCTATTTTCTGTGGCCTGTTAATAACTATAAGAAGACACATTCAGCCAAGAACATCTAGTTAATGCATGGATGCAAGTTTTGAAACTGGCATTGCTCTAAGTGGTATTTCACAGGCATTGCTCATCCAAGCGGAGGCATACAAAAAGAGCAGGCTTACCCTTTTCTTGATGAAGCAGCCATAGTTTAAAGAAAGTAATTGAACACTTAAAAACAAGTGTTATTTTTCAAAAGATAACCTTGGGATAGCAAAAGGCAAGTTCTTAAAGGAGTAGATGGAGATTTAGCTGTGCATTTCTTGCTGTTATTAGCACAAGTTATGTGGTTGAATCCCTGCATAATGCTTTGAAAATACAGCTGTTAACATGCTCGTATAGAAAAGGTGTAATGATGGAAGGGGGATCTCATAGCCAGCTGTCGTATTTCTTAAAGGCTGAAGGAATCAGTTAATGATCAAGCTCCACACTGAGCCGCAAAAAAGGTGGGAAGCTCATAAGAAATGGAGAAAAGAGCTTGTGCAAGTAATGAAAAGGTAATATTTTTGCAAATAACCCTTGAATTTCTCTTGTGTCTGCTGCAGGAATAACCAGCCCTGTGACACGAATGGGACATTCCTGTTATGCTCCAAGCCAGTATTCTGGCATGGAAAGGCACAATAATCCCTTCCAAAGCATAAGAATGCACAAGAAGAGTGTGGCAGCCACATGTGAATACTGCTGCCCATTCTCCAATGGTCAGTCAGCTTTTAAGTGAAGAGGCAATATAAAGTAACAAATATCATGGACTACCTTTGAAACCATTGTAACTGTGTTTAATAGGATAACCTAAGTTAGTGTGCAGTCATTATCTTAAGTAATACTACCAGGAATTCAAAACAAATAGAAATAAATGTAGCTAAGCTTTATCCTGCTACAAGCCCACTGCAGGAATACAAAGGATGCAACAAACGCAAGAACAGATACTCAGGGTCTGACTATGGATTTATTTGACCTTGTAAACTTTACCTTTCAGTGGCTAACAGCAAATTTTTACTTACTCGTTCCTTAAGGAAAACTCCTTATAGAATGTTTATTTCCCTGCTATACACTCCAGGAATCAGTGGATGAGGGGTTTCTAGAAGCTGTATCCAGATGGTCAGGCTTCTTGTTACTTATGGAAACTCTTATTCCTAAACTTGTCAGTTATTTTTCTAAATCCACTTCCAGTCTCCTATAGCCTCTAGCAACATTCCACAACTATTACTATGCAATATATGAAAACATACCTCCTCTTGGTTTGTTTAAAACATGTTCATATTGTTGCATCAGAGGCGCTTTCTGATTTTTGTACTGTAAGAAACTGTATAATTTCCTCATTCACCTTCTCCACAGCACTTGTGACAATGGAAACCTCCATCCTAACTTCATTCCCACACTTCTTCAGCTGTCTCTGTTTATATAGCCTCTCCCAAAACATACCACGTTCCACATTTCTGATGAGGCCTTTGCACTACTCTGAGCTCTAACTCTACTGTATCCAACCCTCTAATATGTTGTAGAAGGAACTAAGCATTGTAGCTCTTGCATTCAAACAAAAACCTCAACTTCTCTAATCTCCCAATATCAAACCACTTCTGACAGATGGCTGAGAAGAGAGAGCTTACCCTCAGACTGACCTGCAGAGCAGCACTGACACACATTTGGGGGCCCAATTCATTCCAGAAAGGGGAGTGGGGGAAATCTGTTTCCTGCTTAGCTCCAAAGGAGAGAAGGGAAGCTCTCCTTGGAGAGTCATGCCACCCTGCTACAGAATGGTGTGATTCCAGAGACAGCTGTGTTTCAATTGTACAGGCTGTCATAGCAATTGGAGTACTATAAACTTATAAAACATCCAAGGTAATTTTTTTTCCTCAGTAATTCTCAGGAGATCAATATTTTACATCTGAGTAAAGAGGCCAGTGACCCCAGGAGGCAACATTGCTCTCACACACTGTCAAATACAGTTTAGGCTGTATTTGTTTCCCAAGACTAGACAGTGTTTATTAGACAAGATTAGATACCAAGATTAGACAAGCTTATTTTAGCAAACTGGTGAACATTAACTCACCTGAAGGCACTAGCTACCATTTAGATGACAGACAGTGGGAACAGTTAAGCTGCCAACCTCCACCAAAATGAAGTAGGATCACTTTCTTAGAATAACTGTGTCCCTGGAAATCCTGGAACTGTGCAGCTCTATCTGTCAAAGGGGAACTCACTGCAGGACGAGGGCCAGGTTCTGGTTATTACCTAGGAAAAGGAAGAAACAACTTTCCTTCTAACTTTAGCATGAGTCAGTAGCAGCTCTTTCAAAATTAGTGTGTAGTTTCTTTAATAGACTGCTTGAAAGGGTTGTACAGTATCTAGTAATGGTGGTTTTAAGAGTAGTTTAGAAATGGAGTCCCCGCATTCCAGCAAACACCTCAGCTTCTCTGTCCCTAATCTCCCAGTATCAGGTACAGGTTACCTGGACACGGGCGTCTTCTTACAGAGGAATGGAAACAGATTTCTTCTGGCTCCATGATTCTGCAACACAGGGAAATTATAGGCAACTACAATGAGGAGTGAACTCATGACAGTTCTGGCACCGTACATAAAGAGTATTGTTCGGATGCGAACATGCTTCTTGAATAGTTGATGTCCAACACATTGCAGATGTAAAAAAATTAAACAGCAATAATATTCAATCAAGTCAAGTCTGCAAGTGTCCTGGTTTCAGCTGGGATAGAGTTAATTTTCTTTCTAGTAGCTGCTGTAGTGTTGTCTTGGATTCAGTAGGAGAATAATGTGGATAACACACTGACGTTTTCAGTTGTTGCTAAGTAGTGTTTATACTAAGTCAAGGATTTTTCAGCTTCTCATGCCCAGCCAGCAAGAAGGCTGGAGGGTCACAAGAAGTTGGGAGGTGACACAGCCAGGGCAGCTGACCCAAACTAGCCAAAGGGGTATTCCATACCATCTGACATCACGCCTAGTATATAAACTGGGGGGAGTTGGCCTGGGGGGGCATCGCTGCTCAGGAACTAACTGGGCATCGATCAGCAAGTGGTGATCAATTGCATTGTGCATCACTTCTTTTGTATATTCCAATCCTTTTATTATTATTATTGTCATTTTTTATTGTTGTTATTATCACTATTAGTTTTTCCTTTTTGTTCTATTAAACTGTTCTCATCTCAACCCACGAGTTTTACCTTTTTCCTTCTGATTCTCTCCCTTATTCCACTGGGGGGGCGGGAGTGAGTGAGTGGCTGGTGGTGCTTAGTTGCTGGCTGGGGTTAAACCAGAACAGCAAGAAACACTCTCGTTATTTGCAGAGTGACTGGAAAGCCAGTATTTTTGCTGCATCAGTGATTCCTATGGGTTATGCAAAAATATAGAAATACAAAATTAAGTACATAGTACAGTACCGCTGAAGTGGTAAATTAGTGCCTTAATAGTAATGTAAAACCATAAAACTGATTGTACACATTTAATGGTAGAATTTTTTACATCACAATCCATTGAAACAAAAGTGCAGAAAAAAGCAAAAAGAAAAATTTCACTTGGCATCTTAACTCAGCTTGGGTTTTACCACTGATTTAAACAGAAGCCTGTCATGGCGAGCTAGAATTTTATGGAAAACTGACCCAGCATTATTTCTTCAAGAGCAGGACCCTCAAAGAAAATAAATGAAGGCATCATATTCAATCGTGTTAGCCATCATTTCTCCCCCTCAGAAAGCTCTCAGATAGCAACATGAGCTGCATTAAGTTTTAGATGTGTCCATAATAAGAACATGGTATATAAACAGTTTACATAAGTATACTAAAGACTGCATGAAATTTGCATTAATGAATATAATTTTACAAATACAGTCAAATGTTAATATTTACTAGTGCAAATAGCTCAACAAAAATTAGGTGCATCTTCAAAGCAGCCACTTCACTGAAGCAATATTTGGAGTTTACATGTTCTTCTAAAATTAGAATATAAATTCGCACAAAATAAGCATTACTTCAATGGCTAGCTTAATCTCCATGCACTGGGTTTCTGCTGTAACCTGATATATTCATAGGCATAAGTAGACAAGCTGAACTAGTCTGACAATGGCTGGAGGAAAATCACACCTACTCTATGCATTCACTGATTGTGATTACTTGGGACCTATCACTGCACACAGATTGGGAGTATTCCTTTAAACAGTTTATGACAGCAGAAAAAAGTACCTCAAATCTATCAAGGTCTGAACATCCGAACTCTGTGAAACATAGCAGAGTCTGTAGTGACAGTGTCTGAAGACCTTCCTGCCTTGATAACAAGCCTTTCTGTCTGCAGGTCATTGCAGCTGAAATGAAGTCAGTTCCGTGCCACCTGTATACAGAGAATCTGGACCATCTTTCGGTAACAGGCCTGAACAGAGCCCACTTGGAGGCCAAGTATTCTCAACAGCATACAAAAGATAAACATTTAAATTAAAAGCAATCAAACTAACTGAATTGGGTGCAATAAGTTTTGTGTTTTTAAAAGGCTGTTTTATAAAATGCAGGTTTGTTATTACAGTTACCTCAGTTGTGATTCTGGTCTATTTTATTTGCTTTTGTCTCCAAATTTATTTATTTGTTGATCTATTGAACAACAGGCAGTTTTCAGAGTATTGGTCTGAATCAAGAAATCTGAAAAGTTTTTAATCAAGGAGATTATAATCCTAGCTCTGGCCAAGACACTCTCATTAAATGCCAGGACAGAAATGGCTTTATTGTACATGCAAGTTTTTCTTGAAACAGCAGCTCTGACCTCTGCTGAAGTCACTCAGCTTCACTATAATAAAAATTAGTACTATTATCTTTATCTTCCCCATTTTGCTTAGTCAAGATAGGGAGAGATTTTAAAGCAGCATAGGTGGTAATTCCAATTTTCCCTGCAGTGCAATGTATCACACCATAGAGTACATTGCTACATTTTTGGCACAGGTATTTGGAAAAGCCTGTTACAGCATAGAAGAGACTAGTTGCTGCATTAACACCGGCTGATAACAACAGCTCCAAAGAATTTTGTAATTATGAAGCATACATCTATAGGCTTTGTGTTTGCAAATATAGATATACTCTTCATTTAAGCTTTGCACTGCTGGGGCACACATGTATATATATATATAAACTGAGGGAAGTATTATGTGTGTGAGTAATTATGCATATATGTAGGGTTTGGCGTTCAGAAGATCTCACGATGTCACGGAAAGTTAGAGGGTTAGTCGCAGCCTTGTGATGTACCTGTAACCCCACCTCCCCTTGTTAGTATAAAAGGAATTAACTGCGCAGTAAAAGGTGGAAGTTGGCGCTCACACTGTGTGTGTTATCTGTCTCTTTCCCTGGTCCCGGCCGACCAGTGATCTAAGCGTGGCACCTTGATATGTAGCGAACGCTACATAATGGTGACCCCGACGTGATCGGTTGCCATGGCGACGATGGAACTTGCGCAAGTGATTAAGGTGTTGAAAGAGCTGGCTAATGAGGTGGGTGCCCGCGGAACGATTAGGAGGGGCCCCACGGGCGAATGCATCCTATGGATGTGGCGCCGGGGAGGGATGAGTTCTCCCACAGAAGTATTAAGTCCCCCAAATTGGGGAGAGATTCAGAAGCTGTTGCTCCAGTCGGCGCTCGCAGGTGAGCGCGGAGTTTCTGAACGATTGCAAAGTTGGGGAAAAGTGTGTGTGTGGGGGGTAGTTCCGGCAGGACGGAAGGCTGGGGAGTGCTGGTCGGCGGCGCGAGCTGCTTTGTTTGCGGATGAAGCGCCGCCTCAGGAGCAGCGGGAGGCAGTGCCCCGGGGACAGGGAGTCACGCTCAGACGGGGTGGGCGGCTGTGGAGCGGGGCTCACAGAGCGGGCCATCTCTGACCGAGAGCGTGGACACGGAGGGTACGGCAGAGATGGGGGTTTTTCCGATAGAGACGGTACCAGCGGGGACGGACGAGCCCCCCCCGCAGTGTCCGGGGGGGGGTTGCGGCGGCTGGTTCGGAAGGACTTGGAGGAGTGCCTCCTGGACTGGGTTCCAGGCAGGGATGTTAAGGGAGATTTATACCATCAGGTGAAGGAATGGGAGGAAAGAACACCCTCGGAGGGGGAAATCGGGAAGCTGCGAGGGTTAAAAACTGTGGTAGAGGGGGAACCACCCCCTGGCGAGGGAAATCAGGCACCTTTGCCGGGAGAGCAGGCTGAGTTTTTGCCTGCCGAGCCCATGCAGGCTAAGTTTTTGCCTGCTGAGCCTGTGCAGGCTGCGCCTTTGCCTGCTGAGCCTTTGCCTGTTGAGCCTGTGGCGGCTGAGCCTTTGCCTGTGGCTGCTGAGCCTGTGCTGGCTGAGCCATTGCCTGCGGTGCAATAGCCTCTGCAGACGAGAGGGAGAGGCATTGGAGGGGAGTAAAAAAAAAAAAAAAAAAAAAAGGAGGCGTTTCACTGGAAAGTCCTTGAGAACTTAAAGAATGCTGTGAGTCAGTGCGGAATCCACTTATTGATAAAGCCAGTAAGTATATGTAGAACTTGCTTTAGGTAAAAAGTGTGTTAAGCGTACTTTGATTAAACATAGCATGAGCGAGGGTATGCCTGTGTACAAACACCTGAAGGGCTACTGAAATGGGTTCCTAGTCGTATGATTTGTCCTGCCTTAACCTCGTAGTGTTTGAGTTTTCTTACAGATTGCTGTCATCCTGTCCTGGCTTGTGACACCTTGGGTATCCGGATGACATCCTTCTCAGAGTCCATCAATACGTGCCTTTATGGGATCTGACTGTCGGAGCTCGCGGCCAGGAATCTAGGTGCCTCAGACATTATGCCTTAACATCAGCGTACCAACGATAGGCCTTATAGAGTAATAGAAGTAACTCTTTCCAAGTCTTAACTTTCAATCTACCTCTTGTGTGAATTTCTATAAAGGACCTCTTTGCTCTGCAGGGTAAATGGGACATTTACAGGTGTTTAAGATAGAGTGTTTTAAAGTAGTTGTAGAGATATGTTTCTACTCATGGCATTTTATATAGTTATTTCTTTGTGTGAAATTGTTCATAACAATAGAAGCCAACTCGTCATGGGGAGGGGAGAGATGTAGGGTTCGGCGTTCAGAAGATCTCACGATGTCATGGAAAGTTAGAGGGTTAGTCGCAGCCTTGTGATGTACCTGTAACCCCACCTCCCCTTGTTAGTATAAAAGGAATTAACTGCGCAATAAAAGGTGGAAGTTGGCGCTCACACTGTGTGTGTTATCTGTCTCTTTCCCTGGTCCGGGCCGACCAGTGATCTAAGCGTGGCACCTTGATATGTAGTGAACGCTACACATATATAGATAGATATAAACTGAGGGAAATACTGTATGTGTGCCTGAAATACTATAAATATAAAAAAGTATGGCTATATGAACAGCATATGTGCTTTGTACATCTGATATTCAAGACATTCTTGCCATGCAGTTTGAAAAGATGACTTTAAAACCATCCTGATCCCTAGATGGTGCTATTCACTGCAGCAACGAGACAACCACAGCTTATTACTAGTACACCCAGCACTTCAGGGACAAAAAGTATTTCTTCATTCAAAATTATCTAACCTGAATACAGATACGAACAATGCTGTTTCAGATTATATGCATTTGCCACATGCTATGAACCTGAGGCCCACCTCATTTCCTGTAGGCTATAAGAAGAGTAATTCCTTTAAAGTGGTACAAATGAAATCAGGGTCAGGCATTCATAGTCAGTCCACCAGGGACTGTGAGGAGTAGCATTTCCAACATCTTGGATTAGCTTCATCTCCCCCCACATGCAGCTGCCATTCAGCCTTCCTCATCCTTCATAGAAATGAGGATTACATACTCGTTTTGCCAGTCCTTCCTCTTGCCCTGGCCTACATCCCACAGCAGGCATCTCCCAGAGAAGCTGTATCAGCAAGGCATCCTGGCAGAGCTCAACAACTTGTGTCCAACACTGCCATCCTGGAGCTCAGCTGGTCAGCTACACCAAACGGACTGACTAGCAGGACTGACATTAGCTCAGGGACTGGGGCATCAAGCCCCACTGCACCCCATAGACATGACCAGCAGGATTTGGTCATCTGTTACACTGGCATGACATCTGCAGTGACTTCAGTCCTGGTAGTGGAAGTGCTCTTGAGTTAGCTTGGACCTCTCCCACCAGATTTAGGTCAACACAGTGGTTGAGGAAATGGCATTGAACTAAGGTGTATTAGAACTGGATTTCCTTCTGGCTGCTACACAGACTGCATAAGTGGTTTTGGACAACCTATATAATGTCCCGGGGTGGCATTTAAAGTCCATTATAAGTTTTATAGGGGACATTTTATCTTCTGTTCTTTTTCCATAAGGTGTGAAGGTGCCTATGACTGCACAACAAAGAAAAAAACCCAGTATTTTTAAGTTTCTCAGGCATTGTAATAGTGAAAAAAATAGAAAGACCTAAATAAAAAAATAATTAAACATTTATTGTATTTTGTTCTGATTCTCTGCCTTTATAAAATGGTGGCTATATCTGCCTAATTGCTTAGGCATTTGGCTCCCATAAATTTAGTATTTGAGCATCTCACAAACATCAACACTTCCCTAAAACTACACTGGGTTTTTTTAGCGCTTCTGAAAGTGATTAGATTGGTGGCATGGACTAGTAACTGTCTTAGTACAGACAGATGCACTGCACATATCTCTTCCACTACACTTCACATCAGATGCTCCAGGCATGAATTTCTTAAATAGAAAATGGCAACTGTGATGATCTGTCAACAAAACTTGAAGTGATGTTGTGATAAACAACTGCCCACCACAGCCTAACTGCCAAGCTGGCAATCTTAATTTGAACTCTAACCAGATATAAATTCTTTAACCCACTGAACTTTTTATAAAGAGGTTTCACAGATCTCTGTTCTGGCCTTCGCTTAGGCATGTAATTCATCTTTACACATTGGTGTTTCCTAATAATCTAGTCTGACGTTTTGAAAACCTCCTGAAGGTTTGTCATCGGAGATGAGAACCCCTGCATTCCTTAAGCATGTTTGAAAACTTCTGGTTAAGTTATAAACTTGTCATGATATATAAAACTCTTGATGAGAGATGTTTAAAAGTTTCTAAAGAAAAGGGTGCCAAATGTTAAGCCCACGAGAATGCCAGTGAACTGACTTAGATGAGTAAGAGAAGGACCATCACGTTAGAAAACAGAGGCTAGGATTATCTTTACAAGGTAGCAGGAGGGAGTCCTTCATGGGAATTACACAAATTTAGTGTGGAGGAAAGATCAGAAGGAAGTCACAGATGATCGTGCTCTCTGTAACTCCCTGTTTGTGCAGCGATTTTGGGTGGAAGGATAGACAGAGGCTAACAAAAAAAGCCGTTACCCAGTTGGCACATCACAGGCCACAATGATTAAAAAAAATCCCCAAACGGACAGGCTTAATTTCAATTTCAGGAGGAAAACAAAAGGCAAATCCCTGACCCAATGGTTAATCCCTACCAGATTTCAATTTCCTGCCTCAAAGAGTCAGGGCATTAGGCCTCTTCAAAGGAAAAATCACCAGAATTTTAGCAGAGGTGAATGTGCTATATCCCAGCTTCATTCTTGACAATGGTGAAGCTTTTCTGGCTCTGTGCCACAAACACCTCTCCTTACCCCCCCCAACAAAAACTCCAACCCCCCAGACAATCAAGTCTTTAGCAAATTCCCTACACTGAAAATTTCAGTCTCTTGACATTCAAAGTTACAGATCATGGACAGTAAGACCTTATCACAGAAAGTGTCTGGCAACATTATTAGACAACGTTGTCAATTGTCCTAGAGTAAGCCCCAGGCTGAAGTATCAGGATGCATTTTATATACAGACACACACATGTTACTTTAACTCTAAGCCCTCCAAAAGATCAACAATACCAAGCTCTTTGCATATTGAAAAGACTTATTAAATATTGTGGCACGGATTAATAGACAGCAATAAGAGTATTTAAAAACATCCAAGTCACCAAGGAGCCTAAATTTTAAATAGAATAAGGCTGCTTGAAAGTCTACCCCTATATCAGTCAGCCTTTTAGCAAGTTATATTGGCAAAGAAGCTGAAAACAAAAAAGAGCTTCTCCTGATTAAAAGAAGCGACTGAAATACTTTTCAGTTTGATCCTTTGAGAATTATTTTAGATGCCGTTTTCCCCGCCTTTTGTTGAAATCCCAGACTTTAAAGGAATGCTATGACAATTCATAGCTAAAGGACAGTGGAATTCTTCTGTAATTGCATATTACATGCATCCACATTAATACAAGATAATTTCATTAGGGCTGTTACTAAAATGAATACCAAATACAAAATGTGGGTCCAGAGATCATTTTCCTAATCAGAAGTATCAGGCCCCAGGAACTTTAGGAGAATAGGGCTATTAAAATGTAAATAGTTTCTTTGAAATTTAAATTTCCATTTTCAAAAACAGATGTTCTTCTTGATCATTCCCTGCATAGATTTCCAAAAATTGTACTCATGATTGCTAACTGAAAATCAACTGGATATTAGCCTCAGAAACTCCTTCTAATTTACATGAACAGTTTCATTAGAATACCCTGCTACATTTTATCAGCTTGCAAATGGTAACACTACACATGGGTCACTTTTGATGAGGTGGTTTAAAACCAAGAAATAAGAAATTGGATCATAATGCATGCACATTTCTCTCAACTAGCCTAAAACTACATGCTGTGATAGGACAGGAAAACATCTTGCATAGCCTAAAAGCACTGGACAAACTGGACAGAACACTATGTATACTTGATAGCTTAACACATCATTTTAAAACCATGGAGTTAAAAGTTGCACAATATCAACATTATTCTTCATCTCTTCAGCAAGATGCTAGAAGTCAGGAAGAAAACTTCCTATTGCAACAAGAGAGAGCAGGTCCAGGTTAAGGTTACTATGGTTAGCAGTAAGTTCTAACAGCAAAAATTGCATCATATATGAATGGGACACATGTAACACACCTAGCTCATTTATATAAGCATGCATACTCCAGCTGAAGAGGATAGCAGATGGAGAGACTGTGCCATATACTCTGCATATGAACAGTTGATGCTAAAAATCCATCCAAGGAGCTTTCTTTTTATGAAATGCCCCAAGACACTAAAATCTGGCACAGTAATTCTGTAGGCCACACTAAGACATGATTCTGGCTTCCTGTTGCTTTTAGTCCATTACGTGTGTTATTTAATATCATCTGCAGAGCAACAGTTCTTTCAAGTTTTGCTTTTGTTAAGCACTGCTTTTCCTCAGACATCAGTAATTACAACATCCTAAGGCATTTCTTCAGGAGTAACAGTTTATTGCTTAGCTTCCCCATCAGTGGAAGAACTGAGCTTCCAGTGACCTTTGGTCTGATCCTTAACATTCCTGCTTCTTACAGCATGGGCACTTCTGCAGATTAGAATCTTTAACTGTGCCTATATGTAATATTTGCTTTAAAGGAGAAAGGTTTGATATGGGTCCACAATCATCAGTTTTCTGTGCCCTAAAAATAACTTGAACCCCAGTCTCCATGGTAACAGATACCACCAGTGAGCCCTAGCAAGTCTTGGTTATTTTTACTGACAAGATGAACAGGAAAACCATAAGGCTTCTATGAAATCTCTCATTACTGCCAGACTCTTATATCTCCTTTAATCCTCAGTTAATGGTGTGCAGTAAAGGGTGCTCTGCCTACACATAGTCATGTTTAAATACCATTATCCTTCCTGTGCTTTCATATTATAATGCTGGAAATGCTAAGAACAATTCCCTTAAATCTTTCATGCAGTTAAAAATTGACTGAGGCATGTATCTGACTCTACTCTGTACACAGAGACTGACTTTACAATGTAGAATAAAAGTCTCTGTGACTTGTTAGACTTGATGGCAACTTGCTGTTCCATATGTTCTCACTTCAGGAGAGTCAGTCAATAAAGAAAATTGGTAACATGACAAGTCTTCTCACCTGCATAAGAAACACCAAGGCTAGCCCCCCAAAATGCCCTTCTGATTATTTTTTAAACTGATATTGACTCTCCCACAGCTGAATCATTCCCTTATAAGCCCAAACTTGCAATTTCCTTGGCACCTTTGCTTACCACAAAACCACTGTGATTTCAGAGAAGTGAGGCTATGCCTTAACTGCCTTTTAACGAAACTCATAAAATTCCCAGCCCTCCTCTATTAACACTCCACATTAGGCCCTTTTTCTGACTGGTTGAGGAACAGCTTATCTCTCAGGTCAGACACTATTCAAAGATGCTAAAGATGAAGTGCTTCCATCCATTCATGGCAGTTCTCCAGGGCCCCAGATTGTCCCCTGAGGTCTTTCTTTAGCATAAACAATGTTCAGGTCTACTCTGCTATCCCTGTTCCCTGTTTCCCCTCCAGCAATGTCCCTTCACACTGCAGGCTAGTCTTGGAGCCAGTATACTAGCTCATGGCCAGAAAGGGATTCCTTCCCCTTCCCTGACCTGGGCTGCTGTTCACAGACCCGGCAGTTACTTTGTGTCACCAGGCATGAAAGGGAGCAACCAAAGCAAAGGTCATGGTTAGGTCCTAGCGCTCACAACACTACCTTTCCTGGAGGAAAAAAACAGTTATGAGCATGTTTTCCAAATTTTACTGTAGAGCCTTTCTACCACTGCAGATTTCCACCTGGAAAAGAACTAGCACCAGGGCACCAGTGCAGTTCTCATTAGTCTGAGGAGCTGCAGTACAAGGAACAGTCTGTCCAGATTTCAGGTTAAGATTAAGCAGGTTGCTGAGCTGCACTCCAAACCTTTTACTCTGCAGGACAAAACTGTGTAGCAGAATGCACTAGCAGTTTCCTCTGTTTTCTGGACAAAGTCTTGATAGCCTTTAGAAATGCAGATACTGCTTTCAGTGCTTTGGAAACCCCAGACTATAAATGAAAGTTTTAGTTAGAACATATATTCTCATTTGTTTTTAACTGTATATACTTTCAGTAACTGCAGGTTAACATTTAAACAAGAATTATATTGCTGTGTCTAAAATCTCATGATCCTGCTTAATCCCAGCCAAACAGACTAAATATTAAACAAACACTACATGCCATGAAGACTTGTCCAACTAAGGGACACCTCAGGAATTTCTCCAGAATCAGTAGATATTGGGTACAGTTCTTTGCTTGCCACTGCAGTATTTCCTGCTGTTGTTTAAAGCATATGCCTCTTAGAAAGCAGCATGAATGGGCATCAGCTATTCAGTTACATGCGTCCCAGCCAAGGATCCTTGTAATACTAATCTTCTCTCAAGAGATCTTCCCACAGAATGGCCTTTGATTATACTGCCAAAGGCAGGAGAAGTCATAGGATGAATCTAGCCATGTAACGTTTGCCCTCAGGAAGAAATACAATGATCCAAACTCTAAAAAGCCATTAATGCCCAATTTCAGATCTCCAGCTCAAGTTTAATAAAGGCTCTCAGACTATGCTACATAATTTATAAGGCATTCACAGGCAGAAGCCTCTGCATAAAGTTCTTCCTGGCTTTAAAGGTACAGGAACAAATCCTAAGGAAATAAACACTACATTGAGAGACACTGGGAGTAACAACTTGGGGGCCCTTTCTGGACTTCCTGAGGCATTAAGAACTCAAAGATCTTTGAACAATTGTTTAAGAAAGAAAGCTAAAAACACCCAGACCACCCCCCAAAAATCACAACCAATGATTTTTTTTTAAAATGTGATTCACTTTTGCATGGAAAGAGCAGCAAAGCCAAACAAGAACTTACAAACAACATAAAATGACCTACAAGATTTAAGCAGCCTCTCCAGTAATTTGTCTGTTGCATTCATTTAGACTATAAATTCCAAAAGGTATTTCCCTTTTCTTACGATGCATCTGTGCAGCACTCAACATTGTAGGATGTCCATCCCACTGGTAGTCACCAGGCTTGGGTGTAACACAACTGAATAATGGCAGAGCCTCCAGCTTGGACTAAATGAAAGAAGCACAAGAAAGAGAAAATACATTCACATTCCCATTTTTGACAAAAACAAACAGTCCCTGGAATCACTTGCATGAAATTTCTTGCATGTAACCCTACTCACCCTTATGGCTGCACAATTCTAGCTAAAAAACCCAACAAATCTAAACACCAAAACAAAAAAACCTCAACAAACCCAGAACATCTACTGCTTTCTTTTGCTTCCATGTCAACAATTAGGTTCATAAATTTCTTACTTTCTTTGAAAAAGCTTAAAACTCAGCCACCAAGGATATAAAAGAAAGATGCATTGATCAATGTCTTTCAGACTGGCAGCCAGAGAAAAGATACAATATATATACTGTTTAAATAAATACTTATTAAAAAAACCTTCTGTTGGTAAATTGAAATGTTTGGGTGAGGGCTGTCATATCTGCCATAAGTCCATTTCTATGATAAGCAATGCTAGTCCTTCTGATCTGAATTCAGTTAATAGATTAAAAACCTTGTGGATTATCGTGTGCCTCATTCATCATTTCTACATTACCTGAAGGTGCAGTCAAAAGCAGAGAAGAGATGCCATTAAAGCAGATGTGTTCTATATTGTCCTTTTAATGTACGCTCAGCTCATTAACTTTGATTGGTGTCCTAGTGTGAGTCAGCTTCAAAACCATTAATATTGTAACCCTTTTCCTAACATGCACCAGACCCATCATTCACTTTATGCTACTTTTTATAAAATAAAGATTTATGTCTTAGCATGTATTGTTTGTTTTTAAATCCCTTCTTTTGCTATGCTCTCTTATTAAGCGCACAGAAGGACCTGCCAAGGTTTGGCACAGTTAAGTGGAGAGTATCCTCCTGCAGCGACCACAAGAAAGAACAAGCATTTATTTCACCCATGTTTTAACAGCCAATTTTTTCTGGGAACTTCCAGAAAAATCATAAGAGAGAAACTGCACCGCGAAGTCACCAGCTTGCTTACTTATTGGATGGACTACATCGATCTGCTTGCAAAGGTCCAGTGACTTGAGTCTGGAAAGCCTCCCTCACATATATTTAAACTACCCAGACTGTCAATTCTGCCATTTCCTAATAACATTGTCCAAAACATTCCAATATAACCCTGAATCCAGTTAAACACGATTCAATTTGTGCCTGCCTTTCAGGCAAGTATTTCAGTTGAGTTTCTTTGTGATGGGCCTTAAAGTCTTAAAGAATGTAAACAGTTAAAACCAAAGTACAACAGAATCTTATTATTTTCTACTCACTGACTTGGACAACTTGCTGTTTGCCTCTGCTTTTCCTCTTGCCATTGTCCTTCTCATTTTTAGTTCAATGTGGTTATCACATTTAGTGCTCACATTTTCTTGATCTTTGTCTAATGCAAGTGCACTCATTTTCAGGGAAACATCTCAGCAGCATATCTGAAGAACTCATATTTGTACAAGCCACAAACATATTGCAGAAATGTGAATGAATGTAATCCAGAAACTACATGGTCCCAAACCCTTTGGATAACTAAGGGCCCACTCTACTTTCAACCTTATATATTCAAAAGCGGTTGCATGGAAAGCAGTTCAGAAGCCTGACATATGAACATCAGAACTGGTAAGGAGCTCCTGTTGAAGGTGCTGAAGAACCTTCTGTGAGACCCAGACAAGTCCAGCTAAGGTTTACTAAGCCACAGGACATGCAGGAGTCACCATTTGTGCATGTGTTGAAAGTTCCCCCTGCTTCATTAAAGCCACTCTTAAGATGAACTGTATGATCCTACTTCCCTGCATATTATTTTTCCAAAGGCTGCAATTTGTACTGCTACAGGAAAAGTGATTCAAAATACACTACCAATTTTTAATAACACGTTATTTCATATTCTACTGTGTTAAACAATCCCTTCTCATGGCTCAAGCCAAGAATTAGGAACAGTAAAACATACCTAGGGTCAAATTTTCAGCTCATCCTAGAAACTCTATTTTTTTAAACTTAAGTTTTTAAGAAACAGTTGGTCATTTAGAGATAGTAAAGGACTCAGTTGTGCCTACAAGCAAAGAACTCAGACACCTAGAGTACTTAGCTTATGCCCAGGTAATTACAGGCTGCAGAAAATTTGCAAGGGTATAAGCAGATGGTCATGTCTCAGTCTCACTCTGGCCACTCCAGTTTTAATCGTTTAAAGCTTTATTACACAATTGAAAACATATAGATGTGGTCTTTCACTTGAGAGGTATATATTTAAGCAAGGACAAAGCAAGGTCAATAAGGACAGAGAGATTTTGGGAAGACATAACGGGGAAGGTTGAATGTTTATTGTAAGATAAAGGGTGACATAAACCTCCCAGATTTCTGGGACTGAAAGGACACGCACAAGCCATACTCCCTGCCACCTGCTCACAACAGCACACAGAAAAAACGAGGTCAGGAGTCAGTATACCCTGATGACACCATCTTTTAATGCCTCAAAGGAGCAGGTTGTTCTTTGACTTCTTTTTTACAGTAATTGTTGTGCCAGAGACTGACTTTATAATTATCTTGCGCTCACGTTTTTTTTCTCCTCTCTAACTACACACAGAAATCTGGCTGTTGATTAGAACTTTATTCAAGCATCCCTTGGTATCCAACTCATCTGAAGCATGAGAAGGTAATTTAATTTTCATTCTTCCAGTCCCACAAGCTACACTCTGGGGTACAATAGAAAAGGAAGCAGTCTGTGGGTCTCAGCTATTCTCCTTATTAGCTTAGTGACACAAAAAGAGAGATGAGCTATGAATGAATGCTGCCTTTCCTGAGCTGATTCTCATCAGCTTATGCTTCCTTTACACCCAGGAGACTGCCTTTTCAGTTGGTTATGAGTTTCGTACATTGAATATGTCACCTTGAAACACAAAAGCAGCAGCAGAACACAGCTAGTCGCTAAAATATGCCAGTTTTTCTTTATCCAACACTTGGTTGAAGGGGCCATAAACCCCTGTTTTCACCAAAAGGAAAGTAGCTCATCTGGTGGTGAGATGGAGAGGAATACCCCCAAAAATAGACCCTATGAAATGCTAGATTGAACTCATTTTGCAGTGAGACAATCTGACACAAGAAGTCCCAGATTCAGACAGAAAACAGACAGCAGATAACTCAATTCACTAAATAACAGGAGGTAACAGTGAAGGGGGGTAACGTGCCCCAGCAATGAGGCTACAGAACTTCTCCTTTCATTTATATTTGACAGTGAATAAAGAACATTTTATCTGTGGAAGTTTTTCAGCAAATCCACTCCATGTGGACATACAAAAGAGAATTGGCTTTGCTGTCAACAGAATAAAAAGGGTGTTTGCTAAAAAAGAAACTCACGTAGGGCTGTGAGTTGTGTAAGCCTTTCCCTTTGTGTTGAACAATCCCAGTGTCCATGTTTCCTGCTAAATCCTACTATATTCCAATTCTGTGCTTAAAACTATTTTTTCCATTCTCAAAAAGATTGAAAGATGTTTGTTTCAAACCACTGAGTCAAGCCTCTAAGACTGAAAGTCAAACTGTAGGGAAGAGATCACAATTTTTTTTTTTTAAGAGTGTTCTTATAACTTGCAAAACCCCTGTCAGAGGAGCATGTATAAGGTCACTGCTTGATTTATGCAAATTGTGTTAAACATTTTCTGTAAAAGTGCTGCAATAGCTTCAGAATGGTGCATTATTGTCTATGATTACAGAAACTGAACTCTGTTTTGGTGCCTTCTGGGTTTCAAGTACTAACTGACAAGACCATGTAAGTAAATATTAATCAGCAGAAAGCAACTGCTGTTGAAGTGCTCTTGACTTAAGATGTAGGTAAAAACTGAGGTTACAAATCTGATGCTTACGGGAAATTAGGATTGTGCATGTTTATAAAAGTGTCAGAGACAACTTCATAATGCTACTGGCTTGATATGGAGTTTATATTTGTCTCAACTTTCAGAAGTCAACTCAGGAACGTCAGACAGTGCACAAAGGAGAAGTATCAATAAAGAGAATAAACTGAGAGCTTCTAACAGCATCTGCAGGATGACCTCATATTATTGCATTATCATTTTTAAGCCAGATCTTCAACTGAAAGTTGCCCAACACTAATGAAATCAATACCATTATGTTTGGTTCACCTTACCTCAAAATTTGTCCCTCTGCTTTGCAAAATAAACCATGACAAATTCTTTGATCTGCATAGTAATTGAATAATCAGGTAATTAGCATGAAAGCAGATATGCAGTATGTCTGTATGTTCATTAGCAGTGAGCATTTCCTAATACAAGTGATTGAAAGAAATCCCAGTTTGATAAATAAAATAAAAGCAACTTTCTTCTCCCTTTCAAGAGACTGAACACAAATGGGTTTCTGAAAAAAAAAAATTCAGCAGTGATTAACCTAAAAATAAAATGCCTGTTCAAAAAGACTAGCTTGAACATGTGATTATGAGGAATTAATTTCCTGAAATTTATAGGCTCTTGTAAAACCTATAGATGCACATCATGACTTATATTAACTTTATTTTAAGGTGATGTTGTGCAGAACGAAGGAGTTGTAGTTCTTTAATATCTTTTGGGCTTGGTGCTTAGTGTTAAACAGGTTTTCTGGACAGAAGAAATAGTCCACTAATTTAACGTCTAGTCACTCACCTCGTCTTTGGTGACTGTTTAATATGAAGTGAATTAATAACATTATTAAAAACATCAAACAACAAAGAAGTGGACCCACGTGTGTTTTAATTTCCCTTTCTAGCTGCAAATTATGGCAGCTACCAAATGGCTGGCTTTCCATAAGCTAACATCTTCTATTATTCATACATGCTCCCCCAGAAAACATATTGTCTTAATTTACACTTAAACTCTGATCAGCTCCCCATAAGGTTTGATATTGTTTGTAAAATATGCAAAGCACAACTTCCAACTGAGGCAGTCTCACCTTGCCCAACAACTCACCCCCTTTTCTGCAGTGACCATTAATTCAAAATTCTGTGAACTGCAACACATTTCTTTTCAAATGTACATTTAAGACATATTTTGTTCCTTTTTTCTTCGCTGCTGGATCTTATCCTGTATCCAGCCTTGATGTACTTATTGAGCACTAGATGCAAACCTTAGACAGTGAACACCTGTAAAACCTTAATGACTTAACTAAGAATACAGAAATTTAGCAGCTTTTTTGGATCATGTATCGTTTCTGCTTATCCTCTTAACTGGCATTTAATCTTTAAAGGCATGACATGCCATAAAAGCAGCTCAGCTTCCAAGTGTCTGCAATGACAGTTTGAACTCCAGTACTTCGCAATTCTTTCGACTAGGTGTGAATTTCTGATAAAATCAACTGGCAGTTTTGCTGCTGATTTCAACGAGATCAAGATTTCATTCTACCCCTGTTGGCTAACATGATTTAAAATGTGGGAAGGATTATTACAATGATGAGTTATCATGTGGCTTAGCAAGTTACCTTGCTATAAGGTCACCACAGAAATTCCTAAACTGGAGCTAGATGGATTAAGATTCTCTTTCCCCCTGGGGCAACTAGGGAGTCCTTTTTTACCATGTGCTGCTGTTCTTCTGAGCATGGAGAAGCCTAACAACAGCCAAGAAAGCCTGCAGCCTAAGGTACCAATCACCATTGCACTTACACTCAGGTCACATTCTTTAGTTTTGCTGTGCCCATGAGGACTGGATATTTTTGATAAGGAGGACCAGTGTAAGATCGATATAATGAGTTGATTCCATCACCCTGTGATTTATGCAAAGTCGCTTAATGTCTGTATCTTAATTCCCACACCAGAATGCCTTTTGTTCTTGGCACCAAATATGCACAAATAATCCATGCCTTGGGGAGTTTGCAAGCTGGAAAGATGAGACAATGGACAAGAAGGGAAAGAGCCACAGAGAGGTAACGGCATTTGTCAAGGTCATACAATCCCTCAGTGCAGATGTGGAAAGAAAACAGAAATTATACCAGACCCAGCAGGCTAGGCCAGAGGCATTCAATAGTCCATGGAAGGCATGGTCTCAGTGCTGGGGGAGACCACTCCTTCAATTTCCTAACTTCAGGAATTTAATAAATATATCCTTTATACACAAACCCCTGTAAGATAATCTTCAAGGTTTAAAAAATCCTCTAAGAGGGACAAGTGTAAAGATCTATCATAGCAGAAAACCTTGCCAGATTAATGAGAAACCTCTGTCTGTAATTCAGTAAGGGATTTCAGCTGGATCACACTGATTGCCATTAAATAAAATCACCAGCTTGCTCTCTCCTACAGATTGTATGGCAAGCCTGACAACAAATATATTCCCATTGAAGAACAAATGACAATATAAGGACAGAATTTAACAGAGTAATTTCCATTGCAAAAACTATTTCCTCACCTATGAAATTATCAACTCTTTACTAAACAGAGATGATTGCCAAATGCAGCATGTGGTTATTTATATTGGTAGTTCCAAGAATTTTCACCATGTACAGATGTGATATGAAGAGAATTATGTTATCTGAACATGACAGCAGCACAGAGTGACAACAACAACAGAGGCTGCAGTTTTTCTAAGAACGCCTGGAAATATTTTATCCCATTTTTCCCTAATTTTGGCTATTAACCTGAAGTTCTAACATGCCTTGGCATACAGCCACAAAGGACTAGGTCCCCTGTTAGTACAGAACAGCAGAGCTCTACTAAAGACACTAGAGTGGCATCTATAGCTTGGCATGGGCCAATATATACACATAGGATATACCACCAATTGAAAGGGGCTTAGCAGCACTGTCCTTTCATCTGTTTGCCAGGACAAAACTGTAGCAGCACATGCCTGCCTTCAGCCTACGGCAGGCATGGACAGGCTGAAAACGTGGCTCAACAACCTGTTAAGAGGCAAGGACAGGCTGAAAATATGGCTCAACAGTCTGTTAAGACTTTTCCATCCAAGTGTACCAGAGTTGCATATGATGTATATGGCCCCTTCAGTAAGCTTTCATTCAATAATGAAGAAAATTTACAAAATTGTGCATAATTAAGTGGGTTAAGACTCATATTATTTTAGGTTTATTGGTGATTTTATATTTACCTAGATATACCAAATATTCAGTGGAATTTTATGAACAAAAGATTCGACATTTGGACAGAATATGCAATATCTGACATGACAGTAAATTGCACATTCAAGATGCAAGTTTTCTAATAATATTGCTCGCTTTTCCAATCCACACACTTTGTAATATTCCCATTCAGCACTTGATATGGCATTCATGCTAACTGAAGGTACACTGAAAATATTAGTAAAAACAAATAAGAACAGTCTTGTAACTAAAGAGCAAATTTGGGTCCAAATTCAGCCCAAGTCAAACAAAGACCACAGAGATTCAGTCTCAAGAACTTTCTTCAAATCAGATGTGACTTGCCTCAGCTTTGCCACTAATCGACTTTGGCACATGGCAGCTGACAGCAAGTCATGTCAATCCAGATTTTCAGCAGAACTTGATTATCTAAAAGGAACCTGAGGCAGACTTCCGTACTCTATTTGTGGTGCAATTCTCAAAATCACATATAAAGCCCAGAAAAAGTCCACTAGCAAAATATTTTGTACCCCCAATGCCAAACTGTACTTCTGTATCTCTTTAGAACCACCCAGACCTTATCAAATCCCACAGGACAGATGTATCTCCATGCAAGTCCTTAGAGACCAAGTGAACCTCTAACACAAATTAGAGCAGCAGACTTGGCATAAATGTTGCAGCAGCCAATACTTTTTACTTTAGTAAAATACAAGCAAAGAAGAATATGTGGCTATAGAACTAGGTGTCTCAAGCCTTTTTATACAAACAAAATATGGATTAGAGCACTCTGCTAAAATTCAGCACAAACTCTTCCTATGTTTCCAAAGACCCAGACCACCATGAGTAAAAAGTTAACATGAATTGAGGACAGCTATACTAGAAACTGTTCTACCTGGAGTAAAATAGAGATTACCTAGACAAAATGTTCACCTGACTCTCCAAGCCTACTGGACACTAAAACTTTCTCACTTGAGCAACCAACAGTCTCCAGAGACAGGGAATGGACTGAGACCTGGAGCAGTTGAACTGACTAGTGGAGACAGCATCAGTATATGTATTCTTTGACTATTTGCACCAGTTTTTAATGGAAGCTGTAGATTCAAACAAACTGCACGCTAAACCAGCCTGAAAAAAATGCCAACAAGTCACTCAGGTGAACACAGATCATGAATGCAGCCTGAGTGCTTACCAGCACTGCTCTGGTACCACCACCAGCTTTTGAGCAGAGCCACAGCATATTCTCAACAGCAGCCATTCTGTAACTCTGGGCTTTCATCAAAACAAGCTTGATGTTTGTTGCACTCACCCTCAGGGAAATACTGCAGCCCAGACATGCAAGGTGCTTGCGAGAATTCAAAAGGTACCTTGCACAACCAAGAGCAGTCTCAGTGTCTAATTTAACTTTGGGCAACTGCTAGTGGGCTGATTAGGAGGTACAAGACCTCAGATTGCTGAGCACGGCAGCTCCTGGCCATTCTGTCCAACGGTCTCCCCGCCAGTATGACAGAGGGTCAGATGTGGGGCAGCAGGGATGCCACATGTATACTGCCATTTGTACCTAACACACACAAGAAAGAATGAATCTCCTTGAAGAGGATATGCTTAGCTTATGTAGCTATCTAAAAATATCCTGGACTTAGACTACTAATAAAATACATATATATTCTCTTGAAAGGAATATATATATGACTCTCCAAGGCCTATGAATATGATAGAACCTGCTTCCTCCATTGTGGGTTCTCTAAAGCATTTGCATGCTCCAGACAAGTATTTCATTAGCTCCAGCTGCAGGCTGGATCAGTAAGCCAGCTTACCTGGAGCAATTCAACTAACAAGTAGGCTACCTTTACCAACAGGCAACTTGATGATAATTTATGTAGTATTCCTTTTTTCCCATAAAAAGTATACCTAGAGAAAACAGAGCATTGCAGTAATATTAAATCATTGGTCTTTGGTTTGGTAAAAGCTTTAATGGCAGGCAGTGCTGAAAGATTTGGAGAAATAACAAGGGTTTTTGTTTGCACAGTTTACTATTCCATATTTCAGTCTGACAGTCTGGAGAGATAAGAAAACAGAAAAGAAGGTAAATGTGAACAGAAAGCTCAGAGGAAAGTTAACTTCCATCTTTCTTTTGATGAGACTGATGCCCAGCAAGAAGGAAAGTTAAATATCCTTTCTCAGAAGAAGTATCTGTAGCTTGCTGCAGGCAAATAGTCAACATCAACCGGAATGGGATCATTTGCAAGATTAAGGATTGCCTGGCTTTAGGGCTTTCTGTGCCTTGTTAGCCTTCTCCTGTGTCAGTCTGCTGTGGCCACAGAACTCATTCTGAGCCCTTGTGACACACTTTTTTTTTTTAATATATATTCTCTTTTCTTTCCATTGTTCACCAACAGTATCAGCAGCTCAAGCATAAGTCATGTTACAGACCTTCCATTTCCTACGAAATACATGAGCTATAAGATTTCATATACTTTGTAGCTGGTGGCATTCAGTATAGAAAGTCATATGTAAACACAAAGAAATGTTCCAAATAAAATCAGAAACTACATTGTTTATACCAAACGAATGTAAACATCTTTAAGGACCAATTTGCTATTCATAATCCTGAGAGGCATCAGAACAATCAGAATATTCAAGTCACAAAAGCTGCAGTAAAAATCATGAGCTCTTATTTTGGTCCAACTATTTAGACTGTGAAATTCCTGACTTTAAATGAACAATCCCGTGCTGTCATGCTTCTAAAAAAATTAAAAATCAATGAAGTAGATCAAATGCTTGTTACCAAAAGTAAAAATAAAACCCCTTGTGATATTTGGTAACTCATCAGAAAAGGTCAAGTGTTTCATGCAAATCAAACAATTATAAAGAAACCTTCTGCCAGTCCTTAAGCTATTCCAATTTAAAGATAATGCAGCAGGGCAGGTTTTTTTCCTTCCTTATCGATGTTCAATTTTGCTAAAACCTTTGTGTTGTCCTGGTTACTGCAGCTTTGGGCTTCAATCTGGCTTCTCGCAGCTGTCCCCATTAAAATATAAAAAACCTGGCTGCTTTGATTTATAGCTTGTTCTAAGCTGAGTGAACTAAACACGTCATCTCTTGTATCAGCTGATACATTCTAGAGGTCTCATTTTATATCGTCTTTAAGCCCAAGGTGTAAGTATGGTTTTGTTTCTATAGCTGGATTCTCATCCAGAAAAATCCACGTACCTACTTTGCAGTCAATATAGATCAGCCTATTCATCTTTGCCATCTAAAGCTACCTCACTACACTCACGTAAAATAGCAATGGTTCTCTCCCCATGTACTACCCCACTACTGCACTTGACACGAGCTCAGTAAAGATAGGGTTAACAGCAACTTCAAGGCATTAGCAGATTCAGTAACTCTTAAGGAAAAGACACACTCCAAAAGTAGCCTCACAGCTGAATTGCTACAAACTAGGCCTACAGCAAGTATCTCTGTCCATACTACTGAGCCAAGCACCAACAACACCCCAACTAGAAAATCAAAAGTTGAACATGTTCTGTATCCCATATTCAGTTCCATTCCTATCCCATAGTACTGGAACACCATAATAAATATTCTGCTACACATGACTTCAGGATTCTCTAGAAAGAAGACAAGGCTGATTTGTCTGCCAAATGCCACCAATGTGCTGTCTCAGCAAGCCACAGTGGGATGTATGGTGAACTACAGACAAGCGCACACCACAGGCAGAGGTGTCTTTCAGAGATTGCTGGGACACCTGCCCTCTCCCTCCTGCTGTGCTTCTGAGCTTGTCCAATACAAACACCTAGTTAGGCCTGTATCCAAACCATTTGTATCAAGAGCAAGTTTGTGTTCAAATACAGGCATTGGCATGCACTTCAGCCCAGAGCACGCTGAGGCTACAGCAACAGCAAGCAGTCAAGAATACCACTTTCCGGCCCCTCCACAACCACTCGTACACTGAGGAAAGGGACCTGCAGGAGGTAATGCCTGGCTGGTTACTCTGGTATCGAGCTGCCATAGGTCCCCCTGGAGACTCATAAAGGAAGTTTTGGGTTTGAACTGCAGCAGCAAAAAGGGATTTGATGAGTCTGAACTGAGACCATTGTATTGGCATTTCCATGTGCCATACACACCAAAGAAAAGCTGTAAAATATATGTCAGTGACATTTTCAGTGTTCTGAAGTTTATGTCACCAGTTATTCCCCTACTCCCTTGTTTATTGCCTCAATAACCCATGAAGGAAAGGTGAAAGGCCAACCAATGAAAACATTGAATATTAAAAAGGTTAAAGTATATGATTATAAGTGCATTAAAAGTTTATAGTTTTGCTACTGACTACAATGGGGATGTAAATGATGCCTTGTTCTCATGACAACAAAGAGAAACTGGGACAAAGAAACCTGTTCTTGTGGTAAAAACTCTAATGAAAATCAAGTGTTGCAAATTTAACTCTTTCTGTTTGCAATCTGCAGGGTGTACACCTCTTGAGATATACCAAATGCATACTCAGGGTGAGAGGATTATATAGCCTTTAGTGACAATTCACATGACTGATCTTCATCTTGATTGCAGTTCTCATATATGTAATTTTAATTTTGAATATGTTATTGGATCTCTGAATACCAGATTATCTATCCACTGTGGTTAAATAGGCTTGCAAACCTGTCTTTCTGATACAGTGGATAATGCATTACCATTTGACTCTCTTTGATCATTTTATATTTGTTTCAAAGGTGGCACAGAACAGCTGCTAAAGGTACAGAGCTCAAAAGGCACTCTAAATCTAAATGACTGACACCTGATGAGGCACAAGCCTGCAGGAAATGCTCCCTACAAGGACACAGAATGCTCAGGACTGTGGGATGATGATTATTATTATCATTGTTATTATTATTATTCTTCACTCACCTAAGAAAGTATATTGAAGTGAATTACCTCAACTACTCCTTAAAAAATCAACCTTAGAAATCTTATCTGCTGAGGACAGAAAAATCAGTTAATTAATGTAAGAGTCATGTTGAATTTTAATGTGAATTAAAACAGACATTGTGAAGTTTTGCAAGAATTCTGGTTAGATTACACTCAGTAGTACTTCTTCTGTTTCAAAGAAATCAGAAACAAAATAAATCCTAATAGGAGTATAAGGTTGTTACTTATGGTTTTACCATCTCCATTTAATTACACATTTAAGATAAAATATTTAATAACAACGTCATTCATATTCCAGGTAGTAACATGATGCACACCTACCAATTTAACTGAAAATGTTAAAAACCTGTAATCTCAGATTTTGGTAACATACTTGAATGCCACTTAACATTCTGACTACACTAACCCTATACAATACCAATGTTAAATGGATTACCGATAATGAAAAGAATTAAAGAATTCATTTTCAGTGAGAAATCATATTGGAATGTGAGAGCTGTAATGACCAACTGATGGTAATCAATGTATTTTATTCCATCTTAATACACTGAAAGAAAGGTTAGCAGGTGACAGACAAATGAGATGATGTGAATAAAATTCTGGGTAGCTTTTCAGAGCACTTTGGCTTATTTAGTATGATAGGTCCAATTAAAGATATTAATTTTAAAAACCAAAGCATTTTAGCCCTAAACTGTATTTTAGCCCTACTTTGTATTTAATAATACAGGACATACTTAGAAGGGAATCCATGCACTAGAGAGCTGTAAATTGATTCTAAAAGTAATACAGTCCTAAGAGTGAATAGCAGTTGAATGTTATTGCCCCTAAATGCTGCTAGAGGACTAGTATGACCACAGGTATACAAAACAGCAGCAGAGAGGAACCAACAGATATTTTTAGGCTTATACACAGCAGATCTGGAACAGCTATCAAAATACTGCATCCACGTCTCATGCCCACATTTTCAAAATAGATGTTTTAAATACGTGAAAAGATTTCAGAGAAGAAAACGTCATTCAAAGACTGGGTTAAAGTCTTCAGAGAGAAAAGTAATTTTAAAAAGATCATAGATCAGCCTGGGAGAGAAAAATATCTAGTATTGAAGAACTCTTTAATTTGGTCAAAGGTGGCATAACAAGAAACTGCAGGAGGAAGTTATGCCTGACAAATTCAAACTCTACTGCACCACTGAGGGTAATTAACTAGTGAAAAAAAAAGAGAGAACAAAGATGGAAAACCTCGCTTGATTCATGTCTTCTCATCAGGAGTCTGGAAGCAGGGCAGAGGAGAGACAGATCGTATAGTCTCATAATGAGTAGAAAATGTATTGTACAAAAGAGCCTCTTCTGGTGTTCAACTCCATAAACAAGAAAATTCATTTATTGAAGACAAAGGTTATATAAAGGATCTTATGATTTTATGAACCCCAATATTTTGGGGAGCAAATGTGGATTCCACACAACTGCATCATGCTCTTAGAGCTATGAAAACCATGATGAGCAGAGGTAAGCCCATTACTTTTTTCTGTCAAGCTGGTTTTAACTAAATAAACACATTTCATGAAAGGAACAGTTTTCTCTCCTCTGAAAACAACTTCCACATCCTGAAATTTCTCAAGAGGCAGAAAAAAAAGGATTTGGAAGTATAGCTAATATAACTCACATCCCCAAAGTAAGCAAGCTAGTCTCAGCTTCCTGACAAGCACTATCTTGCCCTCCCAGGTGGACAGTTGATCCACCTTTCTGAGGCCTCAGTCAAGGATGCAGGTGGAGAGGAATAAGAGTTTTTACCTCATCTTTCCTCCAGAGAAATACTGCTGTGTGGGGCAGCATGCTGCTAAGTCAGGAGCCAGGAGAGACAACCCCACATCAACTTCCTACCTCCCCACCAAAAAATCAACTACACAATGTGCCCTAACTCCTGGCACACAGGCAGTTCTCGTTTTCAACCCATACGGCTGGCAGCACTGGAGAAAAAATCACTGCCTTGAAAAAGCAAAGAGGAAATTTAGTTGTTTAGAAGGTTCAACCTAATTTAGTCAAACATTAGACAAAGGTCTGAAAACCTGGTGCACGTAACCAAAATAACAAGACCTCTTAACTTTCTACTGATCATCCAGCTGCTAAATCTGAGGTAATTAAAACTATCACTAGTCTTTTGGCTCTTACACAATCCCTCCCCACCCTTCCTGCCATTAATCCAAAATTACACGAGACAAGCCTCCTGCTTTAAAATCTTCCTAGCAAGTTTCACCCTCAAGACAAACCTGAAAAGTGAACGTTTTTTGTTGTGTCTTGAAGAGCAATGACCAGCAGCTCAGTGGATGTGAACTCTCGCACGGGGCAGCACAGCTGCGCAGGGAAGGGCCTCCTGGGTTCCAGAGGGGAGCTGAGGCCTCAGCCGCCTCATGGCATTGCCCCTGAGGGAAAGGCATCTCCCCAGGAAAATGGATCCAGATCAGGTACAGACTCACAAAGATAAACAAGTACACACCACAGTTTTCAAATGTTGTCATATAATTTTTCATGTTTTCAAACACCTCCAAGAGCTCAGCATGAGCCTCTTGCAGACTTTGTCCCTGTGAGCTGCACAGAGTGTCATTCCCCCCTCAACAAAATGGCAGCTACCACACAAAGCTACCACACTCCAAGCAATTTTAAGCTTGAGTTCATGTTCAGGATGAGTGAGCTATTGAGAAGGCTCATTTGCACCAGATTTCACCAAAGTTACCCCTGCAGACAGGCATATTTTAAGTTTACAACATACAGGACCGCAGCCTTACTGCTGCCTCAGACTTTCTCCTCTCCAAGCTGGTCCAGCCGCGGCTCCTCCCGCCTGCCCAGGGCCCCCACCTCCCTCCCACTGCCACTACCAGTGCACCAGCACAGCTTCCTTACTGGTTGTGTTAGCTGGAACTGCTGGGCTGCCAAATCTGAGGCCCTGAGCACCACCACACAACTTCCCAATATACCTGACTGACCCGTAGGGTACAGGGGATGCCTGCTCTGACTTAAGCACCTGCCACTATGTGTGCCAGGCAGATACACAGTGACTTTTTCAGGAGTTTTTCCCCCCCTGTCAAGAAACCAATCATTCAGGTACTGACCGAAAGGTCTTTGCAGCCTCACCATCCCATGGCAAGCTAACTGTTCCACATAAGCTTCCTACATCAGAGCCACAGAATAAAGAATCAGGTTCTATGAACAAGACAGACCTTTTCAAAGGCATGACAGTTGGCTCCAATAGCCTCACTGCATGGTGTTAATAAATCCACTTTCAAACATAATGCAAGACACCGATTTCTTTCTTTCAAATGAAATGACGTCAGTATCTAATAATCTATAAATTAAAAAGTTGTACCCTGTCACAATACTTCCCTAGCATGCACACGTAAGTCTATTGTCATAGTAAATGTATGTTGTGATACTCTGCTATTTGACTGAACTGGATTAAAGAGGCCTATTTCTCTTAGAGGACATTATAGTCACAACCACAAAGCTGATGCCTGTAATTGTAAAGAATGTAAGGTTTTGTTTTTTACGGACCAACATGGAGAACTAAACACACTTCCAGAATCACAGGAATGCAGCAGCCATTTGGCCAAACCACCTCTGCTTCAATGCATGTAGAGACAAGAACAGGCAATAACGCATTGGCCATGCATGCTTAGTGCCACCCTCACATTGCCCTTCAGAAGAGTAGTTCATTTTGTTTTTGAAACCCCTTTCGATAAGTTTTCTTCTACTGCTGTGGATTCATACCCAAGTCTTGTTTGTAAGCTTGCTTGTTTCCTTGGTTTTTTAATGTGACCATCACATAAAATCATCTATTCATGTCCTTTAGCATGGCTGCTGATGTCTCTGTGAATGAGTCCTGGAAAAGGAGAGCAAGAGCCACTGACAGAAGCGAGAAAGAGACAAAGAGGGGAAAGGTGGCAGGATTAATATGGAAAGGATATAATGTGTAATTCTCACTGACAGACTGATACATTTACTTTAGCAGCTCTTCACTACTAAAGTAGTACTTGCGGTATATTCACATTTATTACCAGAAATTAATGGTTTGAATTCTTTGTTTCAGTTAGTTTATTTACTCCTTTCCACACCAGTTTGCTATAGCATAGAAAGTTTCCTTCTCCCCCGCCATGTAAATCTATGCACATATGTATGCATGTATGAGTCTATCTATATAAGTACGTCTACTTAGCCAAGATCCAACACTGTCAACACTAGCACATGTAGGACTTCACTCACATGGACACTTTCACAGATTTCAAAAAAATTCATATTTTTTTGAAGAAGGCAATATATGGACTTTTTTCCTCACTTCAAGTGTAGCCTGTAACTGGGTTTGAATTGTAAATCCCCAAAACAGGAACTGAGAATTGACAACGTCAAGAGGATCTAAAACTACACAGTATCTATGAAGAGTCAGTTTTCTGCCTGCAAAAAACTGAAATGATTTCTTGCTTTTCAGTTATGGACTGACAAGCACAACAGATGTGCCACAGAAATGGAGAATTTCTTTCTGCAGTAAAAGGCTCAGCGCTTTTTCTGGGTGCCTGTACAGCATATTCTCTGATTATGGTTCACAGTAATAAATTACAAAGTGTAAAGCTTTAAGCCATTTTCTTAAAGGTGTTGAGCCACTAGTCCACTCAGCACTGAAATTCCCAGTTAATTAGACACTTGGAAAGCAGATTAAATTCCCAAACACCATAAAAAACTTGACATAGGCTCTAAAATCAGTTAAATGTGACTATGTTGAATGGTGCAGTATCTTTAAATATTGATTCTATCATTATTTATGCCAAGCTAAGCTGAGTACTTAACAATAATTTAAGGCTGAGCACACTCTTTTAATAAAGCATATCTACAGAGGACTGGGAGTTTAGGAATACTCCACAAACCTCTCTCCACATCCACAAGTCCATCAGAGGTCTATAGCTGTCTCTCATACTCTCCTTTAAAACAAAAAGTACCTCATCATATAAGGCACCCACTCATCACTGGTTGTGACTGACAGAGAAGTCTCTGAGGAGTCTAAACCAGATGACCTAGTGATTGACTGCAAGCTCAGTCTGACACAGGGAGGATCCATATATAGATTTCCAGGGCAGAAGCAGACCTGCTTTGTTTAGAGGCATGTAGTTGCATAAAAGGCATTAAACACTTATGGATGAGTTAGAAGAGAAAAATATAGAAATGATGCAGGTTTACAGAGTCCAAAAAAGGAAGCTTTCAAGGGTAAAATCACAAGATCACAAGTTTTCTTCAGTTGTGTCACTGGCACAGCACCTGCTGCTAAACAAGTGCTTGTTTTTGTAACCAGTTGTTTGGTATGCCGTAACAGTGATAGATGAACACTTATCATCAGAATTTTAAGCTGTTCATTATGGGAAGCCGTCCCATTCCACGCTGCACTGTGTTTTAATTAGAGTGTCCTGCTGCTTTGTCAAGCATATTAAAACACTAGCTGTAAGTTTTCCTATTTACTCTTCAACCAAAGTTACACTGTGCACATAACACATGGAATGGATATCCAGATACAACCTACAACTTGTGTGATGGGAAGGAAGATAAGGTACAGTGGATAGTTCACCTCTGTTGTAGGAGATAATTCACAAGTGAGGAACAGATATCAAGTCTTTCCTTGCCATTGAAGAAACACATACAAATTAACGTAGGTCAGCTGTTGGTATATTTAAGCAAATGCTTTCTTTCATTTTTTTCCTTTCCTGTTAATGTTGATTTAGGAATGCAAAGCCTCTACCTGAGAGGGATAGAAAGGATTGTTTGAAAACAGTGATTATTGTTAAGCACATGCAACCCATTTTTGCTTGAACATCAAGACTTTCTCCTGCTCATTTTGGAATTATGTTTCCACAAATCAGCCAAAAGACCATCTGAGAAAACATTAATAACTATGGCCTGGGGAAGAACTTTCCAAAGCTCAAGATGTAGGTTGTGCTTCTATAAATCTTGCCCTTTCTTCCTCAAGTATTACCATATTGTCCCGTATTTCCAGTGGCTGCTTCAAATCAAACCAAAAGCAGCTTCTAGTTTTTCTTTGTCAACAGTATACCCTTGAGAATACAGGCTTTTAGCAGAATATCAGACTGAAAGTTCCCCTTTCTCAACATCCTCCTGTGGTGAAATCAAGAAGTGTTTGCAAGCCTGAAACACAGTACAGCATTTTCTGTTCTGACAAATGGTTTCTCTCAATGATGTTATTAACTAGAGGTTAAAAGACCGTTATTACAAAACACTTTACAAGTGTTATCATTGTCAGACTAGAGGAAAAAGGTGAACTGGATTGAAATCCCTAACAGATATTTTACACAATACTGTCACTATTAATCTGCAGTTAAACTTCTGAATGCAAAATACTTGGGACCCTGGTTTCTTTACCATTGTCTCATTACAAAGTTAAGAATCCAAACCATGTGGCTTCTTTACAGGCTTGCATCCTTCATAGCACAGTCACATGATCCATAAGCCAACCCCACAAGAAAATGAGCACATGTAGTCATCCCAAGCGTCATTCTGGACAGCAGTCACCTGGCATGAACATCCCACATGGAGAGCACTGGCTGCTGCTTCTTCAGAAGTTTACCTTTAAACTAGCAGGCTAAAGAACAGCTCAGGACTGCCCAGCTGGGAAGTCAGTGCGGACCAGACGCAGCCTTGGGAGCTGCTCCTCCGTTACTACACAGCACTGGACACACGTGTTGCCAGTGAGCAGAAAGCAGATTCCAGGCTCGTGTGCTGCTTCTTGGCAAAACAGGCAAGTTCACACAAAGCCATGGACTGTCAAGGTTCAGCTGTTTTCAGTGCAAATGCCAGATCATTAAAGTTTACTGTAAAAAACAGCAGCTTGAAGTGTTGATATACTAACATACTAGGTACCTTGCTCTGTTTTCAGAATGGAATAAGCTACGTAGCACAAAACTCTTAGGCCTTCTTAAATGTGTCAGTGTACAGAGTTAGCATGGAATAAATTCATGTTCTTGCTCACAAATTGGGTGCTTGTAAACAGCCATGAGACATGATCAGGATTTGTATTTACTACCTACCTTGTACAGAAAGTCAAATGCAGAGGAGATCATTGAACCTGGTATATAAAATAGGGCTTTTTTGCATCCTGACCCATAACTTTGCCTAGCATCTTGTAACCCCATTGGTGTGGGTTATATCCCCTTCTGTGTTGTTCACTTCTCTCATCATGGTTTTTGATAGCTTCTGTGATGCCCAGCATAGAGGAAAAGATTAAATATTGAAAACTGAGCTTATCACGTAGATGTCATTTAAAAAACTCTCCTGTGTTATCCCCATGCAATGCATAGATCTGTTGGAACTGTGAGGTATGCCTATATATATCCCCAAAATCTTTTCCTCCTGTGTGCAGTGTATTTGAAAATTTCAGCAGAAGAAATATTAAAATACCAACAAAGCACCCAGTGCTGCGCATATACTTTCATTTCAGCCAGGAATACCCCTAGGCTATCTCCAGCAGCCCATACATGGAAACATTAGCTGCAAAAGCAAGTTCATCACTATCACTCTGAAATCAGACAGCTCTAGCTACTAGAACTCAACTACACAAGTATCCAGGGCAAATTTTGTGGAAACATAACTCTATAGGAAATGAAAACTTAAAAGATAGAGCAGATTACAGCATTAATTGAAAAATATTTTTGTGATAGTAGTCTAATTGGTAAAGCTCTGGGCTAGGCATCAGTCTGGCTTTAATTTTCAGTTCTAAAGCTAGTTTGTCTGTGTCCCTTAAAAGTCACCTTGAGGTGAAGCTACTGAAATTTCACACACACATCCTGCAGAACATGCTACATAAGAACCTATAAAAAGAATGAATCTAACCTGATTGATTTGTAGCAAAGATTTACATGATAACCCATCAAACCAAGCATGAAAACCACTGCACAGGTCATCCAAGGAATCACCAGTTATTAGAAGGTTTTCTGCACAATCAGGCATTTGGACCGCACAGGGGTAAATCCGGTCCCCAGCGTGTTACAGACTTTTTTACCTCTCATGTGTCTGCCAGCTGAAACTCTTTGCTCACATGGAACCCAAGGACAGTCTTCCATAGCGCTGGCCCCATTCTTACTGCAATCAGCAGCCAATGGAAAGCTGTTTGAGCTCTGTTTCTCCTCATTCCTCTCACTTGCTTTGTCCATTGAGGCTGGAGGCTTTTGAGGGAAGGACTGTGCTCTAAGTTTTTATACTCCCTAACTGCAGTCTTAGGTAAATATGCTCTTTAAATGTAACTTATGAATATACTCTATTAACCTTTCACTTTATACTTGACTTAACAGCAAAGCATAACATTTCAGTGTGTATATTTTGCTAACTTAATTCTGGTTCACAAGGCAAACTTTCAACTTACTATTTTCTATTTGTACAATCCAGTCAAAGACAAACATATTTTAGCAATGTGTAAATTGATGTATGATACAAACTGAAAAGGCCATTCACCAGCAGCAGACCCACTGAAAAAGTGACCTCTCAGTGAACTTAAAATCAAAACAAATTAATGTATACTTGTGAAAAGTATACAATTACTACACTTGGAAACTTTTTTTGACAGCTCGTAGAAAGTTGATGTGCACATACTAAGAGATTTACAAGACTGTCATAAACTGAAATACTGTGCCCACACCTGCGCCGTACTCTGGCACTGTGGATTATCCCCCTTTTTGTAATAAGAGAAAAAACAGAGACTGAAAGCAAAAAAAAGAAAGAAATACTATATGTGTTGTACACCTGACATTGGAAGTACTTCTTTGTAATATTCTGGACTGCAAATTGGAGTTGTAAGATGAAAGTGCACATTGCCGTGAACTGTATGATGTATTTTGCAATGTATGCATGGAACCAATGCTGAATTCCCACTAATGGATCACTCCACAACACATGTAAAGCAGTAGTTTGGAAAGCAAGCTGATTTTCTAAATACAATATTCTGGAGCTGAAGGTTTCGAGTTGAATTTTGGGGAGCTGGGTATATGGCTTGGGTATTAGCTTTCTCCATTTGTATTGTAAATCTATTTCTTTTGTATTAACTTTACTGCTTTTTAATAAAGTTGCTAAAAGCAACTGAATGCAGTGAATTCTCATACTCATTGCTACCATTATTATCTATGATATAAAAGAGGATTTTAAGTTAGCTTAAAAAGCACAAGTCAAGGCTTTGAGTACATCTCTAACATGACTAAACTAAGAGTAAGGCAAATCAAGACTAGCAAATTAAGAGAGAATCAGATACAAACCACTGGAGTCACATGCTGGCATTTTTAACATTACAGCCCCTAGCTCTTGCTAATCAGAAAAGCTTGAAAACACAAAACAAATGCAATTAGTGTGGTTTTTATATGGCTTACAGTACTGTGAAAAAGCAAATAGTGCTGCAAGTGGGAGATCCAGCCTCTCCCCATTAGAGCGGCAGGGCTACCAGGTACCATCATGAGGATTTCACTGTTCAAAGAGAGGAATTGGTAAGAATTTGGTCCGCTTCTGCACTCACTTTGTTTTACATCAAGTTGTGCCTCCAGGGAAGTGTAGTTCAAGTAAGCTTTATCAGTTGCAAAGATCCCATCAGGCTTATCCCATACAGGCATCAACAAGCCCATTGCAGATGAGTGTGTCAGGAAAACAGGTAGTGACAAAAGAAAGATAGAGGATTTTAATGCCTAAAATTTTATCAGTGAAGATTCAAGATGTTAGAAGAGAATTTTAAAGAACATTCAAAGCCACTGTAGCTTTGTGAAAAGGTCACAGAAACTAAACCAAGCAATGATTTCAACAGAACTGGTGCTTTTACATGTCCACCTTTCACTTTGAAAAGGGTATTTTTCCTGGTGACAATGATCAATGGAGTTTCAGGTTCGATATTTCTTTCTCGGCAAGTATCTGGGTCTTGCAACAGACATAAGGGACTGGCAAAAGAGACACTTTTTTTTTTTTTTTTTAAAAATCTTCTTTACCTGGAAGCAATGAATGTCCAGCTGGCTTCTGAAGACTCTGGACTGTGCGTTTAACCCTCAGCATATTAAATGTAGTGCCAGGTTCTCCATGTTGACTGTGCAAATCCCATCATTACGAGCACCAAGCTTGCTTGTGCAAAGAGTAAGAGTACAGAACAAAATCAGAAGACTGCACATAGCCTCAAAGGTGAGATTGAGAATCTGAAATGTATTACTCTATTGGGAAGAAGGGAGATGAGGGATTATAGTATGAAAACACTAAATTATAATGACACATTTATTTAATTATTTGTGCACATAAAATAAGAAAAGAAAGGAAGGGAAATAATAGTGCATATACTCACACTAGAAAGCCCCCCTATCCCCCAGGGCATCACAGCAAGGGTAACACAGATAACGAGGCATCTGCTGATCAATAAGATGCTCTCAGCCTGCTCATTTATGCATTAATGAAATGTGTGCAGCAGTTCACTCAGCTGATAAAGGTTCCTACAGGGGACTATGTCCAGGGGAAAACAAATTATCAAAATGAAAAAAAGTGATTAGGGGAATAAAAAAGATGATGAAGTGCAGCTAGGGCAGAAGCCAGACCCAACAGTCAGACTACCCCTTTAATCTCTGTGTGCCACCTTTCATCTCCAACAGCTCACAGGGGACAGCACGGAGATATCCCAACACATAGACTTCAGTTGGTATGCAGAAAAGCAGCCTGGATTTCACCCAGTCCACCCCCCCTTTTTTTAACAGTGTTCTGCCCATGGTTACCTCAGTTTAAGCCAACAGAAAACACTCCTTCCAGCAGCTACTGAAACAATGTCAAAAGCCTGGCTCTAGCTTTAGAAACCACAAGTCCATTGAGTGCATCCTTAGCATTAAGGCCACGTGGGAAGAAGTCAGACTAGATGCAGTGGCTAATATCATTATCCATGACCTCTGCTGTCAGCATCAGGCCATACCCCTGAGGCCAGACAGTTGCTGTGCAGAACCCTACACTCAGTCCAGCAATAAGCACACTGTCCTCTAGACCTCAGTAACTACAGCCCCCGCACTGCTCCATGTTCAGTGCTGCATGGCTTCAGTTTGTTTTCTATTCTCACCTCCTCAAAAAAAACCCCAAACCCCAACAAACCATCTTACTGCCTCCTCCAGCTTCTGGAGAGAAAAGCAGCCTTCTGCGTGTTCAGAGAAGCAGATGATGTTTCAACTGGTAGTACGTATTCTGAATTCACTATGGCATAAATACCTTTGTGCAGCATGTGAGGGAATCATGTTGCTGCACATATAGGGTGTTGTTTTTTTAAAAAAATAAATTGGTACTAAAAATAATTTGGTACTAAAATTGTACGGGAAGATACAATTTGCCATTAGAGATCTCATGGCTTCTCACAAATGAGGTCAAGATCAGTAATTCTGAATCACTATCTACATTCCAGCTAGGTTTCTGCTTGTTTAATTTAATCCTTTAGCTACTGCCTGTGACAATTGGGCAACTGTGCTATGAAATAACATCATTTTACCACAAAAACAACTGTTTCAGCAGTGAGTGGAATAATGATATACCAAAAAAGTTTCTAAAAAGTACATGGCAATGAAAAGCTCTTTAGAAGTAGATGACCCTATTATAATAGAACTTGATTCTGAATAACAAGGTGTCCTGAGGCTGTGCCCTAAATGGCAGTATAAGGTATCACTGATGTACCCACAGGCACACATAAAACATATGTAATGTGGAATCCTTTTCAGCAGAGCACAGAGATAACAAATCTCCATGTGTAGGCTGTTGAAAGCAGTACAATTCATTTCACAATAAAAAGGAGAGAAGAGTGATGTTCCGCGTCTCTTCCTGATGAAGCATTTTACAGCACTGTAGGTGTACACATTATGCATGGAATTGTGTGGCTTGTTTTCCCTTTTAGACAGCTGTGCTTAGATATAAATAAAGTGTATCAGATGTAGGGAGATAGAACTAATTTCTGAGTTGTATTATGAATGAGTTTGCGTGGCTTCCCAAATGACAGAAATGAATCTGAGGACAGTGGAAACCAGAATGGCTAAAGTTACAAGGAAGGCACTATTGGGACCAGCAAAGGGAGAATTTGCTTGCAGCTTCCCATCACTGAGTCTTTCCCAATTGACTGAAAGCTAAAGCAGCAGCTCCATTAGTGTTTTATAGAGTTCACAAATCATTTGAAATTCCATATGCTTTGCTGAGACACAGCACAAACATGTTTGGGAATATTTATGCACATATATGGACTGTATGTAAGTATACAGAGAGATAAGGGACCCTCCTCTCCATCCAGATTTGCATGAAGTCAAACAAAATTGATGTGGTATTTGGCAGGGAATGTAGGAGGACTCACAGAGCCATGCCACAGAACTCGTCAGCTAAAATATTTCATTCTGTTATTGGAAATCATTATTCTCACTCTCTAGAAATGTCCTTGTGTTTTGAGTGGTTTGTGAAGCAAATGGAACCACACCAGTAAAGCCATTCAGAATATAAAGTGTCATGGCAAATATGTAACATATCTTGCGAATTAAACATCAGTATCGAGTTCCTTCCTAGGTTAATCACTCTTCTGCCAGTAGCTGTATTTCCTCTTTCCAAAGTCCCTCAACACATGTTTTTGTTATTACCTTCCTTCAATAATCAAATGTGGAGAACACATTCTGTTTCAGTTGAGGCAAACTCATGACTTCCAGTGTTTAGGAGTAGCTTTTGGTGACCACAGAAAGGGAAATTCCCTTTGCTTCACTTTAGCTGTGCTGGTCCCAATAGCGTCTGCCTTGTAACTTCAGCCATTCTACTTTCCACTTTCTGCTAAAAGTACACACTTTAGTGTATATTTTTGTCTTCTTTTTAAATAAATACTGCCTTTGTATCCGGGAGATATATAAAAACAGCAAGGATGGATAGTGAAATTTAGCCCGAACTCAGAAAATAGCTGTGTACCTTTACCTACTACAGGAAGACACAAGATGAAAACAGACTTTTTGCTTGAAAGAAAGGTACTCAGTGTTTCAAACCTACTAGTTCTTACAGGGATGCCTACTCAGATGTTCCCCCAAATCCTGTAAGTCAGCTCCCATATGACTTCAAAAGACAGATTCATCGCCTAAAATGCTTCTGAGGTGGCATTTCTGTAAGCAACATACTGATCTATAGGGCTGTGTTGCTTCTTGGAGGGGGCTGGATATGTACAACAGACCATAACTCCTTCATCACAGGTAGCAACCCAGATCAAGCTGATTGCTCACAAGTATTCACCATCTTGCTGTGATCATAACACTAGAAATCAGGACACCAGGGCTTGGGATGTTCAACATACCTGCCAAACAGCAATTTGAACTGGGGTAGTTGGTGGTTTGTCTTTCTTACATTCAGGCCCCCAGTTCAGAAGAACCGCAATGCAGTTGGAGCTGTGATCACTTCCACACCCATCTGAAGCAGGCTGGTGTTATGACTGAGATAAGAGTGCAGCAGGGTTTAGAACAGAACAGGGCATGGTAATGTCTAGTATTGCCACTTCAGACCACACAACCTTTATTAATTTAATCATTACTGCAAGCAGCACCAGTACATCTAAAAATAAGTCACTTGAATGAGGAGAAAGTTTCCAAATTCTATGTTTTTATTTCTTTTTAATAAAGCCCAAGCTTGCTAACAATATGCTGCAGCACAATGGAAAATTCTCATTTATAAAATAATGTAAAAACTATCTGGTGTGTGGGAGGAAGATAAGGGCTGTTTATCAACAGGAATAAAATGATTGAAATTGGAAATAAGATGCTGGATATCCTTCATTTGCAGACTGCACAGCTGCAATTAGCAACACAAAGAAGGTATTCACCATTTCAAAATCTTAGTGCACTGATGCATCTTGCTAAAACTATCTGCAATGAAAGTTTCTGCCTCAGAATACAATTAATTTTAAACATAGAAAATTTAAAATTAATGTAAAGTATTTGTATTCTAAGTCAAATGCATCTATTTAAATGATGTATATATTCTGGATACTTGCACACAAGTATATATGCTTATACTTCCCTATGATAAGACTTCAGTCATTTTTATTTTCTATTAAATATCTATATAATTGACACAAAATTTTTTTATCTCATTTTGTTCAGCATGCATGGTCATTTATAGATCTAGACACAAATACCATCCGAAGTGAGAATACAAAATAAAGCTTTTTTTCCTTAATGTGCAAATTTAAAAACTCTTTCTATAATTTATTTTATAATTCCCTTTCTACCACATTGTACTTGCATTTGAAGTACAATGTAAATTTCTCACCAAAAGACTCCATCTTCAGGAGAAATGTCTGTGTTTCCAGTCTTTGTATCTCCTATTTAGCATTTTTCAAATTAAATCTCTCCTAGATGAATCCAGTATATTGCTCAGCAGTTATTGAAATTTATGAACATGTTTAAGCTTTTTCATACTGCTGTTAACCATTATGATTGCCTCCTCTAAATCTTTAATTTTATAGCTATCACTTCAGCAGACTGTGTTGGTGACATTCATGAATTTCTCAGATCGCAACCATGTCCATACTTAACATCTCAGGGTAGAGTTATGCTTCCAAAGCCATTCCTTGGTTGTCTGCTTTAACCTCCTACTCCACTGAATCCCCAAATGTTCTGTCATCAAACTGGCAGAAGGCTTGTGTTTTGGGGAACTACCATCATGGTCTGTGGATCAGATTGTCACCTCTGCTTCCACTGTACAGAAAACCCAGTAGCAGTTGTTCTCAACAACTCCAAATCCCATCAACCACCACTGATACAATGGTACCAGCTCAGATTCAAGGGAGAGGCATTTTCTTTGCATGAGGAATGACACCAGGGGAGAGGCATACAGGAGCAGAGTGAGTATAACTGTGAAGCAGAAAGCCTCAGTAAATGGACGTCATCATCTTTCCCTAGGGGATATGTACGTAGGCCTGGCCACTGGTTCAAACCAGCCAGCATCAGTGGTCCAACACAGCTCCCAAAGCTTTTCTGTTCCTTCTCCTGTTATAGTATCCTCTCTCTTTCCTTGATCATTGCCTAATGCATAGAGTGAAACTGTGAGATCAAGGTGGTGAGCTGCAGGGAAATTCTTTCCCCAAGTACACCTTGTAGCACTGCTCACAGTAATAAGCACTATAAAAGCTCTATCAGCAGTCTGAGTGACCAGGACCACCAAAGCTCCCTCCCAGGGTCCTGCTCCCACCAGCCAGCTGGCCTGTCCCCAGATGCCACTGCTACACCAGCAGCTGGTGTCCCACACAGGTGGGAGAGGAGCCAAGCGGCTGTGTGGCCACACCACTTGGTGCAAAGCATGTGCCACATTAATGGGCAGGAGCACACTACCCCCATGAATAATGTATTTTATTAATAACATACACTAATAACAACACACATCTAGCCCAAAGCCATGCATTTAAGACCAGGGCCAGCCAACTACAGCATATGACAACAGCACTGGATCCAACCTCAAACAGCTTTAGAGGCTGAGAGCCTTCACAATAAAGACATGTCTACCCCTGATTCTCTTCTGCCTAAGATTTAGATATTGGTATTTCTGGTTGAAAATCAGAAATTCTCATTAATGTGGTTCACAGTACCAGTGTTCTTCAAACTATGGCTAAAAATCCCAAAGGACTGCAAAAGGTATGTAAGGAAAGGCAAGTCTGCCATCAGGACACTTACATTCACTTCCAGACACCTGCATTACTTTCCTGGCAAACTTTTGATTTCTTGACACACACCCCTCTCCAAACACAAGACACACACAAGCACACACACAGAAGCAGATACTGTGGAAAAAATCAGAGAGGACTTGTCTGTTAGGTGACAATGTCTCCACTTCTCTCACCATTAAGGTTTTTTTGCAGCTGGAGCACGTTTCTTCAAATACCAACAGAGAAGAGAAACTGAGCTGAAAGTAATTCTGTGATCAAGCATGCAAGTAAGCTTGCCCACATATCAGGGCTGGAAGAGGAAGGCTGACCTTACCAAAACACACAAAATCCTAGTTCTATTCTCACTCATGCAACCAAATCCAAAGGTAAGATGACACAAATTATTCAATGAACATAAATGCTTCCTTTCCTCCTACCCACCTGCACCGATCTTTTAAACTATATGTCGTCAGGGCAGGGACCACCTCAGCACACAAATGTATTCTTGTAGCTAATCCAGCAGTGCAAACCCCTAGTCAGCATCTCTCCATCTTTAAAATACAAGCACTCATAGCTCCCAGCAAGAAAAAACAAAAATTCTATGCAAAAACTATAGATAATCTGGTAGTGATTATTAGTAAATTTTATTTTTTTCTAAATACTAAGGGTGTTTTACACTAGGGATATACCATGTTAATTCATGTCCAGCTAAACCAGGTAATGCTGCAGTCTGCAGCTGACAGTACCATATCTTTAGGAGCTGTGCTTCAAAGCACTTAAAAACCCTTTTGTATTTGTACACACCTGCATGCAGATACCTACTGTACTTTCCTAGAGCTAAAGAATCATTTAAATTCTGAGATGGTGTGTCTAAACTGGTAATCACACATCTCAGCAGTAACCAATCAGTCAAAGAACTCATTACCATGTTGTCTGTTTGCTTACAGCATAAAAAACTGGAAGTCAAACAGGTGGAGGTAAAGCAAAGCTTACTAGGGAGAGGATAATAGCATTTTCAGATGCATTCTCTGCCTTCTGCTAACCCTTTAGCCACTGACCCACTGTTGTGCCGGCAGTGCTGCCCTCTGCATTAGCATACCAGCACACTGGCAGGTGCAGTACATGTTCTCTGGCTCTCCAGAGCCCAGCAGCGGAGTTGAGTAGATCTGCTTTTACAGACGGTAAGATTAGTTACACCTCATTGCAGCTTTAAGCAGACGTGACTTAAATACAGTTTGAATCATACAGAGAAAAGTCAGAACCTCAGAACCTGAATAAATAGTTCAGTGCCCAAGAGGACTACTTATTTGCAGAGTAACACAGAAGTCACGCTAGAAATGCCAACAACTTCGAACATACTGCTTTTAGGCATGATTCATACATTTCTCTCAGCTTCACTTCCTAGTATCTTACTAGCCCTTATTTTCCTGCTTAATTTTTCCTGGTTATAAACAGTGGTAAATCAACATCAAAAGAAAAATTAAGTCTCAAATTTATTTTTAAAAAGTAAATTAAATACTAACATGACTTTGTCACATTAACTGTTAATGAAATTAAAACTGTACCATTTTTCACAAGAACATTCCCCATTTTTACATGTTATGCCACAGATACCTGGTAAAAAAATCTTTGGTAGGTCCTGATGGTTAATTAAAACAATTTTTAAGAAGGTGAACTTTTTTCCAGATTTCTTCCTAGGGTGAGTATAATTTGCTGTAGCTCATTTAACCACAGTTGAAAGGAGCAAAGACCCTGCAGTGAAAGGACAGAGTGCAGCTGCTCTGCTCTGCCCAGACTCAGAGTGATACTCATGCAGTTACTCTTTAAAAGCATGAAGCTTTAGAGACAAACTGGCACAAGCATTTGCTGAATTAGAAGGTACCAACATTTTAACAGTTTATTATTTTTCTAGGTGTGGCCATTTTCTGAGTAGCCATTTCACAAAAGTAAATCGTTTAGGGGTTTAATATCAGAACCATTTGAAGTTTTACTGCAGTCACCTTATGCTCTATGCCTAGAAGATCACACAGATATGTAATTACTGGTTTACATGTGCCACACATGATCTAGACTAAGCTTTCTAACTCATCAACTGGCCGGCTCAAGAAAACATTCCTTACAGTTCTGTGCAACTTTGCCTCAGACATTACCTTCATCACAAGGTGGTGACTGATCATCAACACCCAGAGTATACCACGAGATGACACAGCCCCCACAGATTTCTGAGTGCTGTGGCTATAGTTAGATACGTGCGAATTCTCATAGTGAAAGTCATCAAACTGACTGGAGAAAGTCTAGGAGGAAAACCAAGGCAACAATGCCAATGCCACCAAAACAAGGTAACCAGCGAGCTAACGCTGAGATCAGGGCTGCTCGATTCATAGCTACTGTAAAGAGAAATCAGAAAGGCAGGAAAAGCTGCGTATCCTTCACATTGCAACTTTGAGTTCACTGGGAGTTCCAAGAACAAGCAGTGAACTCTCAGACATAGTAAGTATGCTGCATGTTTTTGAGGAATCTTTACTGATCATTCAGTTCTCAGATGTCCTAAAAATAAATAAAAAAAAAAAAAGTCAGCTAGAGTAGAGAGGTGACTACTTTCTTGAAACTGAACACCAAACTTCAGCTTTCAGCAACAATCACAATGAAAGAACATATTATTAATACAACTTCCTAACATAATACCAATACTATATCAAGTACAGGATAGGTTAAAACAGTACTAATTGCAAAGTGAAGATCACTTAATTTTGAGAAGTCATTGATTTGGGGCCATTTCCCATGCAATCTGAAGGCTGATAAATGTTATCATTTTGGAAAAAAAATTTGCCTCCTGATAACCAGTCAAAAAGTTTCCTAGGTTGTAATTTATTATTAAAGATTGTTAAATACAAGTATACAGAAAAGCAGCTGGGGCCCAAATCTGCATTAAATACATATTTAAATTGAAGTGTTGCTTAAATAAATTGGTATATCAATGACTAAGGATGAATATACTTACTAGAATAGCCACATTTCTGAATATGAGACCTCTTGTAGAATACCTCTAACCTTGTTTGTCAGTTAGTCAGGAGCTAGAATCAACATTTGTAATTCTGCTTTAGAAAAACGTCTATTTTGCAATACCCTGGCCACCTCCATTTCCCAGTCACGAAGTTCATGTACCCATCACAAGATCACTGATTGCAAGGTACAGTCTTCCATGATTTTGACAGAAAGTTTCTTTTTGTTGGCAACCACTGATCACAAGATGGTTCTACTGTTTATGGGTTCTCCAGCACCCTTATTACAATCAGATTAACATCCTCCTGTATTGAACAACACAGGATATTTCACTGCTTTCAGATGCTTAAACAGAATTACAATGCTACATGCAGGTAGAGCTAAGGTTCTGATTCAGTCAGGTGCTGCAGCACGCTCCTAAATCGGACGTGGGGATTTTAGCAGCTTCAGAGTGCTTCAGTTGGCACTAACAGATCTCCTAAATCAAAGCCTTTGATGCTTGTGTGACAGAAGGAGGACAATGGTAGGAATGACAGACACATGCAGTCATAGAGCTGTGAGTGTTATTAGAACCCAAACATCTCTTTGGGACATAAGTAACAGGCTAACACATCAGTAATTCCACGGCCATCTTCCTGACCATGTTCACTTGTCCAAGCTAGCATCTTGTGAAATAGATTCAAATTGACCTAACAGACATGTCTTTCTTACTAAAGGACACTGTTGATTCATCAGCCATGTAATGAACTAAGTGACTGCGGGAGAATTCTCACATTATAAACAATGAAAATGGATTTTTATTTATAGTAGTAATAGCAGCACAAAAATCTGTTGAGTCTTTCCTGTTTAGAATAGCTTGCTTACTCAACATCAGGAAAGAGACTTACTTCACCATGTCAATCACAAACCATAATTTATTACACGCTTGTTTGATTTTCCAAGTTAGTACAATTACATGCTGTTGCTTCTAAATACAATTTAAGTAAAGGCAGGTATCAAAAAATACCCACACGTTCTGATTCATTGGTATGCCATGCAGCCAAAGACTTGTAGAAGCTGTTAATGATACATGAATTATGTATGCTACAGCTCAATATAACATTTGGTGTGATTTAAACAGCATGAACTTTTAGTGAAAGTCATTTTGATTCTGTGATGTATTACACTTCAAAAACCCTTAGCAGGAGGTGGGAATTGAATGATGTTCTCTGAAAGCTTTTATTTGTTAAGCATACACAATGCAGCTGCAACTAGATCCTAAATAATGGCAAGGAGTGAAATGAAAGATCTGATATAAAATTAGGTTGCTGCACAACTTGATTCTGAGTGTGTCAGTGAGGGAATGGGAAGCAGTAGAGGGGAAGAAAGCAGACAGGAATCAACCATTCCCCTCTTCTTCTATAGCAGCTGAACTTTTAATATTTCTCACTTAAAACGCCACTGTTCAACTGAACATTTCACTCTGCAACACCAAACAGTTGGCTCTCAGTCCTGTGATTAGGCTGCCATTTTAATAACGAAGCTATGAATCACTAGCAGAAAGAGCCATCCAGTTGCTTATGAAGGGTGAAAAGGAATTTGCCTAAGTACATAACTCATTTTTAAAAAGTTAAATGCAAGAAGGGGAAGAAAGATTAAAACACAGGTGGATAATGTGATCCTTATTTTTATTTTCTCTTTAAGATGGCCAAATTGTTTGGAAAGATTTGAAATACATCTGAATGTGACAGCACCAATTTCTGTTACCCAGGGAGAGCAATGACCCATTTCCTACTTCCTAAGTATCTACAGGAGTCCTTCAGAGGAAAGTATTATTAAGATTTACAAAATTTGTCCATGGACAAAGATGCTTCTTTACTAGCTCTGTTATTGCAAAATGTGGGTTTATTACTGTGGTATTATAAAGAAGCCTTTTCATTGCACAGCCAAAATCAGGCACCCATTTTATTAAACACTAGATGTTTGTAAGCCCAGGAATTTCTCTCCTTACTGTAATATTTGGGGGGGTGGGGGGTTGTCCAACAGCATTTAGCACTGACCTATCTCCTCTATCCCTTATTAAAGAGAAACCTGCCATTGACATGGTAGTGGGTACAGGAGTAGCCCAACAAGCCACACTTTTGAAAACTGTGTCTTGAAACCACCAGGCAATGACAGAAAACAAGTGTTGCCCCTGTTTTACGGATGGAAATAGAGGTGGTCTCCCTCAATATCATTTTAAAAACTTGCAATCTAGCAGAGAAAATAACCAAGATCTCTGACATGCCAGTCCAATGGCTTTGACAAATAAGCTACTCCACTGTACAAAAGCTTAAATTTACTCATAAAATAGGATCATTCTTTTAGGGTTGAGTTTGAACATACAGATTTTTTTTGACTAAATTAATCCCTTCTCCTGAAGTTTGAGACAGAAGCATAAATGTTGTGATATTCTTGCCAGATATTTATAAACTGCCACAAAGCATGATGCCAAAGATTATCAGTTATCTTTTCACACCAGCCCCTAACAAGGGCAGCCTCTTTTAATCCTGAAGACAAGGTAGCCAGCAAACTACTGAAGTTTTTGTGTGAGGGATAACATTGCTTCAGCATAACCTACTGAGAGTTGGCCACTGAGTACAATCTGACATAAATAACACCTACAATTATCTGTCTACTAGAAATATGGTTATAGTCCCAAAAGACAGAAGGGCACAGAACCTTTACTCAATAAAATGAAGTGAAAAAACAATTCAAGTGTAAGCTCCCCAGACCTAGAAATGTTTGAGATACTCTCTGGAAAGGACGGTTGTCTACGCAAATCTTTCAGGTTTTTGCCAGACACAGCATCCACTAAAGGATTAAAATGTGCATAATTACCTCCTCTGCACGCAGAAAGAATTTCTAATTATAGGGAAGGCTTATAAAATCAAATCAATATGAGCACAAGTAGATGTCAAAAAGAGTCAGAGTAGTTGCTTGTACTGTTCAAGGAAAATAGAAATTCACTTAAGTGTGCTTATTCTTACAACACTCAGTAAAGGTTTGGGGTTTTGTTTGGTACAAATGCTTGGGGAATATTTGCAAAGAGTGGTATTTTCAGCAAAGGTGTGATGACACTTGGTCTAGAGGCAGATAATCAACAAAATTATTTCCTATAGTAGAGGTTCTGCTCTGCTACAATATCATTATCACAAAACACAGTTTATCAGATACAAAGCTCATACTTGCATGCTTACAGAATGCAAGAAAAACAACTCCTTTCAGAAGAATTTACAAGATTTCAAAAACATTCTTGTTCTGTATCCCCTGTGACACTGTTTAGGGACTCTGAATTGAGGAAGCTCCTTCTGTTTCACTGATGAGTCACATTTTAAACAAAACTCATTCAAAGAAAATAAAAATTGTCATTGCTTATATTTTTGTCCTCTTTAGAAGAAAAACAATCGAATAGTAATCCTCAGTTACAGTAGATCATTATAGACTGGTACTCTCTACCTGCTACCCTGAAAGAAGATGTTATCTAGGCTCTTGGCTTGTTAAATTAATACATTTTTATTCTGACCATGGAGAAATATGAAGTAATAAAAAATTCAGAGAACAAAAAGATGATAGTAATACAATCGATTAGCAATAGCATTACACTGATTTCCAGACTTATTTGTGCAGTAGATGGAATGTACACATTTGTAACTTGCAGTCTTCTTGTATTGCAACTGGATCTTCTTCACACTGGCCAAAATATTTCAAAAATCCACCCAAGTTTATATAAAGAAACCTGAACTTAGACAGATATATGTCTCTAGATATAGGTAATGACTCTAAGTTATTCAGGATAGCCCATTAAAATTAGCATGTTGAGTTAGTCTCATTAACCTAAAAAACATTGTCCCTATACTTAATTTTACAGATCCTGTTGTTTACCATTGTTCTTTTCTATCAAAACTAAAACAAGATGGCAAACACAACTATAATAATTGTTCTTATGTTTTAGCTACTGAATTAACATAATCTTTGATTTGAAAAATGCAGAATTCTGTGTTTGGGAACTCAAAAAAAAGAAGGAAAGTGGATATAGATCAGCCTGGGACCTAAGAGAAGGGATACAATAATACACACACATAGACTGAGATTAGACTGTTAGAGGGGGAAATGTAGAAATACAGTACATCTTACAGGCAGAACGCTAGACAGCACATGGGCCAAGAAAACCTCACTTAGACAGAGAAAAGGTGTCTTTATGCAAAACAGTGTCTATTTTTGTGCATTATTTTACCCTCTCTGTTTACTATGATCCCGCGGTAAATTAAATACTTGATTTTTTAAACATGTCCTAATGCAAAAAGCATTCTTGCAGTGTTTGCCGTCTTTCAGGAAAGGCAGTGGAGCAGAGGGCAAAGATAGCTGGACAGAGCAAGAGAAGGCAGTGGTAAGACATGGTGATCCATCCATTCTCTACAAGATGCAAATTCAAAACTTGTACTTGGGAATGCAGAAGTCCAGCACTGTTACCTTAAAAACAGGCTGAAAATGTTCTTCACCCTTGAACTGCATTGCCTGATGTACAAATTCCTGTGAATATAGTTGCCAATACCAGGGGCATGCTTCATACTAGTTGGTTGAATGTTATCATCACAGAATTCATCCAGACAGCTGCAGTGCCAGCATTATGATTCACTCAATTATTCAAGTTATTTCTGCCCAGCATGGCAGTTAGACTGAATTAGAAATTACTTTTGTTGACATGTTGATGCTGTTAGTTCCCTCCAGACTAGGACCGTGTTTGTCAAGGTATCCAACACACAGAACTCACAAGAGAGATGAATAATATTGAATATGGCAGCATTTCCCACTGGGTTGCATAAAAGGATGGATTTCTTCTTTGTTTTGCTAAGTCATTGTGTTCTAAACCCAACATGCTCAGTAACACGACTTGAGATGCAGTAGAGGAAGGTGCCAAGATCGTTAAGAATACGTACATCTTATCTCCAGGAGCATACAAATACAACTGCTGCCATGTTACGTTGTTAACATGACAGCAGTCACAACTAGGTAAAAACAGATAAAATTATTTTATTGAATTTTTCCTCTAATACAAACTTTTTTGTAAAACCACTTTGGAAAAAGAAAAGAAAAAAAAGGAATGACATTTCAACTTGTTTTTCAAAAACTTTGGATTGGATTTGTAACATTTTTCCTCCTGCATTTTCTCCTTCCTTGTCTCAGAGCAGTAAATATTCTGCAGAAACAGTGTTTCTTTCACATCCTCCTTCCCATTCCTCTTCTTCTGCCTCACCTTTTCCATTTTCAAAGCTTTGCCAACTTCAGTAAGTTAGTGGCAGACAGTGGCATTTCATTTTTCTTTTGTCCCTAACTTTTCCGAAGCTGGAGAAGTTTTGCAAAGTACGTAGGAGAACAGGGAGAAAAGCTTGCCTAAACACTTTTGTGTGTGTGTGTGTGCTTTTAAATTCTCTGTTTATTTCTTACTTATCTAAAACTGAAGCTGAAAAAACCCTGTTAACTCAGAAATGCATGTGTTGAGCTTTGGGTGGAGGAGAAACATGATAAAACCAGCAGCAGTACTTTCACTAGAGTACAAAACCAGGAAGAAACCTCATCCAGAGGAGATTGTGAAAAGGTATTTCTTTTTCCTCTCATCTTGTAACCACAGGTGCAAATGAGTATGACCAGTGTTGTTTCAGAGAGATTCTTGATGCACTGACAACAACCTGGAAGAGTTACTAAATGTGAGAAAAGTATATGAAATTAGGCAAGATATAAGATTTTGGAAGATGGCCAAAGCTATTCCTTCTACTGTTTTCTCTACAGTCAGTGGGGAAAGAGAAGTTTTTTCTAATGGTGATCTCAACTCATTCAAACTTCTGTTTATCTGTTTTATGAGAGGATAAATCAGCTTTTAAACATGCCCCTCTTCTTGCTGGGAACTAAGGCTAAAAACCTAAGTTTTTAGATTGCTGAAGTTACACAGGGTAAATCCTATCCTGAGTGACAAAATTAAGAGAATGCAATATGGCAGCTATCTTCTGTGATGGTCTGACAATTTATAGTCAATGTCTCAAACAGTCGTTAAAGAACTTTGGTGGAGAAGACGGCCTCTGTAAAAACACTAGAGTTTTGTGAACAGGACAATGTGGCCCGAGGAGAGGACCCCACGGAGTGTGGGACCACGCTTCTCCCAAGCTGCAATTGCTTATCTTAAGTGACCAGAAGAAGGAGCACAGCGTATGCACCTGGAGGAGGGGACCCCACAGAGGATGGGACTGTGCTTCCATCTTAAGCGGTCATGCTAGCAGGGAAAGAGAGGCAACTCCCTAGTGAAGCCCCCCCAGAGCTTACCGACCAATTCCAGAGAATCCCGGGAACATGAACTGCGCACGTTGAGACCACCGACTAACACACTATAAAAGAAGGGAGAACAAGTTCTCAGTGTGCGCCCTCTGGAACTGGATCTCTACACTGGACCAATGCTGGACCCAGGACTGGTGAAACCCTTTTCTTCTGTCTTTCTTTCTCTCTCTCTTTCTCTCCCTCTTTTTCTTCTCTCTTTTCCACAGTCCCTACACCTCATCCTTTTAAACATAAACCGTTGATCAAGTCTGAGACTACAAGTGGATCTAGACACCCCTGGGCTCCTCTTTGAGAAGGAGTCCAGAAAGCAAGGGGGTCTGCTCTGAACCTTATGACTCAACAGGAAGGCTCTCCTTCTGACACAGTTTCATATTCCTTTTTCCGCTTCTTTTTCTACACCTCCCTTCTCTTTTCAAACAGTGGCTTAATGACATGATGCAAGGTTCATATTGATAAGTTCACTTGTACTTGGGCAAGGTTAGCTAGGTTGAATAAATGTTGATTGTTGTTTGAAGTCCCCTGGTGTGGTTTCACCTTAATTCTGACAAAGGAAATCTATGCACCTGAGCCACTCCAACTTTGGGACGCAACATCTTCCTGCCACTGACAGCTTAAGTATTGCCTCCTGGCAAAAAGATCAAAGTGAATTGAGTTTGCCTACAGCCCTGTTCTGCATTTCACTACTGGCTGTTACTGGAAGAACAGTGCTTTCAAATAGTAGTTCCATGCTGGGAGATCATCTCAATGGAAAGGATGGGGTAAGTTTTTCTTCCTAGGCTTCATAAAAAATGACCTCTAAAAAAATAAACGTACTGGATGTATTGGAAATAAAAAGACAAGTGAAAAAGACTACAAGAACTAAAGGTTTGCTCTTCCCTTCTTAACACTCTTTCCATGTTCTCCTTCCCCACTTTGTCCTTATAGCAGGACAGAAACGGAAATAAACCCTGTAAGCCTTGTCCTAGTTTCAGCTGGGATAGAGTTAACTGTCTTCCTAGTAGCTGGTACGTGCTATGGTTTGAGTTCAGTATGCAAAGAATGTTGATAACACTGATGTTTTCAGTTATTGCTAAGTAGTGTTTAGACTAAAGTCAAGGATTTTTCAGCTTCTCATGCCCAGCCAGCGAGAAAGCTGGAGGAGCACAAGAAGCTGGCACAGGACAGAGCCAGGGCACCTGACCCAAACTGGCCAGCGGGGTATTCCATACCATGGGACATCCCATTTAGTATAGGAACTGGGAAGTGGGGGGCAGGGAATTGCCGCTCAGGGACTAGCTGGGTGTTGGTCGGTGGGTGGTGAGAGATTGCACTGTGCATCATTTGTACATTCCAATCCTTTCATTATTGCTGTTGTCATTTTATTAGTGTTATCATTATCATTATTAGTTTCTTCTTTTCTGTTCTATTAAACCATTCCTATCTCAACCCACGAGTTTTACTTCTTTTCCCGATTTTCTCCCCCATCCTACTGGGGGGGGCGGGGCGTGAGTGAGCGGCTGCATGGTGCTTAGTTGCTGGCTGGGGTTAAACCATGACAAGCCTTTAAATACATCCGCTTTTTTTTTAATTTTTGAAAAACAAGACTTATCTGAATCAAATCCATGATGTTCCATACTGTGGAAAAAAATCTTACTCTTTCTGTTGTTCTGTTCTCATCCAAAGCTTGGGCACAACATACATCTCACACCTTGGGGGGGCTATAAGCTGGCAGCAGTGGCAGTTCACCAGCCTGGGAGCAACAAGAAAACACACTCAAAACAGGCATTCACTTCTGAGCACTTGTACAGTCCAGGTGACTGGAACCACCCTTAAGATGTTGGCCCAAAGCTGCCAAACAGAACAGCAGGTCACAGGAATAAAAGCAAAGATTGAAAGCTGGAGAAGCAAAGCTAAGAAGTCTACAGAAGAAAACTGCTCGCATGTTGGGCCAGGGGCTGAATAATATGGAGAGAAAAAAGGCTGCAAAGTGCCTGGAAAGCAAGAAAAGAAAAAAAAAAAGCAGCTCCCCATCCAATCCTAATATGGTAAGTCTTCTGCAGAGACATCTCAAAGCTTCTTACACAGACTGCTTTCATGAAAATAAAAAGAACAAGCCCCCAATCCTCCCCCCCCAAACTGTAATGCTGCAGGTAATCCAATGAAACTTAGAAACACTGCACCAAATAAAGAGAAGTATATTGATAAATGGAATAATGAGGGGGAAGGCAAGGGAACACAACCAGGTATCTCACTTGTCAGAGTCTGGCCTCATATGCCAGGGCAGGCTGAGCATCTGAGCTCAGCGGTACTGCAGCTGATGCACACACGCTGTGTCCATGCAGTCACAGCTCGCTCAGGACCCCAGCGCAGAGATGGGCTGTGGGTAATTAGCCTCAATGGCAAAGCTTACACACAGTTGGGTCACTCATTTTTATGTTATTGAGTGCTACAGAGCTCACAGCGACCTCATGCTGAACCTTCCCTTGTGGCTTCAAGAGAATATCACTGACTACAGCATTTTAAGCTCTCCTCTAATAACCCATCTGGAAAATCCCAACCTTTTCTCACCCCCTTTCTTGGTACTTACATGGAAGGGCAGACAACATTATGGGAAAACTAAACACAAACCAGAATATAATGCTCAGGGAAACCATTGGGATTCTTTGACATAATGTCAAGGAACTTGATATGCTGCAGATGCTCTAAGAAACAAAGTTATATGTACTGAAACAGTACAAAAGACCCCCATGACGTACCTACAGCTAGATGCAGAATTGTACAGCCACAGCAAGGAAATGTTTCTCTTCCCCCAAAGCCTCACCTCTGAATGATATCAGTTCTGTGTGTAATGAGACTGGCTCCCACGCACCAGCAGTGCCTCTTTGGCAAGGGGAAGGTTTCAATATGAAATGTGTTTTGAAAAAATTTATGGGTCTCTCAGGGTAAAAGGTTTCACATCAGTTACACGGACAGCACTAACCAGCGCCCCATAAAGGTGGGAAGAATTCATATACTTTTCTAGAGACAAAGATATTTGCTTCCCACTAAACTCTTAAGAAAAACCAAATCAAAACAAGATCACCCTCCCAAGCTGCCCTCAATGCATTCCATAAATTGACACAGCCCCTGTGAGAAGCCTGGATGAGCTGCACCTACCCACCTCTTCCCATCGCTCAGGTCACACTCTCCAAGAAGACACAAAAGACCTATCCCAGGGACCCCACAGACCCCAAGGACGACTCCTACCCTGCTGCAGATTGTAGCTGGCCAGAAGTAACAGATTTCTGTTTTCACAAATACAAGTGTGCAACTTTGGACCCTAGTCTTTTAGCAGATGGCCAATTTATAGTTCTCCCAAATGAAGAAGCAGTTTGCTGATATTTTGGAACAACGATAAGTGACAGGCTGCACAAAGAGTCTCTCATTTATTTTTTTCTTTACTATACACAATCTTCTGGCCACAATTGCTGCACAGTTGAAAAAAGCACATGTAAGAAAGGAAAAGGAAGGGCATTATGGTATGCCATAGCAATTAAAAGCTACCAGTAGAGTTGACCTCTTCCCTACTGTGACACACATGCACAGCATGGTCAATTTTGGGGGGAAGCAAAAGAGCAGTCTCCATTGGTAACAATTAGCCATTTTTAACGTCAGAAATTCTGCAAACTGCAGTTGCTAAATAAAGGCTTCTTTATTTACCCTTTATTGATATCAAAAGATGCCAGACCTAGGGCTTACTAGTTAGAAGGAAAAGAGAGCAACTCTAAAGATTCAAGAAAAGTTTTGTTTGTTTTCATCTAAACAGGCATAATAAATCTAAGTCTCAGATGATGCATCTCAATCTTGCAATAAATGCTCAAGAAATACAGGAACAGACAGCCTCTAGCAAAAGCCAGTTGTAACAAGCAAGGGAAGCAGCAAGCCTCTTCACGCTGCCCTCCTGCCACCAATGCACCTTAATCCTTATCTGCAGCAACCCCTGATATTTTCAGCACAGCTTGCCATTTGCAGCAAACTGCAGAGTAGTTTCATGATGAGCACAAATGGCTAGGGGGGGAGACCAGCAAACCTGCTCCTTTGTCCAAGTAATATAGTTGGGGAGGGATGACATTTTTAAACAAAGACATGTAGCACCCTTCTGTGCTGCTCAACAATATCCCTGAAACCACTACAACTGGTGAACGCAGCAACTGCCTGCAAAAATAGCTGTCGTGAATAAAGTTTGTTTGTTTGTAAGGGCTGCACTAGTTCCCTTCTTATAGGGAATACCTTATTTATAGCCTCATTTTTACTACCTGTTTAAAGTATGAACGTAATAATAAAAAGGCTATGCAAATTCAGTTCACCAGAAGGAAAAAAAAGAAAAAGCACATTGATAACAACTACCTTGCTCCTGAAATTAGGTATTTTGTATGGATTTGCAGCATATTTCAGCAGTAGTTGATGCTGGATTAGTTTTGTATTGCAGTAATTCTGGGTGAGAGCAAGGACACACATGATGTAGACAACACTCAACTTGCATTCAGGAAACCAGATTTGTATTCCCATCCCTACCCAAGGCCCAGTACTTGGCTTTACATTTTAGGCTTTAATATCATTACCTCTAAAAGTACAGACAGAATGCCTTGCTTTGTAGAAACCTAGCAACAAGTTCTAATGATAAGGACAATTGCTCTGAATTCAAGTTAATTATGTTAATCAGGAAATGAGGAAAAGAAACATGGTTGCTACCAGCAGGAAAGGGAAGGTTGTTAGGATCTATGGAATAAGTCCATACCACATGGCAGGAGATTTGGCTGTGGGACATGAAGGATTAACCAGAGCTGCAAAGAGCAGGGAACAGTGAGAGAAAGGACTTTCTCATGGTTAAGGCGGATCCTCTTGTCCCAGAGAACACTGGTTGTTATTGCCAGTGTGTATGAGTTCCTACAGACCAAATGCATAGTTTTAACCAAATTTCCCACAGGGGCCACTTATCACATTGCTCATTTTGGGGTATTCTGAGACCTCAGGGTCTGAAAGGCAGGAGCCCTAAGTGCTTACAGCTGCAGCTGAGGTCACAGGACTACAGACTGTCAAGGTCTGAATTGTTACATGATCTGGACTGCTGTGAGAAGCCAGGGCAGTGTCACATCAAATTAGGCAAACAGAAATGAGCTGCCTTTTTTTTTTGGCTTAATCTAAGTCGCAGTTCTTCATCTGGAGAATGAGAATACCCACCATCCTGTCACCTAATGGACAAGCTGAGGATCAATTAGCATTTGTGAAACACTCATCTCAAAATGATGCGTACCACAGAAAAGTCCATAAGGAAATCAATACTTGTCTAATCACAACAAGGCATGAATAGCGTGCAATAAATAAAGCATAGTACCAGACATCTCAAGGAGAGCCTTAGATGAAGCAAGACAGGCAGTCCTGTGGATAGAAGTAACATTTATAGGCAGCAGAAGAGGCAACCAGATGAAAGTAGGAAGCACACTTCAACTCTTGCAAGTATTGCTCTTTGAACCCTTGATAATGTTCATTTGTGGATGTGATATTTCCTTTAAAACATGTAAAGCAAATGGCTGAACTGACGGAAGTTTTGTCTCATCCCAGACAGGACCTGACTAAATGTCACCGGCACTGGTGTGTTTCTGTCAGGGCCTTGCTACTCAATATCAAAGGCTACGGAAAGCAGGACAATCCAGCTGCTTAAGAGCAGCTGTCAAAAGTCTTAGTTTACAGGTAACAAAAGGATGTGGTCAGTGAGAGGATGGACCACAGCTTCTGAAGTAACATTAGCAGCCTTGCTAATGTACACCTGCTCTGTAATCAGGAGTCACTCCGCAGTCAGAGGAAATGGAGTCACACAAGAGTGATGGCATGGATGCAGGGCCTGAGACAGAGCGAAGCAATTACAGCACCAGCTTTTCACTTATGTCCTCCTGCCTGTTGAATTCAAAGCCAGAATCATATATACAAATTTGAAGTTCAAGCTTGATGAAAGTTATTTCCATCAAGATGTAACTTGATCCACTAAAGATCTACTTGTGCTGTGCTGGCAGTAACTGCATTTTGATAAGATTTATATGCTTCTAGCACTAGTTTCAGTGGAATAAAATTCCCTTCACAGGAAGTACAGCGCAGTCCAGGCTCACAGAACCCACTGGCTTTGCCAGGCTCAGAACACAATTCCAAGCCCACAGCTACGAAGAGACACGGTTCACAGAGAGTATCATAGCAATAGTAACTTACTTTTGCAGACGCATGCTCTTCTCAGAGAGATGCTTCGAGCCTGCAGGTATTTTTTGGTTTTTTTCACTTATGATAATCTTAGGAAAGAAGCAGAAGCATAGGAATGGAGCAGCAGAGACAATCCCAGTTACCTCACTGCACAAGAATTCTCATGTTATTGTCACTGGTTTCCACTTGGACTCAAAAACTGCATTTCATATTTCCTTAAAACCAGAATTGTTAGCTAAAGCCAGGTCACATGGTAATCACGTTAAACAAGTCTTGATTTGTTGTACCTTTGGGCTTAGCCTTTCCTGCAACCCAAGCTGAAAAATTCACCTTCCTCAAGTCCATGTATCTTGTGTTAGCTTGAGTGTATGTAAAAATCCATATGGATTAAAAGCATAATTAAAAGCATATGCTACGTGGGCATGCACAAAGATAATTATGACATGGATCACATTTCAAAGCATGAAGCTTTAGAACATCCATCATGGGATCTGCCTTGAGAATCTGTTACCTTAAAAAAAAAAAAAAAAAAAGTTTCTAATATTTCTGACATGGAACGTGATTAATGTGTGTGCATCCTAGGCAAAATCGTACTGCGGTTTAAAAGAGCATTCATACACAGAGTTAAGCTCAGTTTTGATTGTCAATGACAACTCACTGAAGTCACCCTCACAACACCAAACAAACACAAGAGGTTTAAAAAAGACTTCTTACTTTAGCCAACAGATCAGATTTTTGAAATCTGTACACTGCTAGGATGTCAATGACCAAAAGAACAGAGCTAATTTTATTAAATATATTGAGATGCCTTAAAAACCCAAATTCATTACTTCCAATATATGTCAACATTGTGTAACAAAGAAACACAATTAACCCCTACTGACACCGAGAGAATTGAATAGAGTATGTTGAGCATGAGAATGGAAACTCAGAAGTGTTGTATTTTATATACTTCTCAGGCTCTCAATGCAGTATCTGGGCATTTCACAGCCATGCTCTCACAGCATAAATAGAAAACAGCTTTTCATGTTTTACAGGTGAAGGAGGAAGACAGTTACATAGTCAGAGAGATGAAGTACTTAATCTTTTAGAATCAGCCGTTATGCACTTCAGAGGTCTGTCCAACTTTCAGGGTATGTACTTTCACTACATTAAAAGTACACCATTGCTCTGCACAAAACCAGTAGTGTCCAAGTCCGAGGAGTCACTAACTTCTCATACAACTATTACAAACACTCTGGCTCTTCAGAAGATGAATGGCTGCACAGCCATTGGGTTCTTATACAAGCTGGTATTATCTTCAGGGATGCTGATTTATGAGGAACAAAATAATTACATTTTGATTTAAACCCTGGAGTACTTCAGGTACTGCAATTCAAGCAAAGCATTTTGGGATGTCACAGAGCTTGCACCATAGTATAGATTTGTGTGTATTTGAGAATCAATTATCATTAATATAACAACAAGTGCCAACTGCTGTTCACGTGTATTTAACTCTAAAGTTCTGTTGGGAATGTTACAAAGCAACCAATCTTCAGAAAAACAAATCCTGTAACTCCTGCAATTACTTTCCAGTATTTCCGATTTAGTGGCTTTTTGTTGTTGTGGGCTTTTGTGGGGGTTTTTGTTTGGTTGGTTTTTAAAGGGCAAAACCACACAGCCTGGCCAAAAGAAAAAGAGAATTGAAAGGTTGAAAATATAAAACGTTAGAAAATCATATCTAGTGATTTGGCTATTCTTTCCAAAGGAACTTCAGCAAATGGGATGATGAATTTTCAGTAAAGTTCTGTAAAAGAGTATACCTCTTGCCCTTTAACATTTTAAAAATCTCTGACCTTTGGCTTTGTGCTGTTCCCACAGATACTCAGCCAAAGCGAAGCATTACTTATACTTCTGGAAATGCAAATTCTGGTAAAGGGTGTCTGTTGATTATGACACCATACCAAGGCTTGCAGGACCTGGATTCACTTCTCCACTTTGCCAGAACTCCTGGATGACAAGTTTTTAAACTCCATTTCAGACTACAGACTTAAGAGTCTAAGGAAAAGAAAGCAATATGCTTCTGACTTAAGTGATCCAATTTGAACTATAGCAACTTCAGTAAAAACGTAGTAAGAGCTCTAGTGGTTTCCTTATTCAGCCTGTCTCTACAGCTTCATATCAAGTTTGCTTATCTCACAAGTAATAAGCTGCATTTTCTAAAAGTAAACTCTACTTAAGATTTAAAAGTCAAGCCAGATTCATTTGGGTGCCCAAATGAATTACTCTGACCAAGTAATATAGCAATCAAAGCCAGATCAATTTCCTTAATGCTGGACTGCTACAGCACAAGACCATTTTATATCAAAATGGTAGTATTCCTGATACAATTCAATTACTTTGTGCTGCTTTGATAATTCAAATTAGTCCAAAATAAAGCAGGTGTGGCCAAAATTAAAAGGAGCACTTTGGAGACCCTAATCCCAACTTGACTCTGTTAGTCAAACCCTGATCTATTTACAAATGACTCTGTGTGTCACAGGTAAGAGGTCCACAAATTCAACTATGAGATGCAAAAGCCAGTTTGCTTGCTTGCACCTAGGTGGAATCTGCAGTGCCAACAAACACTACAAATGCAGTTGTCACTAAAGTCGCATTTCTTACTACACAACAGGGACCAAACTCTTCTTCCATTCATGACAATATAAATCCGAAGAGTGCTGTTTCTGTGATTTGTTTGTATTACATTGCTCAAACAGCAGGGCTGAGTATCTGGAACAATTCTATTCTCTGAATTTCTCTTGTCTACAACTAGCACATTTTATACAACTTGAGAATGACAGCATCTGAGGAGGTGTCCAGGTCTTGCTACTAGCTATTTCACCCAATTTCATTGTCATTTTAGGAGATCAGAGTGGCATCACAAAGCCAGAGTGGATCAATTAACTTGATCCTCCCCACCTTTAATTTTAAATTAAAAATATTTCCTGACACACCCTGCATCTTTGTTTTAATTAAAAATGTGTATTCCTCTGTTTGTTCTAACCTTTATTTCTTTTCGTGTCAGCCCTGCAGGAGAGAGAAAGTAAATGAACATCTGTGTGCCTCCTTGCTGCTGCTACAATTGATGCCAATTCTTCCCTTCTTACCATTCAACTAAGTGCCCAGCTGGCTCTCCTTCTCAGAGAGCGTTTCACAAGCTGTTTGACAGAGAGGTCATAATGTGCAAGTCTGAATTTATGCAGTCTCTGTTCTGAAGGAAATTAAGGATTCCAAACTGAGAGAAGTCCTGCTTATCTCAAGGTGCTGTTCTGGCAGCACAAAAACATGCCCTAGGTGATATCTACTGCTTCAAATTGCCTCTAAAAGTTATAGGCATCTAAAAATAGCCAACTACCTAATCCTCGTGATGTTAACAATCCCCATCAGAAAACAGTTTCTGAGCAATAGCTGTGCTCTAATGGTTTTTTCCTGCCTCCCACTTCTAGTATGCCTGACATATGAGTCAGAAAGCTCTCCCCTTCTATCTTATCGTGAATACAAGTACTGAAATTAATGCTTGACTGTCCTATGTACTTACAGGTAATAACAGGTTACAAGCTTGGTTACCAGAGACCCAATTCCCTTTATCACTACTGCCAAATGAGAAAGCAGTCAGTCTCCAAGGTTCTTAAATACCACTTGTCCCCCACGTAAAAACACAACTGTCCTAAAGAGGAGAACATCTATCTATATGTACCTATCATTCAGTAACAAGGCATGGTCCTATACCATAGTTCAACCTAGAACTCCACAAAGACAGCTGTTAAACATGTCACAGGACTCCTTTACTCTTCCAATGTCTTGGTGCAGAAGAAGGAATACTCATACAAAACAATTTAGAAATTCAAAATGGTTGCAACTTCAAGCCAGCCTTCCCCAGAAAGGACCTGCTGTAGGACACAGAGCTACAAAATATGGGAGAGTAAGTTTATAGCACCCCAATATAAGCTATTCTACCATCTAAAGGTCAGCTAGTGGTTTGACTGGAACAACCTTCAGAACTATTCTCTGCCTAGAATTACTTGCCATGCAGCAAGCATCTATTACAAGTGCTGGGAATATCTTGTTGGGTTGCACCTGAAGCTATAAGATGAAGTACTCTATTCTGCTTGTACTGTAGCTTCTCTTTGCTCCACTATACCTCATTGCAAATTCCCTGAAAATCTATTCCAATGTGATATACTTAGGGCCTTTTACGGCACTACAATGTTAGCTGCAAATGAAAGCCATTCGTTTCTTCTCCTCCCCATCCCCAGCCGCTCTGATCCCAAGAGGGCTAGTCTTCACGCCGCTTGTCTGTAGGTTCAACAAAAAATAATTCACTGTATGAACTATAATTCCTTGAAGCCTGGAGTGAATCCTAAGGGCAAAGTCTATTGCCAATAAATGACACATCAGGATACCTGTCCCAAAAGGATTAAAAACTATTCTACAGTTTCAATCACACCTATGTATAAAAGTTACTTTTTAATTTCCTTTTTCTGCATAACTGATCTTTGCATTTTTATATTCATTGCTAAGGAAGCTTCCAGTGTTTCATTTGCAAAGGTGACATCCACTGCATATCAAATTGAGTGCTGGCTGCTTTTTAGAGTACACATTATTATACTTGTATTCCAGGATTTTCTTATTCTTTTATTGGCCCCTCTCTAATAATATTCTTTCCATACCTGTCCTTGTACTTACCATACCAGCTAAGCATGGTTCCTGAATTATTGATGAATCGCTTTCCATTATGAACCCGTATGAAAGAGTTGTCTAGAAATTATCAGAATACTGTAAATGAGTATTTTTATACCCAATAGCCAAGATGCCTTGAGAGTAAAGTTATTATTACATTTGACAATTAACACTTGTGAGACAGAGTAACAGAAAAATCCATTATATTCAACCAACCACAACAACATGCAACACCTTTATAACACATAAATTTGTACTTAATTTTTTTTAATATGATACCCACACTTTGTTAAGAAGCTTTCAGTTAGGTTTATACAGCAGCTTCAGCATTCTCCCTCTCCCCACCACTAGAAAAATATGTTCAAGAAAGAGATAAGCACAATATTTCTGGCAAAATAGGGGTCATATTCGGCTTCTGCAAAATCTGCACTCAAATGGTGAGAATAAGACACCGCATGAATCATAGAATCATTTAGGTTGGAAAAGACCTTCAAGATCATCAAGTCCAATCATTAACCATGCTCACTAAACCATGTCCTGAAGTACCCTGTCCACTCACTTTTTGAATATCTCCAGGGATGGTGACTCCACCACTTCCTGGGGCAGCCCATTCGAATGTTTGACAACCCTCTCAGTAAAAATTTTTTTCCTAATATCTAACCTAAATCTCCCTTGCCTCAACTTGAGGCCATTTCCTCTCATCCTATCTCCAGCCACCTGACAGAAAAGACCAGCACCCACCTCACTACAACCCCCCTTCAGGTAGTTGTAGAGAGTGATAAGGTCTCCCCTCAGCCTTCTTTTCTCCAGCCTAAACAACCCCAGTTCCCTCAGTCGCTCCTCATAAGACTTGTGCTCCAGGCCCCTCAACAACTTGGTTGCCCTCCTCTGGACACACTCCAGCAACTCAATGTCTTTCCTGTAGTGAGGGGCCCAAAAGTGAACACAGTACTCCAGGTGCAGCCTCACCAGTGCTGAGTACAGGGGAACAATCACCTCCCTGCTCCTGCTGGCCACACTATTTCTGATGCAGGCCAGGATGCCATTGGCCTTCTTGGCCACCTGGACACACTGCTGGCTCATATTCAGCCGACTGTCAACCAGCACCCCCAGGTCTTTTTCTGCCAGGCAGCTTTCCAGCCACTCTTCCCCAGCCTGTAGCACTGCATGGGGTCACTGTGACCAAAGTGCAGGACCCGGCACTTGGCCTTGTTGAACTTCATACAACTGGCCTCAGCCCATCGATCCAGCCTGTCCAGATCCCTCTGTAAAGCCTCCCTACCCTCAAGCAGATCGACCCTGCCTCCCAACTTGGTGTCATCTGCAAACTTGCTGAGGGTGCGCTCAATCCCCTCATCCAAATCATTGATAAAGATATTAAACAGAACAGGGCCCAACACCGAGCCCTGGGGAACACCACTTGTGACCTGTCGCCAACTGGATTTCACCCCATTCAACTCAACCCTCTGGGCTTGGCCATCCAGCCAGTTTTTCACCCAGCTAAGAGTACACTTGTCTAAGCCATGAGACACCAGTTTCTCAAGGAGTATGCCATGAGAGGCAGCGTCAGAGGCCTTGCTGAAGTCAAGGAAGATAACATCCACAGCCTTTCCCTCATCCACTAGGCAGGTCACCTGGTCATAGAAGGAGATCAGGTTGGTCAAGCAGGACCTGCCTTTCGTAAACCCATGCTGACTGGGCCTGATCCCCTTCTTATCCTGGACTTGCCATGTGAGTGCTCTCAAGACAAACCATTCCATAATCTTCCTCAGTACCGAGGTCAGCCTGACAGGCCTGTAGTTCCCCGGATCCTCCCTCTGACCCTTCTTATAAATGGGAGTCACATTGGCAAGACTCCAGTCCTCTGGGACCTCCCCTGTTGACCAGGATTGCCAATAGGTGATAGAGAGTGGCTTGGCAAGGACCTCTGCCAGTTCCCTCAGTACTCTTGGATGGATCCCATCAGGTCCCATAGATTTCTGAGTGTCCAGATGGCATAGTAGGTCCCTAACTATTTCCTCCTGGATTAAGGGGGGTATGTTCTGCTCTTCATCCTTACCTTCCAGCTCAAGGGGTGGAGTACCCTGGGGATAACTGGACTCACTATTAAAGACTGACACAAAGAAGGCATTAAGTACCTTGGCCTTTTCCTCATCACTGGTTGCTATGTTCCCTTCTGTATCCATTAAAGGAAAGATATTCTCCTTGGGATTCTTTTTACTGTTAACTTATTTGTAAAAACATTTTTTGTTGTCCCTTATGATAGTGGCCAGATTTAGTTCTAGCTGAGCTTTTGCCTTTCTAATTTTCTCTCTGTATGATCTAACAAGATCCCTGTACTCCTCCCAAGTTGCCCGCCCTTTCCTCCAGAGATGATAAAACTCTCCTTTTTCTCTTGAGTCCTAGCAAAAGCTCCCCATTCAGCCAGGCCGGTCGTTTTCCTCTGCAGTTCGACTTGCGGCACATGGGAATAGCCTGGTCCTGAGCCATTAAGATTTCCTTCTTAAAGAATGTCCATCCCTCCTGGACCCCTTTGCCCTTCAGGACCGTCTCCCAAGGGACTTTCTCAACCAGTGCCTCAAAGAGGCCAAAGTTTGCCCTCTGGAAGTCCATAGCAGTGGTTTTGCTGACCACCTTCCTTGCCTCACCAAGAATTGAAAATTCTATCATTTCATGGTCGCTAAGCCCAAGACGGCCTCCAACCATCACACCTCCCACCAGTCCTTCCCTGTTCGTAAACAACAGATCTAGCAAGGCTCCTCCCCTGGTTGGCTCACCCACTAGCTGTGTCAAGAAGTTATCTTCCACACACTCCAGGAACCTCCTAGATTGTTTACTCACTGCTGTGTTGTATTTCCAGCAGGCATCTAGAAAGTTAAAGTCCCCCACGAGGACAAGGGCACACGATTCTGAGACTACTGCCAGCCGCTTGTAGAACGATTCATCCATCTCTTCAACCTTGTCGGGCAGTCTATAACAGACTCCCAGCACAATAGCTGTCTTATTGGCTTTCCCTCTCATCCTCACTCATAAGCACTCCACCTTGTCATCAGAATCGTGTAGCTCTGTACAGTCAAAACATTCCCTAACATAGAGAGCCACCCCACCACCTCTTCTAACTTGCCTATCCCTTCTGAAGAGCTTGTAGCCATCCATTGCAGCACTCCAGTCATGGGAGTCGTCCCACCGTGTTTCCATGATGGCAACTAAGTCATATCTATCCTGCTGCACAATGGCTTCCAGCTCCTCCTGTTTATTGCCCATGCTGCGTGCGTTGGCATAGATGCATTTGAGCTGGGTTATCAAATCCACCCCTAACATCGGCATGCTGCCCCCAGGCTCATCTCTGGTGCACCTAGTTTTACCCCTTACCCTCTTCGAACCTAGTTTAAAGCCCTTTCTATGAGCCCTGCCATCTCATGAGCAAGGATTCTCTTACCCCTTTGAGATAGCTGGACACCATCTGTCTCTAGCAAGCCTGGTGCTGTGTAAACCTCCCCATGATCAAAAAAACCAAAATTCCACCGATGGCACCAGCCTCTGAGCCACGTATTAATCAGATGTGTTTTCCTGTTCCTTTCAGTGTGTTTCCCTGCCACTGAAGGGACTGAGGAAAACACTACCTGTGCTCCTGATCCTTCCACTAATCGCCCCAGTGCCCTGAACTCTCTTTTGATTGCCTTTGGATTTCTCCCTGCAATCTCATCACTGCCAACCTGCACAACCAGCAATGGGTAATAATCAGAGGTCCGAACCAGACCAGGGAGTTTCCTGGTAACGTCTTTTACCCGGACCCCAGGGAGGCAGCAGACTTCCCTGTGGGATGGGTCAGGTCTGCATATTGGGCCCTCTGTCTCCCTCAAAAGGGAGTCGCCTACGACAATTACCCTCCTTTTTCTTCTTTCAGAGGATGTGAGAATGCGTGGGGCTGCCCGACTGGGCCTAGGCACCTCCCTAGATAGGACTTCACCTACACCCTGATCTTCCCTGGCCTGGTCCTCAAGTTCCAGAGCCCCATACCTGTTGTGTAGGGGGCAACTGGGAAGGTGAGGGAGACCGGGAGCGGATTCGCCTGCCTCCCCGAGCAGGGACCTGTATCCATTCCCCTCCATCTCTTAGGTCCCCTCCTGCCTGGTGGCAGGAGGGTAGGGGAACCTCCGCTTCTTGCGGAGCCTCCACCTGCTGCCTCTGCCTCAGGGATGGTAGGGTGTGGGCCCACCAATCTCTCTCCCTCTCACGCTCCCTGATGCTCCTCAACCTTTCCACCTCCTCCTTCAGCTCTACCACCAGGCTGAGCAGATCACCCACCTGGTCACACCTCACACAAGAGGTGTCCCCGCTGCCCTCCATCGTTTGTGATAGACTCAGGCACTCCCTGCAGCCAGAGACCTGGACAGCCGCATGTTTACATGGGACCTCTGTCTGCGTTGCCCTGTCGTTCCTAACAATGGCTTTCCCCCGAGTGGCAACCGTACCTGGGTCTCCCTCTGGGCCGACACCCACCGCTTGAGTAGCCTTCTGGAGCTGGGAAGAGTGGGGCCTGCGCGCCCTGCCGCCCTTTCTGACGCCGTTCAAATCTCCCGCGGTTGCCCGTGGCAACGCCCACGCCGCGCCAGCCTCTCTCGCGAGAGCCGCCGGCTCTGGCCGGTCCCTCCGCTCTGCCGCGGCGCTCCTGGGGTTCGGGAACCTCCCGGTCCGCCTCAGTCTAGCGCTTAGCCGCCGGCTTACCGCTGCCGCTGCTGGCCTCGCCGCTGACTGAATGAAGCAACATCATCCATCACAAATGTAGATTAATGTTTTATATCATGCTTCCTTTGCTCTTCTGGGAATCGAGAAAAATGTGCATGTTTCTCTGCTCTGTAAAATTGCTGATAGACTAATTGAGCAAGTTTAATCTAAAAACAAAAGACCATCTATGATAAATTTGAATGCAGCAGCTTACTCTTACAGTATCTACTTTTATTTAAGAATAAAAATACACAGGCATAATTGATCACTGATGAGGAGGTATCTCACAGTCATTAATAAGCCATAAAAGTTGGACTATTTAAAAAAAAGTATGTAGCCAAAATTGTCCTATACATGGAGAGTTTCTTTTCAGATTTCTTTTCACATCTGAAATTCAGTTAAACAGATACCCATGTCTGAAAGGTAAAAAACTCCCAGAAAAACAGAACATGCCCCCCCCCCAAAAAAAACCCAAACCCCAACCACCCACAAACCCCTTGCAACATTAAACAAATAGATAACTGCCAAAGGCATGTACAAAGGGGGACAACTGCATACAAAGAGAAAAGATGATAGAACCAGATCATTTTTAATAGCATTGGGAGGAAAATATTGCCTCTCAAAAGAGTATCTTCACCCATTCAACCTAGCCTTTGCATTAACAGCCTTCCCTGAGTAAGCTAGAGGCTAAGAACAGGAACTAAGTACAAGTTGTTGGTAGAACTATTTTGTTCGCAACAGCTTCCTTAAAATAAAATTCTCCAATTTAAATGAAACAAGCAACAATAGCATTATAGTCAAAAGTACTTCTAACAGAAGTATAAAACAGTATTACCACCTTAGGATGAAATGTGGGTAAAGCTGAGATGCTTTGAAGAAGCAGATGGGGAGCAAAACCAGCTACCTGTGGCAAGCCGTGTGCCTCAGCCTCAGTTTGAGGAGTAAAGCTGCAGCAATGCACACTGGGAAATGATTCCCCTCAAAAACGAACTCTGGTTTATCTGCTTCTTGGCAATCTAGTGAAGTTAGGATACCTAGATCGTGATTCCTCATTGGAGAGAAAAGGCTAGTTTAGCCAAGTCACTGATCAAATCTGTTACAGTAATTCCAATATTTCCCACAAAGCAGCTGCATGTCCGTCACCTGCAAGAGCAATGAAGCACTGAACAGAGAGGCAAGTGTTCTTTGGTTTTTCTACTTGATTTTAAGAGAGGTTTGGCAAAATCATCAGCATCTTGCAGAATTAAATTTGTGTAACTTCCAACTTTATTCAGATAAAAGCCGCATCTTAAGTTACACTAAGCCTCAAACTTTTAAAAGGTTGTTTCCAATCTTTGCATTACTTCAGTAGTCATTTACACTTCAAAACTCAAAAGTGTTTTGAGAATACTAATCACTCTGGTTCTGCTGCTATTGGCCTTAATAAGACATTCTTTTTTCTATGTATCATAAATCCTGTATTACTGTTCTATAAACTCAGCCTTATCACAGGCTTCCACTGGTGGATGAACAAAAGCAGTGATTCCCGGAAAGCCATTTTACAATAACGTGTGCTTCTCTTGACTGAAACAACTGCAGAATATAAAAAGCAGTGCATCTGGAACCATTACGGCAGCATTAAGTAACCAGGTATCACTCACTAAAATGTTGACACTATCACGTTGTGCAAAAAGACATGCCTGAAAATAAAGTGTTCAAATTCCATTTTAAAACACGTAAAACCACTACTGAGGAACAAAAATGCAGTCTGCAGCTCCTTAGGTGTGTGTGCTTGTTTAGGGTGTCTTATCCCTTCAAACTATGTGAAATGCTGTGTCAGAAGAGCAAACAAAATGAAGCATAATTTCTTCTTTAATTTGATCAACTCTCACAGCATTTGAAGGAAAGTTAGACTTAGCAGATGCAATAGCCCTTATGTACAGATTATGGTTTATCATCTGAATCAAATACTATCAGCTAGGTATTTTTCCTACATGCTTAGGTACCTTTCACTGCATGTAGAGAATTAAAGGTGAATGATAAGAGAGGAATAAACCCTCTTTTAACTAACAATCACCTCAAGATACATAGATTGATCCTTATTCTAAAATAATTTTACACTTATTTGTTAGGTAATTTTATATTTGGTCAGAATGGGCACAAAACATGCCTACTGCTTCATCCTTGATTTACTCTCAATTAGTGCCCAGCTGGGCTTGCACTGCCAGGGTGATACTGACTGACAAAGCAGCCAGTGTCTGGGCTGCAAGAGACCAATTTTGGAATAGCTTCTCTCACTTGTGCCAATGACGTTCACATTACTAACCTGAAGAACTATTAGGTGTTTAACTATTCCAGCACAGATTATTCTTGAAAACTTATTTTTAACCTGACCTCAGCATTTTTGTTGAGGAAAAACACATGACCATTACTTTCTCTTCCACTACTTACGCCTGACATTGCCAGAACAAAAGCAAAGCATACCTTACAGTTTTGATATGCCACTTCTTAAATATATGTCACACTAAGGCCTGGATTCTTCTGCCTTTGTGTTATATTGAGGTCCAATCTTGCCACCAGACGGGTTGAGGCTGTAACCCTGAACACCACAAAAACCATAGTAATCATAATTTCCTTGAGAGAACAGCCATCCATATAAATAACAGTGATTGCGGGGTTTGGGTTTCTACCTGCAAATGTTTTCCTTACTGGTACCACAGTAAGACTCGAGTCTACATATACTTTTACTCTGCTATACACGCTAAGAAATGAAATGGCCCATGCAGAAGCAAAAAGCTAATTTTGATGCTATGGCCTATGGCATTTCTGATACACATACGGCAACCCTAAGCTAAGGGAGACTGAGGTATTTTTTGTTTCAAGCATTCCATCTCATTTAATTGCAGCTGTTAAATACACAGGCTGTTCCAATTAACTTTTCATAAGCAGACCTAGACACAGATTTGATTATGCAGCTCTCAGGATTGAGCTGTGAATAGAGGAGATGCCTGAACCATGGTGAGGTAAAAGGAAACACATTTCAGCAGCTATCTTTACCCATTTGTTTCTGCAGACAGGATAGAAGAAACGCTCCTTTAGGGTTCTCCTGCAATAACTGTAGTATTTGTTTGCGTCTATTAAGCTTTAAAAAAAAAATAAAAAAATCCAAGAAGTGTAAAACTAGAGGAGATGATAGCCAATCAATCTAAAGGGAATCCAGTCTCCAGAGAGTGTAAGCAATGTTGTAAGGAAGGGTCTTCAGTTTTGACTGGAAACATACATATATTGGCATAGAATTTATACAGCCTCATTAGAGATACATGACAAAGAGGCTTTCATATTTACAAAACCTTTAGCCTGATTACAGCTTAAGCAGGCATGAGCTGAGCCAGGGCATATTAGGTCACAATTCCATTAAAAACTGAAGCCACATTTTCAGATAGTTGCTTGGTTCTTCCTTCAACTTTACAGAAAATGGGCAGGTGAAGGTGCATTTTCTTGTAAAATGCCAAAACTGAATTGACTTCACAATTCCGAATGCTAATCAAAACTTGCATCAATTCTTATCTGACACATTTTTAAAAGTGCGAGGAGAAAAACAGTGATTTTCTACCAAGTCTTTACAGCAGCTTAAAAGAAAAAACAGCCAGTGAATTCTTTCATAAAGGTCCCAGTAGCAATTCTAGCTAACTCCCTGTCAGCAGGGAAACCTGGCAGCACTCAGGGCAACTGCTTTACATTCTGATACAGGCTCTTGGGTGTAAGGTCAGACTGACGCACAATGAGCTTCAGAGATGCAAATCTGCAATTTGTACATTCAGAGTAACACTTGTATACACATGACTTGTATGTGTAAGGGCAGATTTGCCATACACAGCTGAGTCTAAACATTTTGCTTTTAATCTAAATGCTTTCCAGAAATACGGTTGAGCAATGCCTAAGACTAGGTGCTGGTATTTCAACTGAATATTGATTACCTATCATAGTGTTGTTTTCAACTAATGAGAAGGTCAATTCCCTTGCAGGAAAGAGGATTTGGAAGCCTGTTTTGTGTCCAAATGGTACATGATGCACAGTGACAGAGCAACACAGTTGTGGTATTAGTAATCATAGAAGGGCAAATGTCAAAGTTAAAAATGAGTATATTTGGTCTGGATTTTGAATATAGGAATATTAGAAAATCTAAAATCCACCCTAGTGTCTTGCGAACACTAATACCACTACCTCTAATACTTGCCTTATGGCATTCAAAATGAGTCTTTACTTCTCACCATCCTGCTTACATTAACCTCTCATGTTCTTGAGTATTCTGAAGGATTTTTACAAATAAAATAAATCAGCAATGTTTATTTATTAGAATAGGTAATGCACTGTCCACACAGCATTCATTCAAAACATATATCCTCAATACATGTGCATTAAAAAAAATCCAGTTCACCCAAATCAATTAGTGCTTCCCAGCAGCCACAGTTAATAGGCAGGATACCTGTAATTATCCACCATACTGTGCCCGAACAGACCTGTGGACGAGTATGAACAAGATCCACTCAGGCTCTTATCCAGCTGGAAACCACCAATATTGAAGTCAAGCTACAACAACCTTCTAATTACCTCAGACTCATCTTAGACTCACCAAGACACACAGACCCCAATTTGAATTTCATTCCTGGTGATTCACAGGACAAGCAGTTTTTCAGCCAGCTGGAAAAAAAAAATAAATGCACATAGCATTTATATCCTTAATAATTCCAATCCAAGTGTTTGATTCTTGGGATGGAAAACAGGTATGGAACCTGTGTGGTGACATTTCAAAGCAGCTCAGTCACCAAAAAGTCAGAGGGTACTTCAAGTCAGAAGTCAGGATCGGTCAAGTACCCATCTACACAGCTTCCACTCTGTGTTAGTTCTCACTGTAGAAGATGAAATAAACTCACTGGACCAGCTTTAGCACAGGGTCTAACATACAAACTGTGAGCTTGCACTAAAGGAGAATGTGAGGAAAACTTACTCTCAGTGAGCTGCCCCACATCTCGTAGGCATGGGGCCAAAAGTATTAACTCTCAGATCAAAAAATAAAGCAGGAGAACCATGTACCCAGCTAAATCCTCACACCAGGATCTTTCTGTCTAACATAGTGTTGGGAGAGGAAATAGCCCCTGAACTCCCCACCCTACGTCTGTTTTTTCTTTTAGGAACACAGACTAAAACATCACTGTTCACCAGCTTAAAAGGATACCAGACCTGAAGGACCAGGAGAGGTCTGTCTCTAGTGTGCCTACAACATGAGATAGTCCAATGGTGGTGCAATGCTAGCACAAGTTTAGGTAGCTAGAGAGGCGAGTCAGACAATTTTTCTCTAGTACTCCAGGAAAGGAGGTACAGGTATCTGGTCTATAAATGCTCCACGATACCCACTCTGTAGTGCTCAGAGCCGACAATAAGAAATTAAGATAAAATATATCCATGGCAAAGGATAAATATAAGATCAGTACTGATATTGGAGCATTTCCAAAAGATACAGTGCTGGTGGAAGTGTAGTCTTTATGAGATAAACAAGCAAGTCTTCCGTTTTGGTTTCCTCTCCCAGGCTGAAATAACACAGGAATAGGGCTGAATGACAGGTCTTCAAAGGGTGAGCCAATGGAGAAGAATTCTCAGCTAGACAGTGCTAGAGATGGAGCAAATCCCCAAAGCCCCTAGATCTCCTCCACCTTGCCGGGGGGAATACCTTTGAGGTATTTTAAATGGAGCTTTTAAAATCTTTTTCTATGGGAGGATGTATTTTGCCTGTTCCAAAGTGGAATGTCCTGAATAGCCAATAGCTTAGACACAGCTTGCACACAAATTTCCAGGAAAATGTACAGAATAAAGTGACTTTAATCATAGGAACTAGGAAACTTTTTTACTTTTCCCTCCTCCCACCCAGGCTAACACAGTAACTCCCAGTTTTTGTCTGGGCACCATATTCATACAATATCTGTGTTCCAGAACATTATCCTTCAGCTGGGGGATAGACAGAACCACATGCAAGCTTTGATTTTGTGTTCCTCCACCAACCCAACAGTCAGCCCAAAATCTTACACAGCCAAGGGTAGGACCACTTTAAGCAAAATTTCCTGTTCACTTTTGCATAGATGACAGTTTTCTACACTTACAATTTCTATCAATTTCATAATGTTTTGTGACACTGGAATTCAGACACATCACTGGGATGATGGGTACTAATTAAGGTAACAAATGAATAGAAATAGTAACAGTCCTCTGGACAGCATCAGACTTTAATTGAAAACTATGATGTGCTGAACTCAAATGGAACACTAGGCTTGGCTGTCACCACTAAATTCAGGGATGACTTACAATTTGTTTTTATTACAATAGTAAAATTATATACATTTCTTAAGTATTTGTTGGCAGTTGAGGGCGCTAAACCTGTGCTCCAAATGCCTGAGGTAAGTGCCATAATGACTGAGGTGGGCAATGACAGAATGGAAGTGTCCTGCTTACAATACAGCAAAGCTACATTAGATTTAGTTACTACAGCACTACTACTAGAAAGACACTCTGCCTGACTGTTCTTTAGGCTAACTACATTCTGTATCTCTGTAGCTTTGCAAATACAATGCAAACTCTCCTGGCAAGAAGTTGAATAAGGAAAAATTGTATTGCATAAGTATGTATCCAGCCTAATAATTTATTGCCAACACTGTATATAGCCTTCCCATCTATAGAAGCTGCTGATTGTAATAATGTTACCGACACAAGGACTTCATATTTCTATCTCTCTCTCTTTATATACATCTCTCTCTCTAATCTACACTATGTTTGATTAAGAACATGCTTGTGTGCTTTGGAAAACGGACCTGTTCATCCCAGTTAGACAATCTTCTATAAACAGACACAGTGCTGCGCTTTAATACATAACTTCAAAGTCAGAATTTTGAATGAGTGGTATTTGTTAAAAAAAACAAACAAACCTATGATCAGTTTATTGAACTTTATTTTTTCCTGTCACTGATACATTCCTCCATCTTCACTGACTTGAGACAGTAGCACTTTGATATAGCAAGTCAGACATTGGACAGCCTTGCCTAATCCATCTGCCCCAATTAAATCCGTCTCCAAGGAAGCCATTTACAATCATCTTAGATAATGACAAATTATGCTTAGCTTAGAACATGTTTAAATAGTTTGATTCAGATTCAATAGTATCTCATTCTACCCAATCAAAATTACTTTTTTCCTAATGACTAATCAAAAAATGTTCTCAAAGAAGAAAGATAATGTTTAGTAATCTTACGTTGTCAGTCATTTTTATGAAAGTAGTTTGGAGTAACTGGGAGTTTTGCCACTGATTTGAATGGATACACAATCCATCATTTGAATTGTGAATTTAAGACCTAGTGTTTTTTCTGGAATTCTTATACCGAAACATAAACCTAATCACATAAAACCAGCTTAATTAGGAGAAATTGAGCGATGTTAGAAAAATAACTGAGCTGAGAGTCAACTTCCTGGCTTTCACAGAACAAACTTCCAAGGAAAAATATGAAAAGATTAAAATTAAAATAACAGTATTTCCAAATCAGTATTGATCTAGCTATTTCTGGACATTAATATCAAGGAGACAGCAATATTCAGTGACTGCAGCACCACACTAATTTTTAGTTTTATTCCTCACTACTGGATGATCCTGAAAGATCTGCCTTACATGTCCCTGCTCCTCTTAAGTATATCATTCACAAAAAGGGGTGACAATATTAACATAGTTTTGTAAACCACTTTGAGATAAAGCACTATGTCTAGATATTTTAATTCAATATAAAGGGAAAGAATGGCAGAAAATAATACAGTGAAGTATAATTACATTGCTAAACATGCAAGTAAAACAGATGCTAGAGCAACTCTAGACATACTGAATATGAAGAAGACTGACCAGCAACTGCTGACTCCAACCTTAAAAAAATAAAAAAGCCCATAACAGAGACTGAAGAGCTGCAGGTAAGAAAACTGTCATGCTTGGGGGACAGACTTCCATATACTGTAACTAAGGAGCTGGTCAGGAAACATGTCAAAACTGAGTGTTTCAAAAGAAATAAATATGAAAGCATCATAGAATCGTTTAGGTTGGAAAAGACCTTGAAGATCACAGAGTCCAACCATTAACCTAGCACTGCCAAGTCTACCACTAAACCATGTCCCTAAGCACCACATCTACACATCTTTTAAATACCTCCAGGGATGGTGACTCCACCACTTCCCTGGGCAGCCTGTTCCAATGCTTGACAACCCTTTCGGTGAAGAAATTTTTCCTAATATCCAATCTAAATCTCCCCTGGTGCAACTTGAGGCCATTTTCTCTTGTCCTGTTGCTTGTTACTTGGGAGAAGAGACCGACCCCCACCTCACTGCAACCTCCTTTCAAGTAGTTGTAGAGAGCAATAAGGTCTCCCCTCAGCCTCCTTTTCTCCAGCCTAAACAACCCCAGTTCCCTCAGCCACTCCTCATAAGACTTGTGCTCTAGACTCTTCACCAGCTTTGTTGCCCTTCTCTGGACATGCTCCAGCACCTCAATGTCTTTCCTGCAGTGAGGGGCCCAAAACTGAACACAGTATTTGAGGTGCAGTCTCACCAGTGCCAAGTACAGGGGAACAATCACTTCCTTAGTCCTGCTGGCCATGCTGATACAAGCCAGGATGCCGTTGGCCTTCTTGGCCACCTGGGCACACTGCTGGCTCATATTCAGCCGGCTGTCAACCAGCACCCCCAGGTCTTTTTCCGCCAGGCAGCTTTCCAGCCACTCTTCTCCAAGCCTGTAGCGCTGCATGGGGTTGTTGCAACCCAAGTGTAGGACCCAGCACTTAGCCTTGTTGAACCTCATACAGTTAGCCTTGGCCCATCAATCCAGCCTGTCCAGATCTCTCTGTAGAGCCTTCCTACCCTTGAGCAGATCAACCCTCCCTCCCCACTTGGTGTCCTCTGCAAACTTACTGAGGGTGCCCTTGATCCCCTCGTCCAGATCGTTGATAAAGATATTAAACAGAACTGGCCCCAGTACTAAGCCCTGGGGAACACCAGTTGTGACTGGCCGCCAGCTGGATTTAATTCCATTCACCACCACTCTTCAGACTTGTCCAGCCAGCCAATTTTTTACCCAAGGAAGAGTACACCTGTCCAACCCATGAGCAGCCAGTTTCTGCATGAGAATGCTGTGGGAAATGGTGTCAAAGGCCTTACTGAAGTCCAGGTAGACAACATCCACAGCCTTTCCTTCATCCACTAAGCAGGTCACCTTGTCACAGAAGGAGATCATGTTAGTCAAGCAGGACCTGCCTTTCATAAAGCCATGCTGACTGGGTCTGATCACCTGGTTGTCCTGTACATGCCATGTGATGGCACTCATCCATATAGTCTTCCATACAAGATCTAGTTAACTTGATGATCTGTAAGCTGAATACAGCTTCGAAAAAGCACTAAGCAATACAGATGCTGCTAGCAGGCAGGTCAATGCATGTTACGCTCTGAATATGAATCCTGAATAGCTTGTATCTTTCAAGACTCACTTCTGGCCACAGTCTGTAAAATTAGATGTGAAGAGCCCAATATCCCTGCCATGGACTGCACTGGAGGAGGCCAGACATGCAAGACATGTTCTAGATCCCCTATTTCATCACCACTTATGAACAGAACAAAGCAATACAAATTATTTTAATTTATAAGGGTGCTATCACCAGCAGAATTTTGACAGAAAGAGTATTTTTAAAATACTCTGTGGATATGTCTACTTACATGTACATGCATATGCATACATCCCTTCTGCACTCTAGAGACACCCAAGCTAGCTTTTAGGTAATTACCGAGGATTTCAGTTAATTGCAGAACGGTTTTGCAATATGAAGTGCTGTCTCTACATTTCTTCTTGGCTAAACATTTTTCATATCATACTACATTAGTATAGGAATACCAATAATGAAGCCATCTTAACTGCCAGTAGATCTAGTTACACATGTGTATCGAACTGCATCTACACATGGGAGCTGTATTACTTTATCCATTTCTGTTTTCTCAACCAATGCACTTACGACAGACATAAAAACTACAGGAGAGGGTTTAGATGCTGAGAAGTTGAAGAAAAGCTAGGAATCAAAGCCTTTCAAGAGACTGCAGCTCTGAAAGCACTGCAATATCTCAGGGGCCAAACAGGAGCTGGATTTTAAATCTGAGCCCTTGCTAGCACTTACAAATTGCACTTTTACAACTGAAGTATCTTGATGGACATTTACATAAGTGCTGGTTTGCTCTCAGGCTAATTGGCAGTCAATTAACAGGAGGAAAGGTTTTTGTCTGGCCAAACCCCAAGGCACAATATTGTCCTAATGTGTAAAGAGCACAAAGTTATTCCAATGGGAAACAGTTTTACTACTCGAAATATTTCAAGAGTCTATCAGTCAGATGAAAAGTTGACAATTACCAGAGAATAACCAAGTACATGAATCAGCTGCATTTGGGGTGTTCCTTACCATTTCATCCTAAAAAGTCCAAACTGAACAAAAATTTCTTAAGAAATCCTATTAAACCTGTGAGATTTTTGTGCGAACTGGGATCATCATACCCACAGTATAAGTTAAATCCATACAAGCATTTGTGGGCAATTGAATACAGAGAACAGAGCTAAGCACAACCACAGAGAAGACAATAGGAATCCCATCCAAGTCTGATGGGTATTCAAAAGTGATATAGAGAAGGAACTGCTAATTGCTTAATAATTGTCTCTCTGTAACTTTACATACAGAAGACTGGTGTTTGTCAAGGATTAAGCCTGTCAGAGACTGGTCCTTGGGAGTGATGAGCAAGAAGGAACCATGAACAATCAAAAAACTTAATTAAATGTGTGATGAACTTATGATCTTGTTGAGAAGGCACAAGTAGAGGCCTTGCTTGAATAGATAGGGCCAGAAAAGATAAGAACTCCTGTCTTTGTTCTTGTCCTTGTAGATAATTTATCTTAAACTAACCATATGATTCTACACCACTAATGAAAACTTAGATAATAAGATCACTAACAAACACTGATGTATCAAAACAAGTAAAAGACCATACTGCGCAGAATCACCTGAGGAGGGTCATGAGACGGGGAACCAAAGGAACCTTAGTAGATATAGTAGATATATGAATGTAGATAGGAATTGTTTAATAATTATCTAGCTTATAATGAAGTTAAAGAAGTTTCAATAGAGGTAGACATGGCCCAAGGGGGTGAGAAGTGATGTTTAACGTTTGCATTGTTGAGGCTGGCTGGGACGGGAGATAGTCCCTGATAAGAAGCAGCAGTGGACTCCAAGAACCAGCCAAGACCAGCCTTGGGATTTGGACAAATGCCAAGGGACAACTGAGTCTGCGCAGGGACAGAAGGTTAAGAGTTCACCGTGAAGAAGACATACAGCCTTCATCTTCACGACCACCAGACGACCACCATAAGGAGGCACTGCGCAAGCGCAGTTGAGAGGAGACTATGGAAATGACTTCCTGGAGCTAATTTTAATATGAAGCGGGGATAGGTAATGCCTATGTATAGGCGTACTGCGAAACTCTATGTATATGTAACACTTGACTATATAAATTTAAAGCGAACTGCCAAGTCAGGTGCGCACGACTTTGGTGGGACTACCCCTCGTGCTGCCCAGTGCTGAATGAACATACCTACTTTACAATCTCACTGATTGTGGAGTCTGTTTTCCGCACATCAGTCAAATAGCTGACAAGTGAGGAAGACTATAGAAGACCACCAGAGGACTCCTGAAGACCACCAGAGACCTTCAATGGGCCTGTGTAAAGGACATTTGCATATGCTAATAGTTTCCCGGAAAACTAATGAATATGTATAACATTTCTCAGAAATCTAGTGAATATGTATGTAGAACACGTACTTAACCTGCACAATTAGACCCGATGGTGTGCACGATAGGTGGAGCGATCCCCTGTGCATCCAGCGCTGCCAATAAAGAATACCTACTTAATAGTTAATCAAACTATTGAGTTAATTTCTTTGAATCAAAAGCAATACTGGACAGAGGTGTAAAGCAGGTATCCATATTCACTAGGTTTTCACCACCTGGACCTCAGTGTTGCAGAACTGTCAGGGATACTACTGACAGCTTGCCTCCCATCCCAACCCTCCCTCCAGCTTAATGTCACAGTGAAATAATTCTGTGCACACTATTTTAATCAGATGACTATCTTTTTTACATAGTGCTTCCTCTGTATATTTTTATGCTACAGTATTGTTTTTTTCTTTGCATTTTGCATTACTATTTAATTTCAATAATAACCATTTCCTGTTCTGTTGCTCTAATAGGTAACAATTTGATAATGTTTTTATTTTTTTTCAAGTCTCCAGATCACCAAAGCATCTTCAAGATACTGAACGAATTTATTCTGCTCAGGAAGCAGAGGTCAGGAGACTTCCCATTGATCAGAGAGTTCTTTATATTAACCACTAAAGAATCATCTGTTTCATCACAGCCCTGTTAGTGGCAATACTCTGAACAAAACCCTTTCTAAAGACTAGGTATGCAGGCTTGGAAAATTAGCCAAGGCTGATAAGCAGAGCTCTCTCAAAGAAAAGAAACCTTTCTAATAGTTGCTACACAACTGTGGCACCTCTACTTAAGAATAATTATGTGGGAAATCACTGCCTTTCTACTAACTCCTCATGACAATCCAATGTATTGAATGATTTTGAGTCCACTTGAAAGTACTTTTCAGGGTTTGAAGTGGGTAAATGGTTCAACATAAAACATTATTATATTTTATAATAATAAAATATCACTCATCATTTTAGGATAATTTTGATAAATTATTTTCTTTTGTTGAACTCAGAACTCAAGTCTTAATTTTAGAAGATCTAAGGAGATATAAAATAATTAGTACAGAATGCTGACAATGTGTAATAAATCCCTTGGTAACTCTTTGAAAGAAACTTTCACCAGTAAGTTTTTTTGTGTGTGGCTTTTTTTTTTTTAAACTGGTTGCTTAAAAAAAATAATAAATCACCACCACATGTCTTGGCAAATGATAAATGAACAGCTATGAAGGGAGGAAAGACTGACAGCAGAAACAAGCTGCTCTTTAGGGAAATTGCTTCACTGGGTAATTGTTTTGGTCAGTCCCATTAAATAGGTCCTGCTGAATCCTGGGCATATTTAAAAACATCACTGAAAATGAATCTAAACTCTGAATTACTTATAAAAGAAAGTGATTCATGACAGCACTGCAACTGTGTGTAACTGACAGACATACAGATGTGTTCTCCCATCAGGAATTCCAGAACACAGGGCTTTCATGCACACAAACAAAACACAAAATGTACACCTGTCTTCACACTACATTTTAAAGTCACCTTTATATAGAAAGCCTCAAATAACCTCTGTTACAAAATTAAAATGGAGAAATTTTCTATTTTCTGATAGAAAATTCTCTACTTTTGAAAGCATTCTGGAAATGACTGCAACTTGACAGGAGAGACCTTCATGTGCAGCTATATGCTACTTCCTATGGATGTAAAAATTAACACAACTCTACTGCTTTTCATACATCTTTATCTAGGGAAAAATGGCATGATCTTTCCATGAATTTGAATATTTGAAGTTATTTCACTTAAGCCTTTCTAGAGGGTCACACAAGTTGCATTTGTTTAATACTGTACCTACAAAATGTCAGACATTTTTACTAGTCAAAATTTGGTCTAAACAACTTCAGAACCTGAGAGGTCTTGGCTCATTTTAATTTAGCTTCTAAGCTAATACTGAGGACAGAATTAAAAATATCCTAGAAGGTATTAATCTTTGAAATGCCAGAGATTTAAAATTAATTTCTCCTAGCTTCCCAAACTATAATTTAAACTACAATATTGTACTTCTAAATGCTAGTTAAATTTTAAAACAATTATTTTTAAACATTCTTTGGTATGCAAATGGACCTACAGACACTCAGCTAAGCTAGGCACCTTTGCTACAGAAGAACTAACAATTTTTTGCGCTATATTTTCCCTCCTGCTTTCCTGATGTTTCAGTCTAGGTTGAACCATGGAATTGCACTGCCCTTCTGCAGTCCAGGAGACAGGCTGGAAGGAATGGAAGTCATTTACCTAAACTGAAATCCAAATTAAGAGTTCATGTGGCCTCCACCGTTGCCATAATGGAGTTGTTTCTTACTAGCAGCACTGGGAGCTACCCAAGCATTTTAAGAAAAGCCACGTATACCTTTTAAGCACATACTCTGCACATCCCTGAGGTTTGTCAAGCAACCATCATCTGTACAAAGTGCACCTGAAGCTCTGTTACTCAGGTTCTGTAACCCCTACGCACCATTTGTAAACTTGCCACTCCATCCCCAGTGTCAAGACAATGGAAGAGCAGACACTACATTTCTTCTGGTCTTACAGTAACATATAGGGCACCAACATCATCATTTTAAATTCTTTTCTTCTTCAGCTCATTAATTGTCATTTCATTAATTACAGAGTTAATAAATACATGAAGTCATTGCAGTTATTGAATTTTTCTTAATAGCTGGCGTTTTTGTAAATTCTCCCACTTCCACTTTATTACCTATTACCAGAATACATATCCAGATGCTATGTGTTACTCACACTGAGCAAAGCAATCACAAACCTAAGGCTAACAGAGGCTTGAATCAATTCCATTATCAAATTCATTTTCTGACATTCAACTACAAAAGCCACAAATCTTCACTGCCTTCAGGCAACCACCTGATACCTGTGCCAATTCTAAAATGCAAGAAAATATCAGAGCTCCTCACTTACTGCAGCCCTAGCATTCACCTTCTGTTCTATTTTCTGCTGGTGGACTGGACTGCTGGTGGACTGGACTACACAGAGGGACCAAGGCAGAGCACATCAGGCCCACTGTATTCAAGTATAAGATCAAGCTGTTTTTACCACAGATTACAAACCAGAGTCACTGATCATATCAAACAGAGCTGCAGTAGATCCTGAATAGAATGAAGCACCACATTCCTTATTTGTACCATATGCAAATATTTGTACCATATACAAATCTGATCTTGTAAGTTTTGGAGAAAGCTACAGCTGGACTAAATGATTGCAGCCTCTTGTTGCTGCAAGAGAAATGAAAGTAGGTTGAGAGAAAACATGAACCAGTATTGATATTGTCCTGCATACTGTGGTGCTATCTATGCAAAACACCAAGACTGGGGAAAAAAAAAAATAATAAATCTTGTCATCTTGGCTGGTAAATGTTTCCCTCATAGCAGGCAAAACCAAGTCCTGTCACTTCTGAAATGAGGGGCTGAGGTTTGGCAAGAGTGAAGTTGTTCCTGCAGCAGGAGAAGCAGATGGGAGGTGCGGAGCAGGAGGGTGAAGAGGCCTGGGCTCATAGCTTCTCCTAGTGAAGGAGGACGGAGGCACAGGGAAGGTAGAGGTTGCAACCACGGCTTCTGTCAGCAGCACTCCTTATCCTACACAATCTAATCCCTTCCTTGGCAATCCCAAGATAGCAACCTCTACAGCATTTCGGACTCTGGCATAGTATATGCAAATAACAACTACTTTCTTTGCCTTTTCCAGTAAAAACCTTAGGCTTTTACTCTGCCTAGGGTCACCCTTAATACCAAGACCAGGGCAGATATTGCTGCCTTAGTCATTTGGGAAGTTATGGCAAGTGCCCATTACACACCAGGTAGTGCCTTCCAGTCTTGTCCTCCACCTTCCCTTCACTCCATTTTACCTGTTTCTTTTTTTGGACTTGCAGTATTGCAGTGATGCTACGGACGCTACGGTGACATAATCCCACATGTACAAAAGCACTAGCATAAAATGAGCTTGTATTAGTGAAGCGTCTCCTTAGAGGTATTTGCACTGATGAGTCAACATTACTGCAACTAGTCTAGGTTTAGAGAAGACCTAAGACATGAAAATCATGTTGATATCCACAGGCATCCATCAGGATTTGGGCATCCATCACACTGCACTTGATACAATCATATCTATTCACAAATACCAATTCAGAAGGAGTGCCCTGAACAGCAGCCAGCACTTGGCTCCACCTACACAGAATATGCTAGTTAATATTTTTTACTATGACAGCAAATATTATGTAAATGTAAATATATTTAACTGACTTGGTATGCAGTGGACTAGTATTTTCAAAGCACCTGGTACTCACTACACTGTACTCCCCACACAGAGGCTGAGAAGTTTTGAAAAAAAAAATCTGTCCCCTTTTTAAAATCACATTCACACAAGAGCTGCCTATATTTCAGAATGAATTGTTTTCGAATTTCCTTGAGGGTAGGCATATTAGCTATGAGGTTTAGTGTATTAACTGTGAGATCCTGGGATGAAAAACATATGAAGCAAGTTTATTTTAAGTGGCCTGTCATCTGTTTGAAGTACATTCAGACCACTGCTCCTTTCACTTAAAAAAAAAAAAAGTTTATTAGAAAAATATAATTTTAATAGAAGTTAGTACACTTACAATATCAAGCGCATTTTCAATTCAGTTAATAAATATTTAATTGGCATGAATAATTGTCATTAAGCACGGAAAATGGAGAAACAGAGATAAATGTTTTTTACTAAAACTGCTTTCCATGACACCATTTGTGTTGCTTGACAGTGAAGAAAAACTATCGATTTGTCCCTGTGACCAATTTTTTGCCATTCTTAAACAACTGCAGACAAAGGTTTGCCTTTATCTTTTAGCTTGAATCAAAGCATTTCATGGTTATTTTGAAGGGTACATTTTCACTCATCTTATATTTGACATAAAAAAATAGGATCCTTGAGTATGTCACCCAATTTCCACCACTTCCAATGAACAGAAATGATCCACAGCAAGGAAGAACATTACGAAAGGCTCAATGCTGGCCTCTCTCTGTCCCATTCACAGTCCATAATAACATTCGCTCTCTGTTGCGGTCCAAGCCATAGTGAACCTCTCCATAACAACACCTAAAAATCCCATTCCAAAGAATTACTGTTCATATTAAGGAATGGCAATCTAAACCTACAGACAGGGGTTTGTGCAGAAGTCTGAAAGCAATGGACACAACTGATCTTAGAGGCTTTAGTTATTTTAGCATAAAATTGCTATTCCCTATAACTAGGCTAAAGGAAACAAGGAACAGCACACACAGGGAAGGTGTCTCTGCTACCAAGAGCTTCTGAAACCTAAATAAAATCAGATGGAAGCTGTTCTTCCTTGCACAAGTAGTCTACAAATTTTTACCTAGATTTCTAATAGTAACTTTATGTGAAGTATGGCCCGTAAGTTTAGTAGTCACTATTCCCCATTACCTGACAAAAATGCAAAACCACACCTTCGCAGGCATGAGGGGAGGCAGGCCACACGAAACGAATATGTATTTTAAACAGCTTTTAAAGACGCATCAGAAAGGCAGCTTGCCAAAAAGTGTGCGTACTACAGAGCACTAGTATCTATTTAGTAAATTTAAAACACCATCTGTCTTCAGATAAACTGGATTTAAGTGAAGTTGTGCAGCACAGAACGTCTGTTCCAGGAAAAACTTCATTTAAAGCCAGCAGTTAACATACTACATGAGATCAAAGCTTAGCTATACTTCTACACAACGGAGCACAACGCTAGAACCAGAGGCAGCTTACAAAAGGCAGGGATTGGGGAGGAGTCAATCTAGCAATACAATAGGAGATCAAGAGAAATTTCTGGGATTTTTTTTTTTTCTTTCCCCATAGCAACTAAAGTAACAGTCCATGGTTTTAATTCAGTGATACTTGAGATTCTCAAGTATGAATATTCAGCTTATCTGAGAGGGTAGCTATAATTAGAGGTTTATCAATTTACATCAGGCAAAAATGCATCTTTCTCTAATGAACCCAGGAAAGTGTAGCTACAACCTTTTTAATTGCCAGAATAAACTCTTTGGGACTCCTCATTACTAGCAATGATTGCTTTTAATACAAAACTAACCACTTCCATTCCAACTCAATCTTCTCCAACACCGCACTTCAGCATCCTGTACTCAGGAAGAGGCCGGGGCATGTCTGACCAGGCCATCGTGGCTGGAAAATTAAACTGCAAAATCACAAGGACATAAACAGCTGAAGTGGGTGATTCAAAACTCTTCTGCTCTGATCCTTCTACAAGAAGTCCTCCATAAGCTTACAACTTGCTATCCTTCTTAAATCATTGCCCTCATCCTTATTTAATCTGTTTTTTGTCCAGGAGGAATGCATTTGTAAATGTTCCCCACAATTCCTTGCAAATGAAGAATAGACACTTGAATATAATTAAGATCTAATAACTTAAAGACATAAACCCAGAATTAATTTCACTGGCATATGCATTTCAACAGCAACAAGAGGCTCTGAGTAACACTTGGGATCCCCTATATTCATCTGTATGCAAACATGGTCACAAAAGCTTGCCACCGAAAAAAGCAGAATAGATGGGAAACACATCCAGATTAAGCAATTTCATGGAATACTGGCACTGAGCTAAGAACAAAGCACAGGTCCTGCAACTCCCAAGTGCATGTCTCTTCCACGAGGTCATTTATTCTCTGTCAACAGATACCTTTATGTGAGCCAAAACCAAAAAACACAGAAGACAAATTAGGTTTCAGCCTGTAACTCAGGCCCTGGGTGACAAATACAAGGTGTGATTTTATTTCTTAAAATAAAATATTGATTACATTTAAGGACTTCCATCCTTCTTCTTTTCAGTTTATTTAAAGCTAAATCAAACTCTTAAAAGGACTATTAGAACGATTACTTGATTATAGAAATAGCTCGTTAAGTAACTGTTACTGCAATAACTGTTGTTGAATCACACCTGTACAATTTCTCTCTGGAACATTTTCTACCCTGAGCTGACATTTTACCAAAAATTCCTGAAGTTTTGGAGAGTTTAGTATCTCAGCTTAAATTCAAGCTTCCACAGTATCCTCCTTACAAAAATCCACATCTCTTCTGTATTTGGATCCAGATTAACTTTATATGTAACCTTATTCAGTAAGCTCAGGCTACCTAGATATGCCATCTGCTTTTGTGGTAAAAAACATCAAGGTGCTGCAATTCAACCCATAGATGGTCTTATTCTAGTCATCTGCTGCATAAGGTGAGATGAGGAGACAGCTGACAGACAGAAACAGGTTGCATGCATAAGCAGAGTTTACAGATGGAAATAACTCAGCTACTCCAGCTGATAAACAATGTGGTTGATTAGCAAATTTGATCTTGAGACTACTTAATAGGTATTTTTCATTTCTAGTATCTTGTTCATCTACTTCAGAGTCTGCCAATCTGGTTCTGCCACTCTCACTCCCACTTATTTTTTGTCTGTAAAACAGTCCCATTGATTTCAATGAGACTATTTGCAGAATAAAGTATTACTCCGTGAGAAGAAGATCAAAACATATCTGAACACATAAAGGTTCTTCTATCTGTTGATACATTTTCAAACAATTTCTTTGTGAGGAACACAAGCTTTGGGAGTTATGTCACCATAGGCATGTTGACCACCAGATAACAAATCATTCCCTGCTATTCATTACTAGACAGGTCTACTTCCAGCAACAGAAATACAATGCCACAGAATACTAGGCCATTAGAGAATAAGGCCAGCTCTTTAAAACATTTCAAATTCAACTAATGCTTCCACTGAAGTCTTTCCTAACGGCATCTTTTCCATTAAATACATTTCAACTACAGAAAAAAGGAAACTAATCTAGGGAAAAATCTCTAGATTAATGTTAAGCCCTTTTTTTCTGCTATTGTTCTGCTGCCTTCTTCTGTATTTTTGCAGGCAGTCTTGCAATTTTTTGCCCATGCAGTCCTACTACAGAGCTTCCTTAGTTGTCCTCGTGGCACTTACCAATGCACACAGAGCATGCACCCAGGGCAGTAACAGCACACTTAGGTGAAACAAACTGCCTCCTTTATCCAGATACCGATGTATGTCTGCACACATTTTATTTATGTCATCAATGTTCTGTGATGTTCTTAATCACTGTCTTGATTCTGTATGCAAATGTGTCATAGGGAAAGCAGCAGGATACATGCAGTTTGAGAGATGAATTACACATATGCACTAGCTTATTTATTCCCCTCCCTTAAGATACTCACTTTCAACTTGGACTGCTAAGAATACGTTGAACAATTGGTGTGGTTTGATAGCAGAACTCAAATGATTTTACACTGTGCATCTATGGCCCCATAAAGTCTTCCTGAAGTTTTTACAATGTTTATTTGAATATTTAACAATCGGCAATGGAACGCTGTTTTACAACTTTCCTACTTGACTTAGTGCTTGCTGTTTTATTTTGGGTACTATATTGCTGGTACTTCTTATTTGCATAAAGTTGCTTCACTAAAGAAATAAAGATGTATTTCAGCTGCAACAGCCTGGAGTAGGAATAATTTTTCTCTTTCCTCTACCTTGTTCCCACTTAAAAAAATATAATCTTGAGTTGCTTGAAAACAGAAGCGAATAAAAAGATCACTGGTAAGAAGCAACCCTTGAAAGAAACACTTTAGGCTTACCTTTCATATTGAAGGTTAAACTAATTATCATGTTTAAATCTAATGTAATAAATTATTGGATATCTAAAACATCCTGGTTTTGGCTGGGATAGAGTTAATTTTCTTTCTAGTAGCTGGTATAGCATTACATTTTGGATTTAGTAGGAGAATAATGTGGATAACACACTGATGCTTTCAGTTGTTACTAAGTCATGTTTATACTAAGTCAAGAATCTTTCAGCTTCTCATGCCCAGCCAGCAAGAAGGCTGGAGGGGCACAAGAAGTTGGGAGGGGACACAGCCAGGGCAGCTGACCCAGACTGGCCAAAGGGGTATTACATACCATGTGACGTCAAGCCCAGTATATAAACTGGGGGGGATCAGTGCTCGGGAACTAACTGGGCATCAGTCAGCAAGTGGTGAGTAATTGCATTGTGCATCACTTGTTTTGTATATTCCAATCCTTTTATTATTATTATTATTATCATTTTATTATTATTACCATTATTATTATTTTCTTCCTTTCTGTCCTATTAAACTGTTCTTATCTCAACCCACAAATTTTCCTTTTTTTCTCCAATTCTCTCCCCATCCCACTGGGTGAAGTGAGTGAGCATCTGTGTGGTGCTTAGTTACTGGCTGGGGTTAAACCATGACAAACGTTTCTTAAACTTTGGTGACAATCATCTATAACTAGGATGCTAATAATTGTCTGTGCAACACTATTCTTAACTGTTGCAGCTTTATACATCTTTACTAGCCTCAAGAATAAGGCAACCACCAAACTTGCATCTTCCTGAAGAGGCAGGACATGTACAAAACTGATTTAGTAAGTTCCAGTACTTATGACTTGGACTGAAATGAGCCATCTATTAATACTACACATTAAATGCTTCATAAGTTTAAGTACTCTAAGGGTTTGTAGGGTGGGGTTTTTTATGCTTCTCCACATGTACTTGTTTTACTGCACACAGGTTGACCTAATATTTCAAATAGCATGGAAAACAAGCTTAAACTCACACTGGCACTTATGGCATAACCCCAACAGGGAAGATTTTAAACCTCCAGATAAAAATAAATCCCCAAGTCTACTGGCTGTCATCCACAAGCAGTTCTGGTACCAACTACATGTGATGGCAAATGTGCTCTGGCAAGAAGGGGCTGAACTATTATGCTTGTTATGCTTATTGTTGCGAGCAAGAGTAACATTAAATGATCCTAAATAATCTCTACACGGCACCCATGGCTTGGTCATGCCACCAGGTACAGGTTAAGGAAAAAGGAAGCCACCTCTATCTTCCTCTCCTCCTTCCCTGCTCTCAGTATAATAATTATCTCTGACAATTGATAGTCTCTCTATATTCAGGTAAACAACTGACTTAAAGATGGAAATAATTTACTTTAATACTCTTCTTGTAGAGGATTTTACTGAGTCTAAGAATGTTCATTCAAACACAGGCTGGAAAGAGCCATGCTCCTTGATTAATTTGGTCCATAGCTAAACTACCTTTACATTATTTATTTATTATTATTATTTATACACATCATTACAAACTTTGAACCCAAGTTCTGGCCCTGTCTCTGAAGCTGGATGAGCTTGCCCTCATTTCACCTTTGTCACAGTCTCCCTTTCAAAGACTGGTCTTATCTTTTGAGAGAATTTCTTCTACAGGATCATTTCTGGTTTTGTGGAGGGGCTGGCAGAAGCGAAATACCATCCTCTCTATACTACTTTTGCTTACCAATAGTCTGATACATCTGATTCTTCCCAACATCAAATATGCACTGCAGAGAAAAGTATGAGGCAGAAGTATGGGAAATGTAAACGTACTATGCAATTATACTATCAAGAATGTATCTAAACACAAAAGCAACTACATCTTGTCACTATAACATAAGCCCACTTTTTCTCTTGTTACTACAACATTTACCCCAGACAAGACAGCTGCTTTCTGAGAGGAGCGATGAGGTGTTCCCAGAGTGCAGCTCTCTAGTCGCCTTTAAGTTCTTTCAATGTCAACAGTTACAAAAACCCTGAGGAAGCTGAATCTGTACAGAAGATGGAAAGGGAGACTTCAGTTTAGCTGCATTACTCTTTTGTACTTTGGAAATGACTAATGGATTTGCTGTAACTGTTTATAGAAATGCTTAACTGTAACAAAGTGCTAAATTCAAACTGAAGCAGAAATCCAAATATTAACCCTGTAGTAAGGACAGAAACAATGCTATGGAATTTGGTGGGCTTAATTTTAACCCAGTGATTTCTAAAGCATGAAAGACACCACCAGCCAAGAGGATCTAGCACGTTACTGTCCTAAAATGGTAGCATTTTTAATTAGCCGTAGCTGGGAGGGGTGTGGGGGGTGCACAGAATCAACTTGAGCAAAGTACTAGGCAATGGAGAACCCACCCTCCAAGAGTGTTCAGAGTATCACATGCTGAACAGTCCAAAGCAGCAGCTAAAGATAGTCCAAAGCTTCTTGGAGGCAAACTAAAGCAAAACACACATTATTATACTAGTCACTGCTCCATGCATTAGGCTGCCAGGTACATAACACTACTGACAAAGAAACCTTCCTCCTCCTGCTCATAAACAACAACATAACCCTAAACAAAAGAGGGTTGACAGTCTTGTTAATATCAATTACACGTGAAAAATATATCTTTGCAACTGTTTCTTCTTACGTAATGCATTATCAACACTACTGGCACTGTTCATTGTCTTCACCTGGTGACACAGTGGAAAAATAATTTAATTAGACTGATCAAGGCATACAAAAAATATTATCAATCTTACAAGCAGAAGTTAAAGGTTGGTGCTCTGCTTTGCTGCTCAAAGTATCTGAGAGATGCCACATGAGTTCTTGATTTTGAGCACGAGTGTTACTGCTCTGCTGAATCTAGTGTATGATTCATTATTTGGTATAAATTTAGGTTCGGGCATGTACTTAAAGACACAGTATTTGTGATTGTGATCATCACATAATACAAAATAAAACTAAATAAAAAGGTGGCCTAGTGCATTTTTAAGATTTATATGTAATAATAAAGCACCCATGGAATTAAACAAAGAGATCTATAGGGTAAATTCTAGAAAAAATAACCAGAGTTTTTATGAACTAGGTCACTCAACAACTGATCATCATTAATGACTACTACAGTAGTACTTAAAGCCAAAGAGAACCTGCTGTCCTTTTGCACTACAGAAACATGTTTGTACTTCAGAGCTCACAAGGACAGTGATAAAAAGCAACAACTTTACCAGCTGATAAATAGAAGGTGGTAGAGACAATTCAGAAAGGTAACAGTGAAATATGGCACACTCTAACAGAGCGCTATAGGTGCACTCCTAGCTGCTCCGGCTTTTACCCAAAGACCTTCAGTTTGATCATTTGGTAGAGAAGTATGATGGTATTCACAAGGTAGGCAAGGAGGCACCAATCCGCGCAAACTAAGCAATCTGGGATGATATAGCATTCCCATACCAGAGCCTCACTCTGTCATTTCACTGTCTTTCAGCATCCGGAAGACTGTAACGTCAGTGGATACTCTTAGTTCTCATACAATATTTATGTCCTCATTTACTTCCTCTCAACAGCCCAGAATTTTATAGACATCTGCTATGCCCTCCCTCATCTGTCCTTTCCATGAAGCAAACTGACCTTGGCATTTCCCTTTCCTCTACGTAAGCTGTTTAACACTTCTGAGCTCCCCTATTTGCACCTTCCCCAGCTCCAATACACCCTTGAGATGAATTCTGTGCACTCTTCTGTTCCCTTCAAGTTATGCATTACAGGAGTAGCATATTACACTCTCTAGTCTTTTCACAAGTAATTCCTAACCTTCTATTATTATTTTGCATGCTACCTAACCATTAAGCTGATATTTTAAGAATTACCCAAAATTATTCAAAAATCTCCTTCATAAGCAATAGTAGGTGATTTAAAACCCACCAACACATACAGATAGTTAGGACTGGTTTTGCCTCAACACATTTCTTTGTCAACATTGAGTTTCATCTGGCATTGATTTGTTCATTCATGATACTTTCTGCAACTCTTTACACTCACAGCATCAGTGTCATCTCAACACTCTGGAAGAATTCAAACTGTTTCCTCCCTAATTCAGTATTTTTTCCAGGTCAGTTATGAACACAGTGAATGCTACAAGTCTTAGTTATACTGCTAGTAATGAAATGTGGTCAATAATACCTGTAACTGTCTGGGGTGTTTTAACCTGTGTATTTACAATGGATATCTAGATGACATTCATCTACAAATGCTTATTCTCTAACAGCTTGGATACTTCAGGATCCTTCAGTGAAAGACCTTTTTCAAGCTTTTGAAAATACAAACACCACATCAAGCAGATCATTGTTATCAATCTGCTCCTTCAAAAAGCTCTAACAGAACAATACTTCCTCTTCCCCTACAAAGACATACTGAGTTTTTCCTACTGAAATCATATTCATTCATAACTGAGAAATGTTATCATTTTCCCATTTCATAAAAATAGGTCTTGGCTTAATATAAACTGCCAAAGGTGGCATCTCTGAAGAATGATGCAATCTCTTCTATCACTGGAATACCATGATGAAAGCTCTATGCTAAGCACAGAATGACTCCCATTTGAAAAATCTAATAAATAGAGTTTGATCCTTGAAATAAAGTGAAAGTTCTTAAAAAACAGAAAGTGTAAGGAAGAAGGTTCTTGATGCAGTACATCTGGATTTTGTAATGCACTGAATAAACAATGCACTTAGTTCTGCAACGCAGCCCGTCCATGGGCTGCTAAAGTAAAGTGATGAAGCATTGTCCAAGGTGCGGGTCATAGTCCCAGCTTTTACAATATCACATTGAGCCTGCTTTGGGCTGTTCAGCTATACTTCCTCCACAACCCTTGCATCTGCTGTGATTCACACAGCTCCATCTTTGTCAAACCAAATGCACCTAAATCACATTCTCATTATAGAGGAAAATTTTACTCAATTCCCAGTCACTCATCATAACATGATACACTCCAGATCAAGCTGCCAGATAAACCTGGACAACAACTGTCACATGAGCTTCTCCTAGTTAGTCATCAATTTTCCTAGCGTTTTGCCACAACTAAAATTTGTCACAGCTGGCGTTACCATTTATCACAGAAACAATGTGGTCTTCCCTCCTAAAAAAGCTGTACAGCTTCTCTGGTTACCATTTATGCATAATATTACTATGTATTACACTATAACCTTCGGGAACTGTATAGCTTAGAACCTGCACTAATACATCATACTAGTTGACTTTAATCAATGCTTACTGCCTAAAGGAACAGAAGTCTGGTTTCTTATTATGACAGACATGCTTTTAAAGGGTTTGCAATACTTAAAAAAAAATTAAAAAAAAAATCCAGCCATTTGCTCTGAATAATTGCCCAAGAGCAAGTCCTAAAATAGGATCTGAGTACACTTAATTGTGTTCAGGACACTGGTGTGAGGAATGACAATGGTATGAAGAAATTAACACACAGCTCAGATCAATCATTACTTAATTCACAGAGCTTGGTGTTCTCACCATACCATGTGCTGAGTAATAAGCGACTTCATTAAGCTAAAATGGATCTTTAGTAAAGCAACTATTTACAGAGCACCTGCAGCCTGGTGTTCCTGACACGTGCAAGTGGGTTGATTTTCAGATAACCCTTCTATTCTTCAACTTCTGTTCCTTCTCAAACTTACACATCCAAAAAGGGGAAAGTGCTAGAAGAGGATTCTCCAGGGCATCTCTTCCAACTTCTACCATGAAAAATACATGTAAATCCTTCTTTCATCAACTCTTCACTTCATAATAGTTAGTTCTGTTCTTAAAGAAAGGGTATTCAATGCCCTCACTCCTTCAGTAATTAGAAACCCCATTTCCAGCTTTAACATTTCTTATCCTATTTTGTAACTGGTTGTTTTTAAGCAGCAGCTGAAATATAGAGCATCAGAACAAGGGTGATTTGTAATTGATGTTTTTCTTCCTGTTGAACCAAAGTTCAATTTGATGCTTCTTGAAAAGCCTTAAAACCACAACAGCCCTTAGCTTCTGCTTTTGATCTCCCTGGAAAATACTGACCACTACCAGATTCATTAAAAACAGCTTGATGATTGCCCCCTGCTCATGTTTTTTTGACACGCTGTATACACAGCAAGCTAACTTTAATTCTGCCATTCCTCCCATTGTGCAAACAGCTCTATCTGCTGGGAATGTGCTAATGAGGCTCTGTAGTTCCAGCTCACACCATAAACACATGTCACAACAGCAGGCTGAATTTACCAGTTTGCTTTCAGTTCCTGCTGTTCTCTTCCCCCTCCAACTTCCAACTCCTGTTTCCATTCAAAACAAACCAAACAGGTTTTCCAGCAGGAACAGCTACATCTTACAGAAAAAACCCAGTCCACCTCAAAAACAAAAACTGAGCTGATTCTTTGCTAAGCATTCAGTTTTCCTGTCTTTGCAAAACTTGTATGACCCAAACATTCCCATGTTGACTTGACACATAAGTACGTGCGTTTCAGGAACTACTCCCAGTTCAAAAGCAGTATCACCTTCCTCCTGCCTCCCATTGGGGAAAATGTCAGTAGTTCATTGAAACACACCAACTTTTGCAGTACTCTAGAGTTCCAGACCTCAGTGACAGTGCTTGGCTTCTAGGCCTTTGGCTTTCTAGCTCTGGTGATTTTTAGTTAGCACTGGCACACAGTTTATCCAGCATCCTCCGACCACCCCTGCTAAGCACAGACTCAACCTTTGAATTCACCGCAAGCCCCTCTGCCAATTACAATCACTCAGTTTTTGTCAATATTCACACAGGATGCAGCATGTCTACTCTCTTGATCATTGCTGCAGAAAGAAAAAATCCCAGAGGTTTACCTCAAAACCAAGCTAAATCTTTAAAGGACAGGATCCTATTCCACCTGCCTCCTGTAAGAGAGGAAAAAAGCTATAGGTTCCAAGTTACATCATTAGTAACTTCCCCAGTGTTATAAATATTCTGATAAGTTAAAATTTTATATAAGCTGGGTTTGATCAAAAGGTAAAGATTGTAGAATATAGGGGTTTGAAGCTCGCAATGTAGTCATCGAAACTTAGGAACATACAGAATGTGTTGTATACAGTCATAAGAAAATAAGTATTGTCTAAAATTAGTTAACCATAGAAACTTCGACTGATTTGTTAGTTTGTAGTGTTTTGTCCTAAGAAACTAAGAGACATCATTATGGACATTAGTTCTGTTGCTTAGAAACCCCACTTTGATCAAGATTCCAGTTAGTGGAATTAAGTAAGATTAACCAATGAATGTTTTAGTATAAGAATATTGATAAGGTGGTGTGACTGAGGGCCAATCACTAGAAACATTAAATTCAAGAATTAACATTGAATGTACTTTTATGTAAATCTAATACATGATGGCGAAAATCATACTGCGCAGAATCACATAAGAGAGGTCAACTATCGGACAAAGTGAGGAAGACTATGGAAGACCACCAGAGGGCTTCTGAAGACCACCAGAGACTTCACCACGCCTGCGTAAAGGGACATTTACATATGCTAATGATTTATCAGACAGTTGATGATTATGTATGACATTTCCCAGAAATTTAGTGAATATGTATAACAGGTGTGTATTTAACCTGCATGATTAAACCAGACAGGTGCACACACTAGGTGGAGTGATCCCCTGTGTGCCCAGCGCTGCAATAAAGAAGTGCCTGCTTCTTAACTTCTCATTGCTGTTAAGGAGTTTTATTCTGGATTTCGGCAACACCAGCCATATGAAACCTTACTGCCTCAAGCTCATTACAACCTACAAATGTTCAAGGAAATACAAGCATAATGGTATGAAATGGTATTCAGTCAGGCATGCCCAATGTTAACCACCACAAGTAATTCTCTTTTAAAAATCAATTGCATTAATGGGTACACAGGGCAGTTGTTTTTAATTTGACAAACTACTACATATAACTTCACTGGTGCTGCATATTTACAGAACAATATTAAGCGTCTGGAGCAACCAAAATGTTTGGAGAATTTAGCTACAAAAAGAACAAACCTAAGGATGTGGGACACGCAGACTCTCTGGGGATTCTTCTACAGCCATGTTTTCAGGGATGGCCATGGGCAGGCTTCCCACCACGCTCCTCCTCCTACAAGAGCCACATCCCCGTGTTCCTCCACCAGCTGCTTCCCAGACAGGCACCATGAAGGAAACGCCATGCTCTGCTGGGATGACAGCCTTCCGCTAGCCTGGGCTTTCCTGGAATCTGTCAGAGGTTCAACTGAGGGTGCCATACAGCCAGAAGAATTTCAGCCCTTGATGTTTCATGATGGACAAACTTTTAAACATTGGACAATTTTAAATAAACTTTAAAAAATCTAGGTAGGCCTGTATTCAGTTCAAGTATACTGTAGAACCTCTTATGGAGAGAGGAGAGGTGATCCCTACCTGAAAAGCTGCTGTATCGGGCATACCCAGCAGGGCTTGGAGAGCAGAAGGCTGCCAGGGCTGGTCAGTAGGCCACCAGCACTGCCCTGTGCTGGTCATGGCCGCTTTTGGCCAGCTCAGTAACAGCCCAAAGCCTCAGTCAAGGAGAGCAGGGGCAGGGGCCCATGTGCGGGAAAAGGTGTATGTTTCCATACACTACAGAAAGTATAGCTGGAGTACAAAGGCTGAGAGAAAGCCCTAGAGGTCACCACTGCATGAGTCTCCTGAAAAGGGTCTACTATCAATTCAATATTGAATTCTGCTAGGGACATAAACTAAACCCCAGAAAAAGAGCTTTTGCATTGTCCTGTTCCTCTTAATAAAAGTAATCAGCATAATTCAGAAAAATATCTTGCAAACAAATTAAACAGTCTAGCCTTCCTCCACTGTGTTTTTTAAGTCAGTTTATTGTTGTCTTAAATTAGGCAAATGGTATTCCATTTCACAGTAGCACCTTCTCTGGCATTGCTTATCATTAAGAAGCATATGCATGGCTTACTGAGGATTCCTCTATTCTAGCCCACAGATCACAATATCCCCTGAAAAACAGGAGATGTTTGTGTAAAAAAAGAACATCACATATTTTCCATCCTTTTTATAATGTCAACAAGAGTTTGGGTATCTTCTGCTTTCTGTATTGCACTTACCTGAACACTTTCCTCAGAGACATAAGTGGAAAAAACCTCCCAACAACCTAGTTCCTTAAAACAATAAATGGATTTTCATAGCGGACTTCAAAATATTCTGTATTCCTACCAAAGAACATGGGCAATCTTTTGCCACCTATCTTTAAAGAAACTTGCATAAGCACAAAACGTGAACAAATTTCTACAGTTTACAAGCATATTCCTATTTCTGCATTTGCTGCTCATTAGTTTTCAAACTGTTTGCCAAAAAAGCTTTCAGACCGATAGGAAAGGATTGACAGACATCTGCAACAGCAACATTCACTTCCAGCATTTCAAAGTCAACTGCAGTTTAGTAAGCACTTCAAAAGATACAACTTTGTTGCACAAATAAATGAGTGACACATTTTCACTGTAAAAGTTGAGGAAAGCAATGTCAAGACAGAAGCATTGAATATCTGACTTTTCAAAGACTGTGTACATTTGTTAGCAAAACTAAACCAAGGATGAATTACCCATTTTGCAAAGAAATATACTGACAGAGGGGGCAAGATGTTAGCAACACATTTCAATTATTACAGAAAAGTTGAAGTATGTTTAAGTTTCTTCTGGCCAGAAGACTGAAACCTCAATGAGCATTTTGTTAAGAACTCTGTTGATTTTTCTGCCACTGTATAGAAGGCTTAAATGAAAAAGCAGATAAATCCAGACCTTTCTAACAACCATGTTCATAACTGTCAGCATTTAAAACTTCATATGGCCCTCCTCTATCAACTTTGAATGTACACAGGTAAGTGTTACATTTAGAAAATGTAATAGATACAAATTTGTTGCAATAAATAGCATGACTTTGGGATTCAAAGTAAAATTTTACAGTTCTTCAAAAGCACCAAGTTAGAAACTTTCCCCTGCCTGGAAAAAAACCCATACCTTGATAAATCGCGCTGTCTTGTAGCCTTGCTGATACCTGTCTCCTTAAGCTGAGGTCTGAGGCAGCTAGGTAGTACAGAAGGTACAACCCTTCCCATGCCTTTTTCATTTTCAGCTGAATTTGATAGTATGAAATCCAAATACAATCCATATCTGCTAGAAAATATAGCTGGACTGCCAGCTCACTTCACAGACTAGAAAAGCCTTCTGATAGGAATTTATTCAGGTCTTTTCATTCCACGGTAGTTTGCTCTCATTAGGCAGAAAATTAATTTATTAAGAATCAGAAATAAGCCTTGATTTCACTACATTTACTTCTCCATACATTAAAAATCCAGAAGTGTTAAAAGCACAGACATTCACAGATAACGTGATGCTAGAGAGCCCTCAGGACTGGAAATCACCCTGCCTACGTTCAACTGCATGCCCCGCTACCGAGGTGCCACCTGCCTGTAGGACAGTCACTTAACCTCCTTGCCCTTTGTTCTCACCCACTTTGAAATTCCTACCTCCAAAGAGCCCACTGACCTTCACGAGTGTACAGATGCTTGACAGAAAGGGAACCTGGTCTTTGTTGGAATGGTGTGTTGATAGAAACTGAAAACGGAACTGGTCTGGAGTCACTGGAGTATACAGTACTGTAAAATTAATGCTTTAATAGCACCTGAAGTAATCCAATCAAGGAGTAAACCATATTACGGGAATTACATAATCAAACAATAGCAAATGAATTGTAATTATTTGAAATCCAAGTTTATTTACTACACATCGCAGTTTTAACATGAATAAGCCTCAGTTACAAACCTCACATGTATCTTTGAGATACATTCGGAAAGATTCATAATGCATTTAATTATCTACCTGTCAGTTCTTGAAAACTGAAGATAATGGTTTATGCCAATCATTTATTTAAATAAAGGTTTAGTGAATCTAGACACAGCCCACTGATCTGATAAGCAAGCCATCTTCTCTCTAGGCTGATCTAGAGGAACACTTCTGTGAGCTGGGTACAATTTTACAATTGCTATCTACTTTGGGGCTCACCTCCTTTGGCTGTGTCTCCCTTCTGGACACTTCAGAATAGTAAGTCCAAGGGGTTTATGAACAACTTGGACTGGAAAAGCCATCTTCATATAACAGAACCAGACACTGAAAAGATGAACAATGGCTTTCTTACCACAGTGGGCCTATTTTAACAGCCACCAGACTCTGGCCTCTCAGACACAGCCTGGATCCAACAGCAGAACTGTCATTCAGTCTCCTTAAATTCAGAAAGCTGAGCAAGTATCACAGAGTAATATATTAATAGCAAAACAAAAACTCTGATAGCACAGCTGTGCCACAGCTAAGAGTCCAGAAACTTTAAACTCTAGCTTCCCTAAATACAATGCTCAATATGCTGTACTATAATTAATTGCCTCATCTGCTTACAAATGTCACACAACTATTTTTGTAACTACTCTCTCAAATCCAAGAAGAACAGATGTTTTGCACGTACAAATACTCTGCTTAGTGTCTTTGAATCCACAAGCGTAATGGACACGCTATCTGTATCAGTAGAGCTTTAAGTACTAGATCTGCATATTCAGCTGAACAATTTCTCTGTTTTAAAGGTTCTTACCAGATGCTGCATATATACTTGCAAGCTCAGACCTGTCTTGCCTGCTGCCAGGAAGTAAGAACCAAGAGCAAGATGGGATCTCCTGAGAACAGGCCCTAGTGACTGGGGTCTGTGCACATGTGTTGAGGCCACAGCATCACAAACAGCCTACACAGAGAAAAATCAGGTTTGACCAAGGGACAGATTTGTTTTATTTTATTCTGATCCCCAGAGGAGAGACTATCAATGCATGATGAGAATAACAGGTAGTTCAGAGAATAGAGTAAGAATTGAGCTGTTTCTGGCATGCCCTTCCTTCAGCTTCTCTCTGGGGGCCAACAGACAGACACAGCACAGGGCAATATAAACCCCAGGGGCCTGCACATCTCTAGCTACACTTCCATGGCATGGCTTGAGCAGGTCATTTGTTCCCCAGATGCAAACACTTAACGGATAATTTTTTTCTGGAGAGTAACATCTATGCTCCTAATAGTGATTCATACTTGATTCTGCTCTTGATAATCCCACCATGCTTTCTGGTCCTCTTCTTTCTCCCAAGGCACATTATCCTGTACCGATGTTGCATTTATGTCTTGTGTGTGCTTTCCTTTGAGGAGGTGTTATGGGTATAAATGTAGCATAGCAAAGCAAATCTTTGAAACACATACCTTAAGAGAGTATCGGAGTTCAGAGCAACACTAAGCACAACACACCTATAATATTCCTAATTCAATCTCACCAATCACTCTGTAGTCTTGCAAAATGTCTGAGCTACAACCTGCTTCAAGGTAGGCCGAGAAGCCTAAAATCCTTACTGGATTACTGGATATTCCATCAAGCAAGAGACATAGGAAATGAACGGGAATCTTTCCCTAGTAATACCATGCATTTGTTCCAGAGGATTAACTTCATTTCATTAGCTCCCCTGTTCAACTGCCTCAAGGGAATACTTTTTTCTGCACTTTGAATCAAGGACATTTATCTAGCATTCTATATTACTGAACAAAAGCAAGTTGAAAAACGGTGAACACCTCAATTTTTGCTCATCTGAGTTGCTGCTTTAACAAGCAGCCATACTGAGGCTGGCCATACTGTGAGCTACACATGTACTACAGACATGGACTTTTATAAACACAACATAGGAGCTCATTGATCTGTCACAGACAAGCATCATCTACAGCATCTCCCTAGACTTCAGCCCCTTGCTATAGTGTTAAAATATGTTGACAATAGTATAATGCAAAAAACCCCTACTTTTAACACTCTTACTGTGTGTTAAAGATGCTTTCTCCTCTGAGCTTAATTACGTATGCTTCACACATGGCATACCTTTCTTCATAATGACAAACAGGAAAAGAAAATTTTTCCTATACTGAGTAAAGTAGCTTGGATAAAAAAAGGTACCATTTGGTACTATTACATGTGCACATACATACACACGCAGTCAGGCCTGAGTATACACACTCATGGCTAAGCTTTGCAGAGAAACTAGATGAGCAGTTCAAGGTAGAAACATACAGTCTGAGAAATGGAGAAATTATCTGCAAAAACATCTCTTGATGTTCTTATATCTTGATTACTCCTTGGAGAGAACAAGTCAGGTGTTAAAATTCCATATGCTATTTTCAGTAAATGTACAGCTAAATCAACAGTTGCTTTTGTTCTATATCCCATCTCTTTGTGTTACTATGTCTTTACAGAGCCTTTGGGAAATTAAGAATCACTTTTTAAAGAGAGTTCAAGGCCAGACTTTCAAGCATAGGGACTAGACTTCAGGCTAGACCCACTGTACCTATGAAATGAAATTTACCTAAATTTTCTCTCCTAACCCAGTATTCTTACTTTACTTCCATCACTGTAAGTTATATGCACATTTTATATTTGTATAAAATACAATATGAATTACATACACACAAATTTAGAGCAATGCCTCCTACAAAAAAAAAAAAAAAAAAAATTCATGCCAAGCACACAGATACATCTCCTTCCTTTAGTATGGTGTATTGGGTTTGTGTGGCAAGGTTTTGGTAGTGGGGGGGTTACAGGGGTGGTTCCAGTGAGAAGCTGCTGGAAGCTTCCCCTGTGTCCGACAGAGCAAATGCCAGCTGGCTCTAAGGTGGACCTGCCGCCGGCCAAGGCTGAGCCAATCAGCAATAGTGGTAGCGCCTCTGGGGTAACAGATTTAAGAAGGAAAAAAAAAGTTGTGGGAGACACAGAAATGGCAGCTGGAGAGAGAATTGAGAACATGTAAGAGGATAAACCCTGCAGACCCCCAAGTCAGTGAAGAAGGAGAGGGAGGACATGCTCCAGGTGCTGGAGCAGAGATTCCACTGCAGCCCCTGGGGAAGACCATGGTGAGGCAAGTTGTCCCCCTGCAGTCCATGAAGGTCCACGGTGGAGCAGACATCCACCTGCAGCCCAGGGAGGACCCCACATCAGAGCAGTGGGTGCCCAAAGGAGGCTGTGACCCTGTGGGAAGCCCGCGCTGGAGTAGGTTCTTGGCAGGACCTGTGGATCTGTGGAGAGAGGAGCCCATGGAGCAGGTTTTCTGGCAGGACTTGTGACCCCGTGGGGGGATTCATGCTGGAGCAGCGTGCTCCTGAAGAATTGCACCCAGTGGAAGGGACCCATCCTGGAGCAGTTCGTGAAGAACTGCAGCCCGTGGGAAGGACCCACATTGGAGAAGTTTGTGGAGGACTGTCTCCCGTGGGAGGGACCACAAGCTGGAGCAGGGGAAGAGTGTGATGAGCCCTCCCCCTGAGGAGGATGAAGCGGCAGAAAATAACGTGTGATGAACTGACCCCAACCCCCATTCCCCCTCCCCCTGCGCCACTGGGGACGGGTAGGTAGAGAATCCGGGAGTGAAGTTGTGCCCAGGAAGAAGGGAGGGGTGGAGGGAAGGTGTTTTGAGATTTGGTTTTATTTCTCATTACCCTACTCTGGTTGATTGGTAATAAATTGAGTTAATTTTCCCCAAGTTGAGTCTGTTTTGCCTGTGATGGTAATTGGTGAGGGATCTCTCCTGTCCTTATCTTGATCCATGAGCCCTTTGTTATATTTTCTCTCTCCTGTCCAGCTGAGGAGGGGGGAGTGATAGAACGGCTTTGGTGGGCACCTGGTGTCCAGCCAGGGTCAACCTGTCACATATGGGCACAGTCACATAAATACAATCATACAAGGGTTCTATATAATTACAAATGGCATTACTTGTATTAATGTACTTGCACTGCCATAGCTGCAATTTTTACCTGTAGCCACATCAGAATTTGGTTTTGATTATTATTAAAGTCAAACAGTCAAAAAAACCCTAGACTAAAACACTAAAACCCAAACCTGAACAAATTGTGCTAAACTGCTAAAGGGAAGCATATTCAATGGAGTAATTAATGCTTTAATTTAGCACCTTCTAGAGCATTCTGGACGAGGTTTATGCAGTATGATGAAACAAACTAAAGCAGAATTTACAGTAATATTATTTCTGCTGAAAATGGAAGTTAAGTTTTAAACAGACTCCAGGAATACAAGCAAGAATTACAGAAACAGACTGCTGAAGGAAAAAAAATCAAACCAAAATATCAGGCAAACATGAAACCTGTAGAGGACAAAACATAAGATGCAGTTACATTTACAGCGAAAGGTTAAGCAAAACTAGGGAGTGATCAGCATTCAACCTTCAAATTACGTTTGAAATTTAATAGAAATAGTCTCCAGGGTATCCCAGTTGGATACATCAAAGTCTCAAACTCACAGCTGGGGAGAAATCTAAGTAGCTAGGTATTTAGATGATAGCTGGAGAGATTCAGATGCTTAAGAACTAGGTCTGCAATACCACACGTTGCATTCTTGGTGCAGCCACATAGCCCTGCAATACAGTAACAGACCATGAGCTTCCTAGCGAATTTGCAAGGCCTCAGGACCAAGGCTTTCCAGGCCTGCGCTGTCTACATTTCTCTTAACCTGCCTATAGCTTTACTTAGTTTAGCCATGACAGCAACTTCTCTAATTGACAGGGTTACCTATGGCTAATCAGTTGTACTTCCAATTTGTGTGGTACCAGCACAGTGTAGAGAGAGAAAGGCCTGGTGTGATAGCACAGGCCTTGTGAAGCAGAGACGGAGGATGTGTTGTAGAGGAGTACAGGCTTGAGATGAGAGGTGGGGCACAGGCTTGGCACTGTAGACCCCACAGCTAGAAACAACTCACCAGTGATCAGTTTAAAAATAAAAATAAATACAGACTTGTACCTGGACAAAACTAGCTTTAGGGGTAACAAATTGAAGAAAGAAATAGCACCTAACATATGCAAAAGGTACCCCATATAATAAATTTGGATCTAACCCAGAGCTGTGGACCAGTGAAGAAAAAGGAAAGTTTAAAAATGTTAGCAAACACGTAAAAACATTCCCGAGTGGATCCTAGAGCGAGAAAGGAAAGGAAAACAAAGCAACACAACAACATGAGCATCCCACTCCTCCTGGCAAAGATTCTACCACTCCAACACTGGTGTGAATCCACCAAGGTTAGGACCCAGAGGGGCAGTGGAAGGGGGAGTGCACCACCCAGGAAAAGGGGCAGAGACAGAGAAGTGCATATATAACAGTTTTAACTGCATTATTGGTTTTTTTTCTGTAACAGTTAGATCTGCACTAATAAAGATTTGACTCTCAAGATTTCAATTATACTAACAAAAAATTCTTGCCTTTACTTATAAGGTGGTGCTTCCTCTGTGCCCATAAACAAGATTTTGAGCATTAGATAGAAATTGCAAAATTAGATAGAAGCAGCTGAAGTTTTAGAAACTGACAAAGTAAAAACCAAACCAAAAAACCCCCCCTTTGCAACTGTTGCACCACTTTCACTACTAAGCCAGAATTGGTCATAGTATTTTCTTCTTTTCAGAAGTGTGTAATTGAAAGTGACTGTGATATCCTCCCTCTCCTCATGTCTTCCAACCATCCCTAAACAAATGTTGACAAAACCTTTTCCAAATTCCTTTCAATTTGCTAGGAGATTGGAGAAATTTTGTCAGAAAGTAAGATGAATATGTACAGCTTTGTCAAATGGCGAGATAGGAAAATATCAGTGAAGCTTATAAACAACAATAAAGAAACTTAGGCTGTCCCGAAGGTACAACTAGAAGGGAGAAATGAGGATGGATAGCAAGCAAAGCTTCTTGACAAGTGAAAAGCATTTGGCTTGCTCTCAAGGAAACTACTGTGATCTCTATTCCTCAAAAGTTTTGAAACTAGACTCAATAAAATATGAGAGAACCATCTTGCACTGGCAACGGAACAAATTACATGGTCTATCGTCTTCTGTGCCTGATTTCTATTTCTCTGAAGCATTGCATCAAGACATCGAACTAATACTGTGTGTGTTCACTTGAGGCTGGACATTTTCTGCTTTGCTGCTGCACTACTTACAGCTTTCAACATAAATTCTAACTTCCCTGTACTCACAGGCAAGGGGATCTGGGATCTGCTCCACATTAGCATTAGACAATACTGAAACTTTCTGTCTCCTACTGAAAGGAAAGTGCTGTATCGTCACCACTTGACTGGACACAGCTCAAGAAGTCATGACCTGTAAATTTACAGCTCAAGAAGTTCAGGCTTCAAAACTTTTGCTGTATTTTACCTGTGTAAAATTCAAGCCTGTTGCTACAGAATCAATGTGCCAGAAAGACTGTTGCACTCAGCAAAGACAACAGCAGATGTTCCCTTGATCAAAGCCCCAGGACAGATCTTGCTGTTCAGTTTCTACAAGTAGTATGTACAAATAAACTTCTATTTTTAAGTAGTAAAAAGCCTCACCAACAACCTCAGGTGGTTTGGGGCACATAAGCATGTCCAGCACCTTTTGCCAAGGATGAGATATGAAAGAATATCTTAGTTTAGAGTGTAAGCTTTATTCCTGTCTACCCAGCACAACATGGGAACAGGCACAGCGCAATAGGCATACTCATGCCAGCACCAACCTAGATAACAGAGTTCACTGTCAAACACAGTGTGTTGGGTTTGTGTGGCAGGGTTTTGGTAGTGGGGGAGGGGCTACAGGCAACAGCGGTAGTGCCTCTGGGAGAACATATTTAAGAAGGAGAAAACACAAACCTGCAGCAGAAAGAGGAGTAGTATGTGAGAGAAAGATCTATGCAAATACCAAGGTCACTGAGAGGAGGGGGAGGAGGTGCGCCGCAGGAGGTGATGCCCCTGCAGCCCATGGTGAGGCAGGCTGTCACCCTGCTGCCCATGAGGGTGAGCAGGGGAGCAGATGCCCACCTGCAGCCCATAGAGAAGCCTAAACCGGAGCAGGTGGATGCCTGAAGGAGGCTGTGACCCTGTGGAAAGCCCACGCTGGAGCAGTCTTTCCCTGAAGGGCTGCACCCCATGGAAGGGACTCACACTGGAGCAGTTCATGAAGAGCTGCAGCCCATGGGAAGGACTTATGTTGGAGACGTTCATGGAGGACTGTCTCCCATGGGAGGGACCCCACGCTGGAGCAGGGGAAGACTGAGGAGTCCTCCCCTGGAGGAGGAAGGAGCAGCAGAGACAACATGTGATGAACTGACCACAACCCCCATTCCCTGTCCCCCTGCACCACTGCAGGGGAGGAGGTAGAGAAAATAGGGAGTGGACTTGAGCCCGGGAAGAAGGGAAGGGTGGGGGGAAGGTGTTTTAATGAGAAAAAAACAAATCTTATCTTACTCCGATTTGATTGGTAACAAATTAGATGGATTTTTTTTTTTTTTCTTCAGGATGAGTCTGTTTTGCTCGTGACCATAACCGGTGAGTGATCCCTCCCCGTCCTTTTGTCGACCCACAAGCCTTTCATTGTATTTTCTCCTCCCCATCCCACTGGCATGGGAGAGGAGTGACTGAGTGGCCATGAGGTGCTTAGTTGAGGCTGGGCCTAAACCACAACACACAGTACTACAAACCCCACACCTGGCAACTGATGTTACCTATGCCAGTCCTGTATACATTCAGAACAAGCCCATACCAAGGCTTTACGGCCACATGCCCATTACTACTGTTAATTGTGCTACCAGATTTAGTATACTGCTAGCAAACCTACTTGAATTACAGAGCTGGCTTCACTTTGATGCAGTGGCATATTTTAGTATCCTTTCTTGTGTGTTTCTCAACCTTGCTGCCTGAGCCTGCATGATAACAGATTTTCAGGAAAATGTAATAGTCAATGCCAGCTGAAATTAACCCTATTGTTTAATCAAGAGGACTATAGCAGCTTCTTGGACAAGAAACTGTAATTTAAGATTTCTCTGTAGAAATCTTATCTCAGGAACCATATATTGGCATGGAAGATATGTCATTAAAGTAACCAAAAAATAAAGGTCCAAATTAAAATTCAATCATGAGCTACATTCTCTGCTTACATGATCACTAACTAAGTTATCATGTGCTAATTCACGCAGCTAATTCTGAACTCCCTGCTAAACACATAAAATGTCCTCTTTGGTGGAGGAGGATAAAGAAACAGCAGCATGGCAAAGAATTTCATAATTGGAAACAATTCAAAACTGCCAAGAGCCTCTCTTAACTCTAGTTTTTTCCTTTAATAGTTACAGGATCAGATTTTGTTTGAGAACTGAAACAAGTATTTTTTGATGAAATTTGAGATAGTGGCTGAGATACATTAGGTACCAAATTTAATAACCTAAAGCAGTTAAAGAATATTCCTAATTTGTGTTTAATAAAATCCCAATTCTTTCTAATTAGCCTAATTTAAATCTTCATACTTGATGTGCCTAAAAAAGTAAAACAAGAAATATTGTAAAAATTGTGGCAGATGTATTAACCCAAAAGGTTCTCACTAATGAATATATTGAAAAAGCAGTTTAACACCATTTACTGCCACCATGACAAATACGACAGGTTTACAAATTAACACATTGGATACTTTATGTTAAGATCCATGTTCTGTCAGGTCCTCCTGTGACTAATTGAAATGTAGCTTTGATTGCTGTGACCAATAAATAATCCTGGTTAATAAAATTGCTTTATCTTGTAATTATGGCAGTGTGAACAGTATCTTAATTATAGGTGTTTCAGAGCCTCATCTATTAATCAGTGATGAGCAACACTTCTAAAGGTTCACAAGCAGAAAAAAAGACTCAGTGCCCACTCAATGGACTAAAATGGTCCTTCGCCTCATCTCTCTCAGAAAGATGTATTGTGCCTAGACCCAAACCCAGACTTGCAAAGATGATCAGCAAAGCTCGGGAATGCTCACTTCACTTCATAGAATGTATAACTGTGGTAATAAATCAGTATCAAATTTTGAAGTGTAATGTGCGCTTAGACCTGGCTTCCAGTTTTCCATGGTGGGAGCTACCATACTGCATTTGTTGGCATGAACACAGCAATCTTCCAAAGTATTTGGAAAGACAGAAAACAAGTTACTGGGATACACAACTGGTATTCCAATTTGAGACTTCTAGCATCAGGAGTGCAACTGCAAGGCTGTGTATTATCCTGATTGCAGAGATATTGCACCCTGTGATGTAACTGGTCTAGATACAGGCTTGACACCAGAACAGCAGGCAACTTATTCATAACTGCATATTTCCACATGTGAAAGGGTCAGTCTAGGGACCTGCTCTGTTAGCCAAGTAAATTAAATGAAAACTACAGCACTTAGGCTTTGGAAGACTTATCTGAACACACTTCTAACTTTAAGAGTTGGAAAAGAGGAAAGAAGGTCTCTTGCCCCCATTTCCTGGCCCTACATATGTGACTGGGTGTTCGTCAGGCCAGTGCCAGCACTGTACTTAATTGTTAGTTTTAAAACTGCTGCTGTTCCGGTGCTAGTATTAAGTATTCCTCCACAGGATTGAACAGAGTTTCTAATAATAAAGATGATTAAAAAGGAGTCTCTACTTCAGCAGAAAGCACAGACTGCAGGAACTGTCAACCTTTTACGTTCTAAAAATCAGGATAACATTACTATGCAAACCAACACACAGCACAAGCTCCTAAGCGTGAGGGCAATACAGAAGGCAAAACTACTTCATTACCTGCTTGTCAAAACTAGAAGCCAAGACAAAGAGACTGGAGATTTGAAGACACAGGCACAGGGGCACTGACCTCAGCAGGAGCCTGAATGGCAGGAAAGCATCAAGACTACGGAGAACTAAGGCTGGACATGCAAACTGCTTCACTTTTATTATCATCCAAGGAGGGAAAGAGAATGAAAGCAGCTAAAAAATTGCAGTGCACTCCAGCAAGGTAGTGAAGGTCAAACTCAGCAAGAGACAATGCATTCTAATGAATATTTCCCTCAACTCCTGGAAGATTAGATTCAGCACATCTTTAAATCCCACCAATATATTAAACTGCTCCCAAAAATGAATTTATCAGACATGCAAACTGTAGAAATATCTTATTTTGTCCTGGTAGAGCTTCCCAAGTGCAAGCCTCCAAAAAAGTCTTAGGACAGGTATCTATAATCAGAAAAAATAGTTATCCTATGTAACAGGAACCACCACTGCAAGGAAACAGAGTTAACAGTCAATCCTATTCTCATAAGAAATAAAAAATTCTTCAAATTTGTGTTGACACACAAGTAGAAAGTCTTCTGCTAATGATCAGACCTGCTCATTTAAAAGCTAACATAGCTAGTGGGATGGAATAGATCCCTGTGCCAGTGGATTAGAAGGCCCACTGAAGGCCCACTGAATCTAAAATGGACTAGGGTTTACATGCATTTATTCGATACACATACATAAGTTTAGACCAGTGCACAATTCCCACTTTATAGACCAATTCATTAGAAAGGACAAGAGAGGGAACCTCAAGCTCAACTGCAACCATGTCTACCTTATAACTAACATTTTTACTTGACAGACACTACATAGCATTAACGGGAAGTTAATGAACTAAAGAACCTATAACGATAGCCAACTATCTGCCACTCTTCAGAAGATACAAAAAAAAAACAGGTTAAAGGAGAATATGTTAAAGGAGAATATGTTAAACGGAATTAAAACCAAGACCACCTTACAGACACACCTTTGAGCAATAAAAGGCTCTAATGTAGCAAATGCTTCAGTATCTGAGTCGTATCTGCAACCATGGCTGGTCAACTGCTTACATTGCTTTTCTAAGGTCAGTGCTCAGCACCTTGCAAGACCAGACCCAGAGCAACTCCAGAGAGGTAGATTTACATAAAATGAACAGTTAAGAGCTTAAACCAGTGTCAAACGAGCATGCAATATAAAAAAGGCAAATCAAAACAACAAAAAAGCCCCCCCTAATCCCAGGGGCGTGAAAATGAATCCCAATGTTCTTACTGCTATTGCCTTTGCTTCATTTGACATGGGGCAGGGTGACATGGTGGGGAGTGGGGCGGAAGGCAAGGAACAGGACAGATGAGGTTAAACCAGCAGCAACTGAACTTCACTTTCAATAAGACAGAGCACCCCAGAAAGCAGTTTCTACCTGTTCCAGCTATGTTTCCTGCAACTTGCATTCTAATGTAAACCTTAACAGTGATCTCGGTGTTAAAGAATGGCAGCTTCCCAAAGGCATGGCATGTATAACCAGTATGCTATGTTTATAGTAGCCTAAAGTCACAGGTTTTGCACTAGGACATGTATCCACTATACTATTGCATATAACACCTCATACGGCAAACTTGCTGCCACTGGACCTAACACATTTCTGAATGAGAAGGTAAACAACTGAGACTCAATTCACTAGTACATTGTCCCATTTTCAAGTGTCTGTAAGTAATTTGTACAGACTTAACCTCTTTCAGGCCTTTCTGCTAGCTGACCTAGCTGTCAGCTTAGAACACTGCAGAAGATAAGGCTGAAACTAACATTTGTGAAGTTACATTTCTAATCCAATTAACATTCAAATAGTTCCTTTTTATGATGCTAGAACAGACAGTAATCTTGTGCAGGAAAAGTCTCCTGCTCTTTCAGCTGCTAGTTTTTCCCCTTTTAAAGCACTTAGGTGTATTTTACCTTCAAGTATCGGAGTTACAACACAGTGTTACTAAAGAAGAGAGTTCAAAGAACTTGTGAAATGAACATTTCCACTTCCTAAACGAAACAGGAAAATTTTCCAGATTTCCAGTAAAATTGATGCCTTCCAAGGATACATCTGCAGAAGAGGACATCAGAGTGATTAATGGATGAGAACACACTGTAGGCACAACAGCTGATAAAGTCTCTTCACTAGGAAAAAACCAATGAATATAAGTTGTATGCACTACACACAGTATTCCCAGCTGTTAATCTAGCTATAAAGTATGCTTTAGGTCTCCCAAGTCACAGATTGTGGAGACAGACAGACAGACAGAATGAAGGAAAATGTGAGGTAACAGTGTAGAGGACCACACTATATTGTTTGTTTTACTTCTCTTTGACCATGTCCAAACAACTTGAACCTAGAGTGACTTGCATAGATGAAAATTCACTCAAAAACTCATAGGCAGACAGCTATCTACTATTACCCATATGCTAAGCATATTCTGCTATTTCAGCAAACTTGATATATTTGGTTATTTAATCTTCTCTTAAGTTAACATTTTCAGTCTTTACCACAATCTGCCTTCAGGGTTGGACCATATTCAGAACAGCTATGAAACAAACAGTTCTTTTCATATTCAACTGTGTTAATCTCTTTTATTTTTTTCCTTCTTCACCACAGCATAGGTTTTCAACTGTTCTTGGTTTAAAAGCAGGCAGCCATGTCAGATAATTAGCAGAAGGTCTACCTCAGGGCTTTCCTAGGTAATTTGCAGCTTGACTGACCTATAAAAAAATTATAGGGAAATAAGTCTGTGGTACCTAAAAGTAATGGGTGTTTGTTCAGTTCAGCACTACTTAATTTCTACTTTGAACTAAAGGAAAAGTAAGGAAATCATTTATTCTTCAAAACATTTCATGAGCGTATTTAAAATAATTGACTTCAAAAGAAAATATGAAGAAGAAAAATGTGAAATTCTTAGTATGTTAAAATGCAATAGCAACAAAACCCCCCAGCCCTCTTCTCTTTTATAGACATAGGATAGTTTCCCCTCTAAGTAGGGTACAGCAGTATAGTGAGTATACAGTGAGTACACTCATCACAGTTCAGGAAGCGTACTACAAGAAAATAAATGGTGTTACGGTTTAAAGGACTGATAGGTTTGTACTTAACACGTAGCTGTTTGGGACAGCCATCCTCATTGGATCCCGTTATATAGTTACTAACAGTCACAAAGGAGGCCTGAAACTGATTCAGGAAATCACATGCTCCTACAAACATGTATTTGTAGAAGAGTTTCTTAGTGTACAGGGAGCATAAGCACATATGCAATGATACTAGTAGTCAAATGTTTCTGCATACAGCTATCTATATCCTCATTTTATTCTTCATGGTTCTGAAATGATCAAGTGTAAGAAATTCATTGTTCACATATAATTTAGTTCAAATCTGCAAATTTCAGATTTTGAAGAGAGGTGAAACAGAACAAGAAACAAGTACAGAATACGATTTAATTTAGGCGCATCTGTAAGTTTCTTCCTTCTGAAACCAGCGCTCAAGTCTCTCTCATACAGTTTCCTTCTAGTTGGAACTAGAAGAAAGTGAGAGCTGTTTCCAGGCATGCTCATGCTCCCATCCGAAATCACATCTACCTTTCCTACTGTCATGGGCAATCTCATTAGAAAAGCAAAGATGAAGCAGGATGGAGACCTAAAATTATTTGCTAAAAAGCATCTTTTCCCATTTCTACCACTTAAGTAGCAAATAAAATAAATATATACTGACATTTGGCCTATGTGCATTAAAAATTCATCTTTTTGTCTTCTGGTTTCTGAACCTTAAGAGACCATATGGAGGAGAGGGCTTACAGCAAACCATTGAGCACTACCCAGTTTGTTGGGTTCTTTTCCTCTTTTATTGTCAGCTGGAAGATACTGTTTTCAGACCTCAGAATATAACTGCAGCTGCACTGGAAACGTGCACATATATATATGCACATCAGTTCAGTGAGGAATGCTCAAAATGTAAATTTTTCAAATGTGAATTTGCACAGTCTGAAATTGGAGGATAGGATTCTTTAGCTCATATAAGTGATAATTTTATTGCAAAGAAATATTTTACATAAAGGTCTTTGAGATAATTTCAGAGTATTGTAAATGCATGTTCCTTACAGGATTAGACGCAGCTACATAGCAAGTATGAGTGGCTCTGATTGACCAGAGCAAGAGGTAGCATAATACAACCAAAAGCTAGTATTAAGTATATCCAGAAGAAGCAGATGCCTACGAGTGATAACATCTAGCCTTCAATTTGCAAGCTATACTAACATTGCAATCACTCTAGTTTTGAAACATAATTTATGTCCCCAAAAGCAAAGCATTCACGGTGCATACCAGGGAAACAAAAATACTATTTGTTATTCAAGCTGAACGATTGAGCTGAGATACTTATCTGGACAGAGAGATGTCTCTGTCCAGACTCAATTTCCTAGCAAATTAATTTTGCCCATTTGGTCAACATACTTCTCTTGTTTTCTGCAATTTGAATGACATAGTTTACCCCAGAAACATTTTCTTAAAGTGAACTTCCAAGTGAAACTAATCTATGCAGAGAGTATTTGTGTGCTTTTCTGATAGAGGCAGAAAAAAACAGCATATCACAACTTATGGATTCCCCACTACAGTATGGAATACAGAGTTTGCCAGCAGTGTACAGAAAGATATTTACTGAATACATTTGAAGAGACGGTGAAGGGAACTAAATAGCTCATTATATTCCTCAGGCATAAAGAGGATTAATTCATTTAATAAATTGCTGAACTACGAACTTACACCTGATGCATAGGTGTTTCCTCTTTTCTTCACCAACTACTGTTCAGCTCAAAAGTGCTTATTTCTACACCTTTCTCTAGCTGTAATTACTAGCTTTTATTAGCTTGTGGTGGTGGTTTTTTTTAAAGTTGGTTTTATTGATACTGAAAGATGGAAAAGCCAGCTGAGATAAACATCTCAGATTTCATACTATAATGAAATGGAATCTAAAACAAATTTTAGTAAGAATGATGTCCCTCAAACTTTTTTACATCTGTTAAACCTACATCTCTTCTGTAGAAGTAGTTTTTGCCTTGTCAATGCAAATTCTGCAGTTATGGAGAATTAACAGGCTGGGGAAGGAAATTTGGAAAAAAGAACAATAGCCAACTTCAAACCATGGATAAGATCTTTACAGCTGTTATCTAGCTTTGGTTTTCTGTTGAAAGAAACTTATGCAAAGACTGTGCCCCTTCTCCCTCTTGAGCCTACCTACAGTTTTTCAAGACTTACTTGAATAGCATCGTAGGAATCAAAGATAACTTGGTTCCTGCGAGTTTTATCAAGACTGATAGGCAGGCAGAGAAAGAAAACATGTAAGTGTTCAGACTGTAAAAACCTTCCCAATGCAGACTTTCATGAAATACCCAGCAAGAAAACTTTAACTTTGGAGGGAGCATCATAAAAGGCATCAGAACCAGTAGGTGTCAACCCCACGATACATCTTTAAGAAAAATGGTCTTCAGGTACTTCTGCAACTACAAGAACGTATTATTTCCTCCCTTATAGTTCCTCCCAACCGCACATCACTTCAAAAGGATCTGTAACACTTGCTTGCATATCTTAGCTATTTCCATTGAAATGGCATCTAAAAGATGCTGAATTGACAATTTCAAACAGAAATCTTGATCACAGAAGCAGTATGCAAGCACAGCAGTGTCACAAGCACCCTGCAGATATTCCTTAATCTTCTGCTCAAACCAACCATAATTAGTAGAGATTTGTGAAAACAAGGGTACAAAACTTGGAAAGGTTGAAGCCAGTAGCCCCCTCTACACTGGAAGACTGAAGCTATCAGCATATGTGGAAAATAAAATTGTTCAAATACCAGGTAGAGGGACCGATATTCAAAAAACAAACAAACAAAAAACTGGGTCAAATCTATATGCTTATTTCAGGTTTCACCTCAAGAGAAGCCTGAGGAACAGCAGCAGACTGTGATGGTAGATCATATCTATTTTGGAACGTATACAGCAATCTCCCTCCTCCTGCCTCTCTCACCAAGGAAAACAAGGTTGTCAATTAAATGGTTGATGCTAGGGAGCTCAGTCCGACCCTAGTCCTGATCTCCTACCACTCCATAAGTCATCAAGGCAATCACAACCTTTGGGAAGTTAAACTGCTACTATGCAATACCTGACACACTGAAAACTTGACAAGAGCTCATGGAAGCAAATTGATCTTACTATCCTATTCAGCAAACATGTTACTGGTGATCAGAAAGGCAGTACATAAGTGATCACATAGAGCATAGTTCCTTAAATGCTTTGAGGCATTTTTAAGTATTATCAAGTTCCTGGATGTAAAACTATGGGTACATTTAGTCTGGTATTTCAGCAATCAAGAATTCCATTCATTACTGCTCTGATTCAATGACCTTACACACATAATCAATGGCTAAACTGATAAATGGGAAGACTTCTTAAAAATCTATATCTTGAGTGCTGGAACTAAATGTTTTATTCGACAGCTGTAATTTATAATTTAGTGACAAGAACATTTGTTCCAGCTGTTCAGACCTATTTCACACAGCAGAGAGGGAGCATGCTGTATTTCCAAAGCCAGACACTACATTTGGATTGGGAACTGCTTGATTTATTTAGCATATCAAGTTATTAGCTAACTCAAAACAATCAGAAGACATTCTTAATGTTCATAATTAGAACACTCATCATGGGAGCTACGAGGCTAGAGTTCTTTAAAGCTTCAGGAATAATAAAGCGCCAGAAAAAAAGTAAAACAAACTAGTAGCTTTTAATGTCAGGGCATAATTTTTTCATGTGGTTAAGTAATTTCCTCCATTTAATTGAGACGATTCATGCCACGTATGCTCTATACCAGTGTTTTAGCATTCAGTTCACATGTTACTGAATCTGATCTTTCTAGGTCTAATAATCAACATTTTTAGTGTTTATTATTTTCATTTCCACTTACAGCTAGCAAAAACTGGCTAAATCTTTTCCTCAGAAAGTTTGGTCCAAAAAGCTGACAACTTTTTCTGAAGCATTAGAGGGAGAAGGGTAATTTCTTATTTCCACTGAAAGGCAGGTTTTGAGCACTCAAGAAACAATGGTTAGGCTTATTTTATCCAAAATTTCCTGCAATTCTTTTCATTTTCCCAACAGGAAATGGTACTTTGGGCCAAAGTACCAAAAATATACCTTGTAATATAAACTACCCGATCCATTTAATTTTATACATAAAAATATATATTAACATTTTACTAAAATAATCTACTTCATGATTAACTAAAATGTTCTTTCAAATATTTCAGGGTATATGGATACTGCACTTGGTCACCCTTGTTCTTATAACTCCCAAACAGCTTCTACATTATCTAGGGGAACTAACATTAAAATTCTCAATGAGAAAAACGATTTGAAAAGAATAATTTGTACTGATTTACCTTTTAATACCTGTATCTCCATATTTCTTTCCTGGTTGCAAATTCAGCTAATGAAATTGGTATATGCCAAATTTGAACCCACTTCTGTCTACTGTCTTTGGAAATTACTATCACGAGATTATGTTGCATATTTAAGAAATATACTGTGCAGTGATATGAATAAGCATTTTCAAGGCTATTAAAGGCTTTTTAGAAGTTCTATGATGTGGGAAAGAAATTAAAAGAAAAAAATCATCACACTGCATTGGAAAGAAGCCCATTTTTAATCAACAGGAACTCAGAAAAAGCATGCAACTATTCCTGGTAGACAATTTATTATATTTTTATCATTTCTTCATCTGAAATAGATGGCATAGCTCAGCTCAGTTCTCATCACCAATGTAGCAAGAGAAGCCATGACCTTTGGTAGGGATCAGCCCTCTTCATCTACACTTCTAGGTTCATAGCAGAAAAGCACATAAAAACCATCATTATGATAAAATACCAATTTTCTTTTTAAATAAAGGAGAATTCTTGTGGGGTTTTTTTAATATTAATCTTAAAGCTCAAAGTTTAACAATTCTGAGTTTCTGTTCATAGGAGTTTAGCCAGGACTTATCAACTCTCCGCATCTTAGGCCTTAAACCCTGAACCACTGATATAGGACCAACAGGTTCTTGAATGACACTGAGTATAGTGATGACTGAACATGGTCTTTTGATGCCAAATCCCACATTTGTTCATGCTGAATCTCAACATAAAGACAGTATCTTCAGTTGAAAATGTTTGCAGAACTCCTCCTACACTGGCTGAATTTGTGACACATACAGAGTCCCAGGAGGCTGTCACTCTGAAGGAAAGGAATTTAAAAATAAGTTCAGGGTACAGCAAGGTGCTACACGGTGACTACATGCCTCCTGCCAAGACTAAAAGGAGTTTTTAGTGTCAGCAGTAAGGAGCCACCTCTTCTCACAACAAAACTGCAGGTTTCCTTACCACTGGTGAGGCCGCACCTCGAAAACTGTGTTCAGTTTTGGGCCCCTCACTACAAGAAAGACATTTAGGTGCTGGAGCATGTGCAGAGAAGGGCAACAAAGCTGGTGAAGAGTCTAGAGCACAAGTCTTATGAGGAGCGGCTGAGGGAACTGGGGTTGTTTAGGCTGGAGAAAAGGAGGCTGAGGGGAGACCTTATCACTCTCCACAACTACCTGAGAGGAGGTTGTAGCGAGGTGGGGGTCAGCCTCTTCTCCCAAGTAACAAGCGACAGGACAAGAGAAAATGGCCTCAAGTTGCACCAGGGGAGATTTAGATTGGATATTAGGAAAAATTTCTTCACCGAAAGGGTTGTCAAGCATTGGAACAGGCTGCCCAGGGAAGTAGTGGAGTCACCATCCCTGGAGGTATTTAAAAGATGTGTAGGTATGGTGCTTAGAGACATGGTTTAGTGGTAGACTTGGCACTCAATGATCTTGAAGGTCTTTCCCAACCTAAATGATTCTCTCAGATCAGGGACTCTCACCTACCTGAACTAACATAAAATGACAACTCAAATATATGCAGGAATACCTTTCTAGGTGTCCCATCAGTTCGAGATGAGACACACAGCGGCATGCTAATCCTCTGAATTCAGTAATCCCAATCTAGGCAAAGAATAAGAATCTTCTTTACCTACATGAAACTAGTATGAGAGATGGGGTAGAGACACTTAGCCTTAAAACTTCAGTTTGTGTTGAAAGACCGTATACATTGACAGCAAGGTTGTTCATTCTTCCCCTGTTGTAGGGGTCTTACTCTCCTGCTCTGAAGAATATGCAGGATACTGTAATTGCTATTGGGGCTTCTTTCATTTACATTCAGTGCCTTCCCTCATACTGTGTGTGTGTGGGACAGGGGTATACTCACACTGCTTCACTGATCATCTTTGCCTCCCCATGTTTCTGAGATGGTTTACATTCTGTTCTGGTAAGCCAGTTTGCTGTTTATGAATGTGGATGATTTCTTAGATGCCTGGGGGCCATCAGAATCAACATTAAATATTTCAAATTGATTTAAGTAATTGATAAAGCTGTAAGAGTTTATGCCTGGTCAATGGTGCAGCACGTGTAGCCATGGTTTGACCTGAATGGCCAAGTGCCCATCTCTGGGTGGTAAACAATTCAATTTGTTTCATACTGATATGGCAACACATACAACTGCTTGGTACTGTGACTACGCTTGTGGAAACCTTAATTCTGCACGACTATTACATTTCTCAGGTGCAACTTTGTAAGGTGTAAGAAGATCAGTCTTGTGTCCTAACCAGAGACCACACAACCCACCTTACCTGAGCATCTTTAAGGGAACACCAGCAAGGTATTGAAGAATATCAAGATGAAAGTCCAATGGTACACCTATGTATCCTAAAAACCAACCTACCCATATCTGCATAAGTAAACAGTGAGAGCCAGGCACGCAGGAATGCAAAACTTCTGAGGTTTTTAAGGATAAATAAAACTTACTAATTCCACAAAACATTTTCCGCTGCATCATTGTCTATAAGGAACACCATTCCCTTCAGATAAACACACCATTCCTAGCAACTTTCATGTGTTAACACGTACTCTCAACTATTCCCTTAACCTGTTTGGTGTCTACCTGTACCATGCTCTTACTTTTCATGTCTGAAACTAACATGAAAAGACTCTTCAAAGAAAAATTTCAATTCTTTCTGAGATTTTTCTTCCATTCTACAGTTGCACATAAAGGATCAGTATGTTCTTTGTCATTTAGTCCTTTGTTGCTTGGAATGCAAAAGCATAGCCTTTTGACAAAGGCTGGCAGTGACCCAGCTTTAGTTGCAGTTGTTTTAATATTGTAAAAACATACGGGACACACTCGCTTTTATCTTTTGGCTTCTGTAGTCTTTCAGAATTACGTACAACATTTTTATTTTCAAAATACTGCTGAAACCAAAACACAACTCACTGCAAATCAAAACACAACATTCCTGTTTCATTGCCTAGGGCTACAATTTCCTGCCTCCGTATCACTGTGCCCCAGCGAGACTGCAGAAGCAGTCTGGATCCCTGTCTTGTGGGGGGAGGGGCTGGGGTCCGGCTATTCACATGTGGCTGTGGAGATGCTGTTCAGACCTTCACCACTGTTCCACATGCATGGAGTGGCTCTGAATTAATGACAAAACAAATTTACTGCAGGAATCTTAACACAAGTTGGTTGGTCAGGATAAGCAGCTGCCAACTCACAACTGCTTGGTTTCTGACACAGAATTGGCACTAAAGATGATGAGCTGACATACCAATGGTAGGCCGGTTCTGGCGTTAACAGTTGCAGCAGTGGTTTCCCAAACAACCCCATGCGAAACTAAGACAACCATAGCAGGAGATATAAAGGCCCACACGGCCCACTACTCTGCCTCTAACAGTGGCCAAAACCAGGTAACTAGGAAGGAACATAAGAATGGGTCATGCAAATAGCAACACTTAACCTGAACTAGGCTCCTGCCAGCTTAATTTAATGTCCCTCAGCTCTTCTTCTCAATTAGAGATCAATCTCTACCCGCTCTCTCCATGCAACATGACTTTATAGCCCTCTATCACCACTTTTCTCAGTTGTCTCCTTTCCATGCTGAAGAGCCCTAGCCTCATTACTCATTCCAAGCTTTTAATCAGCCTTGCTGCCTTCTCACCACTCCATTCAGTTTTAGCTTATTTGGGACAGGTTGGGGTGTAAAGGAACCATAACTGCATACGGTATTCAGGATGCAGAAGTTCTGTGCATTAATATTAGCTTATAAAGCATTTAATGATGCTTCAATTTTGCTCTCATTACTGTCCTAACAACTCTAGTATTTGACATACCTGTTGGACCACTCCTGAACACAGAGATGGCATTTCTATCATAATCCAAGATCTTGCTCAAGAACCAGCTCAGCACTCATCCAATTCTCTCTCATTCATATTCCCTCCTCCCCCATGTACATCAATTTTTTTATCTACAGCACATTTCCTTTGTATTTCACTGCCCACTCACTCAGTTTCACTAGGTTCTTATAAAATTCTTCAATCATCATTAATAATTCAAAGTTACTCAGGACAGTAATGAATGGCATCAAGTATTCAACTCTTACTGCATCATTTATGCATCTGCTGACCACCATGGGTCCCAGAACAGATATGTTTGCTAACTTATTAGAAAAGCTCCAACATTTTGTAAGGTCAGACTTCTTACGAAAGCCAGGCTGACTCTTGACTCCGCAAGAAGTTTATCCCTGTATCCAGTAATACCATTCTCAACATACCATTGACTAGCAATTTTTTTCTTGTACATACCTCAAGCTCATCAGCCCGCGGTTTCCCACAATTACCTTTTTGGAAATTCGTATCACATTTGCCAACTTTCAGACCTCAGGTACCAGAGTGCTGTTATGCAACACCACAGTTAGTCTTGCTATCTCATTCTGGAATTCCTACAGAAAGCTTGGGTTAATAACAAATTACTTGGCAACTTCTTCTATTTGATTCATAAATTCCCCTACCAGCTCTTCAATTTGAAAGAGATTTTTCTGATGAATTCTTCTTTAAGAAGTGTTCCAGCACAGAGAACTACCATTTCTTCACAATAAGAAACAGATGCAAAGAATTCATTTGTCATTTCTGAGCATCCACTAGCCCTGGAGATTTTTCTGGCAGGCTCCCTTATGCTGATGTTTTTGAAGATGTATTTCTGACTAGTTTTGATGCCTTTTGCAAATGGTCCTCTAACTCTTTTTTCAGTCTGCCTTATTGCATTTCTACATTTAACCTGTCAGTTCTTATAATCCTTTATATTTTCCTCATTTAGATAAAGCTTTAAGCTTTTAGATGGCTCTCTCTTGCTTTCAACAGTAACCATCATGCTGCTATTAAGCGATGATGCTTCCTTTCCGCCCCTTCTGAAGTGTTTCTCAATAGGCGGGAAACATTTGTTCTCTGCCTCCAGTATCACATCCATGCCATCTATAACTTTCAGCTTCCTTTTTGACAAGCTGGCATGAGCTATTTCCCCATTTCCACATACCTCTTGAAGTGGAGCATGGCTGCAATAGATTATTTGGCTTCTGTTTCTCCTGCACAGAACCTGAAACTAATTATACTATTTCTGCTCTTGGACTGATATTCGGAACCAGGTTTGTGTGCTGTTTGGCGCTAAGTCAAAGGTACCTTTTTTGCTTAGAAAAGAAGAACTTATGCTGCTATGCTAGGGCCAGAAGCGAGAAGAGTTTTCATACAGCAATAAAGCAGCTCTGAATGCTGATACTACAGACAGTGGCTCCCTTAAAGTATACAGGACATACATAGCTTCCAGACTCCTATGATCCAAGTAGGCTTAGCTCTGCACATGTGTCCTTCCAATCACGAGTTAGTGAGGATGGTTGTATCGAGGGTGCCTGGGGTAAGCGTTTGCCTATTTTTTCACCAAGGCATAAAGAATCAAAAACCCTTTTAACCACTGTTTCTGTAAATTTTGTATGACATTAATTTTACTGAAGTTAACAGCTATGCCAATTTTGAAGATGCAAAAGCAAATTCTTAAACCCAGTATATACTGCTAATCTTACTACTGGGTGTGCCTCCCTCTTTCTTCATAGCGTGTAGCCTTGCCACATCATACAGTGTAACAGTGTTTGTAACAACCAGTGTCTGTACGAATAGAAGCCCGTGAATATGATACTGTACTGACTTTTAAGATCCAATTTCTATTTCTGTCTCTGCCACAAACTTGCTATGTGACCTTGAGCAAGTCATCAGATCTCACTGACTCATGAATATCTCTGAAAAAGAGTATTGCAAAGCTTTAATATCTGCAGATGATTATTATACACATAAATCCTCATCATCATTTTCATCAGTATTTTCATCACTTGCTATTTCACTTTCATTTCAGATATGAAGCAGAAAGCTCAGTGGAAATATACAAAATAGATACTGTTTCTGTGGAGAAAATACGGATTACATTTGCTATGCCTCCAAGTTCTGCCAGCCAACGGTACCTTCCAAGTTGCTGTAAATAGATGACACTCCACTGCAATGATCAGAGATGGGGGGACACGCATCTGCTGAGGATGCAGTTCATAATGCTCACTACAATATTAGGCCACGCAAAATAAGGAAGAGACTGAAAAAATCCCTCTGTTGTCAGGAGACCACAACTCAGACAGTACACGGAGGGCAGGAAAAGGCATGGAGGAAATAATAGTAACTTTGTCAGTTGTGCCTATTAGCCCCAGTTAGCTACAGAGCACACATCTTTTGAGACAGCCAGGCCAGCACCTTGCTACCTACTATGCCAAACTGCTTCCTGCAAACCTTTAATTTGGTTTTTCCGAATACAAATTCCAAATTGATTTTTTTTAAAAAATAATCTACATTCCTTAGAAATAATAACCAGCAGCTGCAAGCACTTGAGCTTCATATTTTCTGGGTCATCTTTATTTCACGTTACCAACCAGAGGACAAAGTAAATGGAAGGCATAGAAGGCTCTTCTCTGGAAAGGGTTCTGTCCTGGAAGCTGTGAGCAAACTACTTTACGAATGGTCAAGCAAAAGTTCTGCTTCTAATCAGTGAAGCCATTGCTAAGCTGTTGATGCCAAGGCTTGCTGTACACAACCATAATTGCTGACAACATACTTAGCCAGAGGGATCACATAACACTGAGCGAATTGGATAGTCTAGATAGCGCAGAGACCAAAACATAAGCAAGAGCTCCATGCTGAATCATCAGCTGTTATTACAATGAGAACAAAGCTCTAAATCTGTGTGACCTTACACTTAATGCCACTCATACATCAATAATGAAAAGTAGCACACTGAACATTGGTATGTTGAATATCAACTGGGAGAGGGGAGTACAATCAGGATACCTTGACCACTCAGAAACTCCTGTGCAGAAACTCTAGTGGCATTTCTATGGCCATCACCCATCAGCTCCAGAAACTGTTCATCAGTACTGTGTTCTATGCAAAGGGTCTTAACAGAAAGACTTTCTGTCTTTGTTTCAAAGCTTCCCTGGCTGAACATGGATTGTCTTTTTACCTACTCATTCACTGCTCTGATACCAACCTTCTCTGTTTGCCGAGACTGAAAAAATCAAAATGAAAGTTCACACTCCTAAGCCCTCAATATATTTTAAATTCCCCACGCTGTTCAGAAGGCTGTTCTTCCAGTCAGTGACTTCACTGATCTCTCCTGACTCTACATACATGTAAGGAGATTAGAAGCGAGCATGAAATAATCTTTAATAGTAGATTTTGTATGGTAAGTAGGAGTCTTTAAACGTATTACAGGAATGAGAAAATATCCCTCTTCTAGTACTCAAATATTTATGCAGGTTAAGTATTTATGCACATACAACCCTGCAGTTCTGCACTGTTTTACCCCACATACTCAGAACACGTGGGACTTCAGCAACATGTCAAGATCTATGTTTTTATGCCATATTTACCCATGCAGAATCTATGCACCTCCTCTGGTACTCCTAATAAAATGAACCAAACATTTCATATGTGGTAATATTGTAAGAAACAGTTCTAGCCATGATTAATGTTAACATTACCTGAAAGCCACCAGATGGTGCTATTAAAGATGGTATGTAAAGTTATTTCAAATTGATCATTTAATGAAATAAGATTTTTAAAAAGGTCTTAAAATGCTGTTCTTTTAATTCTATGTTTATTAAACCAGCAAGACTGCTACTGTGACTTTCTTTTTAAAAAGGAGAAAAGTTAGTGCTGAGGGCAATATAGCCCACTAAAGCAGAAAAATTTTTGGTTAAAGTCTCTAGGAGTTAGATTGTGCATCAGCTAGCTTTTAGGCATCTGACCACGGAAAAGAAAGTACCATGATCCCAAGAGACATACCTACACTCCTGATACACTGCCCAGGCAGAGATAGCATGCAGGTTGCTTCCAGCCCAGCTCAAGACATTCAAGTAAAGTGCTACCTGGCATCAGCATATTTGTTATTCAATATTTTCAGCTCCTTGAAAATGCAAATGCTAAGAGTTGGTTTGAAAGTCAAAGTTTATTCTTCCAACACCCACATTCAGAGAGGAGACAAAACCTCTTTGCACTGAGAACTTATAGCTCAACTCTCTCTGGAAGACAGAAAAGGAGGCCCGTTCTTCACTTCTTTCAAAACTGCAGCTGCCAAGGAGGTTCCTGTCCTTGTGTGCCACACTGCACTCCTCTGGGATGGGAGATAGAGGTTCAGAACTCCCTGGGTCTGCAGGGATAGGGAGGGGGGCAAGAATTTTAACCAAAAGTCATTTCAGAGAGTATATAAATTACTCTGAAGTGATGACTGGAACCCATGTTTCCAACCTTTCAAGCATTTGCCCTCATTCCTTTCATACATTTGGACCACTAATCCCCAAATCCTTCAATAAGGGCTGGTAGGGCATACCTCCAGCCGAAACTGCCAGTAGTCCAGTGGCTTCAGCACTGCACAGGATAACAGGGGATATGAATTCACACTCTCAGGTAGGTGAGGCAGTTGAATTCATGTCCCTCTGCTTCCCTCAGCCAAATGTAAAAAATAAAATAAAAAAAAAAAAGCATCAGGAAATTGTAGAAGCAGGAGCCACCACAAGGCTGTGAGTGGCCTCCCTCCACCAGCACAGCCATCAACCCCACTGAGCTCCTCAGGGCACGAATGGAGACAAGCACCCAGCTTCCACACAGACCTGCCAAGGCTGGGGACCAGCACAGTTCCAGGTAGCTAAGATTTGGTTTTAAATCCCTTCCAGAGGTTTGACAGCAGCTACATAGATTTCTTCAGGACAGCACTTTTAGGTACCTAAATTCTAGCCAGATCTCATGTCAGCACTTCTTTGGGTCATGTTTTGTCACTTCAGAATAGAAAGCTTTTTATTAAAAGATAGCATTTTCCAAAGCCTGGAATTCATTGGCCCTCACTCAGTTATTTCAAAATGACTTCATTTCTACTTTTTTGCCCCTTGACTAACATAATAACAGATGTGAATATTTAATGAAAAACAACTAGGTCATCCCCTTCTGCACCGGTGTTATCAGATGATTACAAGCTGCATCAGACTACTACAAACTGTGTATGTGAACAGAAACAACCCCACTTTCAGCAACTCCTATGCCAAGGAAATGTGAAGTGCATGGATACAAAATAAACACAAGATTGGGAAACTGCCTTTGTTAGCATAAGTTTTAAAATTATATAGGAGATGTAATCATCTCAGCTTCCAAAGAGATTGCATGAGATACAAAGTTATGCAGTAATTTAGCCACAGAAACATGCATTTATTGCAGTTATGAGAACAAGTGAGGCCAGGTCAGCTAACACTCCAAGAAATCTTTGACAGTTTACTCTGAGCCTTCTCTAACTTGTGATGGGAAGCCTGCAAACATGACTGCTCATGACTACATGTTGAAAAGCATGTATGTGGACTATAATGCATGTTGCTTACTAACTGAAATGTTTTACTGATTGCATGAGATGTTATGTACTTGAATGAATTGCAGCCCTGGCTATTAACAGTTTAATAATGGTTCTGTGAATTAGCATTAAATTACAGTGAATGTTACAGAAGAGGTTCTAATATTTACATTAGTGCCTAATGAGTTCCCCATAATTAATATAATTGCACTGAGCCACAGAAATTACTATTCAACCAATTATTTTAAAGAGCTATCCAATCTATGTAGAGATTTTTTGAAGACACCTTCCCAATAATGACAAAGAGGATTTTATAAAAGCACGGGTCCTGATGCTGTTGTGAGCTCTGCAGGGGTGAATTTCATTGCAGGATCAAAGCCTCAGTCCCCACAGAAATTTCAGAATAAATTAATTTACCCAATTTCCTAAGCAGTCACATTATGATTACTCCAGAAATATTGCAACACAAAACAGAAAACCTGTTAAGTTCTATGCTCCACCTTAAGCATGACTTCTAAGGTTGTAACAAACATGTCTGAGATAAAACAGTCAGGAACAGGTGACACAGGTTCATAAGCAGCTTCCAGTGACAGCTACAAAGATCCCACCAGGAGCAGTGAAATACACTGCTTATAGTTCCAGATAGTGTGTTTTATAAGGCAGGAGGACTAAAAAAACCTCAAACTTCTCACCTGCAAGGAATCTGCAACACTTCTTTGTCCTAATTTCTGAAAGGCAGACTTTGGGGAGATGCATAGATGCGCAGCCATCTATGTGTCAGGTGTCTTCAGAAACCCTCTGGTGACACTGGTCACTGGTGATCATTACCTTGAGTAACTATATTCAAACATGAGTCTAATGCCTTTCTTCCCATTTTCCCAAATATTTTGTATATGGAGATAGCTGACCCAATTTTCTATTTGTTTGCTTAGAAGCTTCACCTTGAATCAAAAGACAGATAACTTTCTTCTTGTGCTATGACTTGTTTAAATATGCACTGCTGTTTCATTTTTCTATAGCAAAGCCTATATGAGAACTTCAGAGATATTATTCTTCAGGGTAACTGATAGCACTAAGAGCAAAAGGTTAGTATGTAAGTCTTACATATTAAAGGATAATTAATCTTCTTGCATCCTCAGCCATCTCTGCTATGTCTTCAGACATTAGATGCAGTTCTGCCTACACCAGCGAGCAATTTAATGTTTTAAATAGTGCTGGAGAAGACCAGCAGAGAACCACATCTCTTCTTCCCTATCCCCTCCCCCCAAAATCTACTGAGAGTTATTTTCCAAGTAAACAAAAAGCAAATCAAATTTGTCAGCCAGCTCACCCAGAATCACATTATAGTTTGAGAAAGCCTGTCTTATGGTAAAAGAGCAGACATGAAGACTTCAAGCTAACACTCCAAGAGAAAAAAGTCTCAACTTGAAAGATACTTAAACCATACTGGTAAAATACCGGCCCTGTTGCACCAAAGCTAAATATTACCTTTGTGAAAGGTACCCACCTACTAAAGCATTGCTGGAATAGACTGTTCTCCCCTTCCCACATGACTTGGCACAACTCTGCAGCATAGCTTACAAGCACAAACACAAAAACCCAGGGAAAGGAGCACAGCAGTTAATGATTTTCAAAGCCAAAGGGCCCTTTGCTACCCATGTCCCTTAAACTTGCTATTAAGTATTTCTCTACTTGAGGCACAGTCCATCAGGAGTTTGGAAGTGTTTGTCAGAGAAAGAGGTGGCAAAACCACCACTTGTCAATAGATTGTACTTTCTTTCCATTATCCCTCCCCACCTCCCACCCCCCTAAAAAAGTGTCTCATTCCTCCCAGTTCTTGTCCATCAAACTCCTGGGATGGCAGAGTCTAGCACAGCAAGTACCTGGAGCTGGAAACGGGAAACAGAGGGGGAAAAGTAGCTGGAACAAGTGGGGAAGATGGGTATTTTCAGCTTCTTATGGCAAACAAATAATTTTTACCTTTTATTACTTGTCAATTATCAGTTGTAAGTACAAAACCTATCTTAACCATCCTAAATTTCTCGAGGATGTCCTTCAAAAGAGTTTTGCCACTTTTGCTATTGGTATTCTTTGCTCAGTAACATTTGATTTGCCTGCTGCAGCTACAAACGTTACATTATTCTGCTGCTGTTGGTATCTAAGACATTGAGGCCTGCCGCACTGTTTGCCTTAATGATTTCCCATGACAGCAAATACTTCACACCATTTATCTGTCATGATACGTGTTTCCCAAACTCTTTCCGAGCATGTTTCTTCTCATCAGTGAGCATTCCTTTATTCTTGTGCTGTAAGACAAGGTGAATAGGAGCACTGGATGTTTTATGTGCCTCCCATTATATTTTCTCTTACTCAGGTGTATGCAAAAGATTGGTAAACCTTTAAGAGAAAACACGAATCCAAGAGACACTTACAAAAATAGCCGATTTAAGACTCTCTTTGTTGCAACCCTGGGGCTGCTTTTAAAAATGGGATTAACAGCATTAAAAACAGCAGTTAGGCTAACAAATAGTTAAAAGCTAATCAAAATTATAATATTAGACATTTTTAAAGTCATCCCACAGTTTACATTTGGATGTAGACACAGTCTGGAAGAGAAACTGGGCAGGAAATCCGTTCTCCTGTGCCACTGAATAAGGTCAGAAGGGTGGGTGGGTGGGTGGAACAGGGACCTTAATTATAAAAAGCACCAATTTAGCAGTTCATTCTACCTCAAACAGGGTCTGAAACAAAGCAGTGTGCGTTAGGTACATTAGGGAATACAAATGGATATGAGCGTAGGTGTACACCACACAATCCAACAACATTACAGAGGTACACAAGCTTACACCCCGAAATAGAGCAACAGAAGAAACAAAATTGTCCTAACTGCCCCACATCACTCCATACACACTGATCAGCAGACCTAACTAGCCTGGGTGGGTTGTCATACTGAGATCACACTCTGTAGAGCACAAGTAGTCAGGTATGACTGCTTTGATCAAAATCAATCACTTAAACTGAAAACTCAATCAACATGTATTACCACTGACAAAGAGCAAAGTTGCTGTGCTCTTTCTGCCCAGGTCCAAGTTCCTTCAGCATAAGCATACAGTTCAGCAAGTGTTGGAAACTATGGAAACAGCTGTAGTCTTACCCACATTTAGAGTATGAAAGCTAAATTCCCCTCATTGTAAATTCATTATATCTAATAAAGGTTAAACACATGCTGCAGACTAGGCTTATAAAGGCATAAAGTAGAATCTCCTCTCTCTATCCAGACAGTAACTTTCACTAAAAACTTGCAGGACACTAATTATCTTTTAAGACCTTTACCTCTGTCACATTTGATTTATACCATCCAACAGTTCAAAATTACTAGGGAGATGGACAGACATACAACACAGCAGAGAAACATGGATCTGTTTCCATAATGAAGTGCATTAAAAATAGAAAGAACATGACACTGATGTTTCTTTTCAGATATTGCCAGAGGGATTCTTCAAGACACTGTATCCTGAAGCTCTGATCTCTAGTGAAATCTGACTATTTAAAAAGCAGTAGTAGGATCCTCCATAATTCTTGTGCTGGAGAAATTAATTGGACCAAACTCCTCTGCATATTCAGGACAGATGAGATGGGAAAAATCTCCCATTGGATGCTTGAAGATTTAATGTAGCTTAAGTTACAGCTACAATAGCATATGTGAATGGTCCATGTGCATGTATTGTTACAGTATAGCTTAACCGTCAAACTGGAGTATTAGACTAGCTGTAATTTGCCTCTTACATATTTGATATGCTGGTGAAAGGTAATACCTTCATATTCAGCTTTACTACTACTTTACAAGACTTTATTAAAAGTTGGACAATAAAATATTGCTTAGAGAAAGTCTATTCATGAAGACAAGTGTTAGAAGCATTAGTTTTTGAGTTGCCAAGAGACTTCAGTATATGTACATACTAATTTAATACATCAATGTCTGTATAAGAACAGCAGGCTGAATTAAGAGCTACCTCTTCTGCAAATAAGCAGAACCCAACTCTGAAGCACCATGCAGTACTGCAGCAGCTATTTGTCCCAGGGGTAAAAGTCTAAAACCAGCCTCATGACCCAGGAATCCCATGCATATTTACAACAAACACTAACTCTCTGATGAGAGTATCAAATATCCACAGTGATGGTAGAGACAGCCAAACTGCACAGAGCAGCCACTCTATCAAGAAATTGACTCTGCCAGATTGTAAGGAGCAGTAAGGAGCACCCGGAAAAGTGCAAAGACCACAGTCTTGAGAGTCTGCACAGGTATTTTCTGAATACTTTGGTCCAGACATGTAGCAATGAAGGCTAGGTTGCTCTTCCCAGAAGTAGTAGTGAAGGCTTCTCAATGTTGTAGTCTGCAAACCACTCTGGAAAACCTTAAAAATTTGAAGTCTTTTCCTTTCCCTGATAAAGGCAGTAGTTTTTGTCTGTAAAAGTAAGGCGGTTGTTTTGGCCCATGTCTGTTACTCAAAAGTAGGAATTCTACTCCTTCTTTATTTGTGTGTAGAAGTCCAGAAAAAAAAGATGAAATACCTTCAATTGAAGGGTCCAGGCAGAAGATCAAAGCAGCAGAGCCTCAGAAGACCCATTTCAGAGTGGCTGTAGCAATCAACAGAAAATCTATAGGACTGACAAGTTCAGTAGGAGCAATAAGCAGAAACACTTCTGTAGAAGGTCACCCTTTGCTTAAGTTTTAATCTTCTAATGTGAAGCATTTTGGTGAAGTGTAGGAGACATGCTAGCCAATGCTAAGGCAGAAGCAATCTTTTTAAGTTGCACTTTATCTGAAGTGGGCTTTTGCCTACTTTCAACAAAGTAGTAACTCGTCTGGCTGCTAGTTGACGAAGCATTGACTATACTGAATATTAGAACTGAAAGCAACAATACATCTTTTTTAGCTTAGTGAACATAGGTAGCAGGAGAAAGATGGCAGTCTTCCTACATCACCTCAATGGTGATGATTTTTTCTTTCAGTCTCCTTATCTTGCAGCAAATAGCCTGCACACATGCTCTGACAAACAATCAGAGACAAGCTGTTGACTTCATTCAAATCCTGAATCACCATCCAAATCAGCCAGATATCATTAGCTGAAATTGTTTCATAAATAAAGGCAAGGTTTCTGTGAAGGACTTTTTCTAAGGAATAGCAGTACAGAGAACCTATACTCAAAGTCTTTTTTAAGCTGTAATACTCAACAACGACCTAGTTACCTAGGTAGTTTTGAAGGGCTTGTGTCTTTTTTAGATGTACAGGCAGATGTAGCCATAGCAGCACCTGAGTCTGTGCCAGGCATTCTGCTTCTTGCAGCTTCCTGTCCCCACGAGTAGTGCCCACAGTACTATTGGCTTGAAAATAATCACTGCCAGAAAGCTGTACCAGCCAACACGGACTCTGGTTTTGGAAAACTCGATGCTTATCACTTTTCACAATTACTAACATCTTGCACTAACATTACAAGATTTTCTTCCAGCTCACTGAAGAACAGTCTACAAAGGGTAGATACTAGCAGCAACCCAAAAGCATCCCACTTGTGCTGAACGGATGCTGTTGCATAGACAGAGACAAGAGTGCTTGCTAAAAAGACCTAATTTATTGGTATTGTTTGCACTGGGTAATGTTTATGTTTGGAATCAAACCTCTTGAACTGGATGGTCTGTTGCTGTCCAGCTAGTGACGGGTGTCTCCACTGCAAGTGTCCTTGCAAAGGTGCCTTCAGCTGGATGAAGTAAGACTCCCTGAACCATTCTGGAGAATTCCTACACCCCCACTAGCACACCTACATTACTACCCCAGTATAGACATAATCTATATCTATTAATTTCCTTAAATTATGTACAAACCATCTCTTAACTACCTTAACCATGAAAAAAGACTGCTCTACAAGACCACTCCTACTGAGCAGTTTTGTCTGAGTATTTAAAGTTACCTCCATACAGTTTGGTCAACACCTTTGTCTACAGCAGATGTCAACAATGAGAACCCCCAGGAGCTCCTGGCTTCTCTGCCCAGGAAGTTAACCAGCACACCTCAGCATACAAGCAGCATCTACCAGTTAGTATGTGCACAGCAGGAGCCACCTGGGAGAGTCTCTGGGGCTGTCCAAAAGTCCTGGCTGCAGAGCTCCTGTCGCTTTGCTGTGAGGCTGACTAGGTGTTCAGTCAATCACCCTGTCTTCAGGGAGTCAGACATGTCCTCTCTGCACAGATTAGCTCCAGGGTTCCTGGACTACCCAGGAACTGCTCATTAAGTGTGCTGGGTATCCATACAGGCACAACCCTGATATTCAGCTACGTCAAAATTGCAGCAGGATAAACTTGAGTTTCATCCTTATACCACAGTTAAAACCTACATATAACACTCCATAGATTTTTCACCACAGTATCCACTGAATTATTTTAACAGCAGCCACTTGGTAATCCTTTTGATACAAGCTGTATGCCATTCCTAAGGCAGACACACTGACCTTGCAAGGCATCCTCCTGATCCCTGCTGTATGTGCATCTGGAAACAGGAGCACAAGGGAAAAGAGCAGATATAAATGGTTTTGAATTTTGTAGCCATTAGGCTGAGCGACTGGGGCACTTTCGGGCACTCAACTCCCCCTCCTCACTCTGACTTGAGCTGACCAAGAATCTTTGCAAATCCCTTTGTCACTTCTCAAACCATCTAAGTGTTGAACCAGAAAGCTAACAGTTTTTCTGACAAAAATGGTTTTTCTGAACCTCCTATGGGAGTAATGAGCCTCTCCTATTATGAAGGGACAAGTCAGCTGAAAGAAGCAATAAAAGAACTAATGCCATTTGCTAAGATGGATTGCTATTATTTGAGCATATTTGTCCAGAGCGTATTTTTAGTACTAGAAGCAATGTAGTTACAGATCACAGAACAGCCAAACTGCCAGAAAACATGGACTGACTTAGCCTCATCAAAATAAATCACAGCAGGTTTTGGGACTCCCATAACTCAGAAGCCAAGGGTGACCTTGAGGGAGAAGTTGATTAAAACTGTCACACAAAGCCCAGTGTTATACTTTATAGCTAACGATGCCAAGTTGCCAACTGAACCATGCCTGCTTGTGTCTGCACTGTAGTTCAGAGCTGAGTGTAGCTCCTAAATAACTGATAGAAGAAAATTCAGCAGTCTGATCTGCTCCCTAAATTACAACCCCTTCACATGAGGCTGTTAAACTAGTACTGTTTTAAATGCCTCAGATAGGAATAGGAAGGAAAGCAAAAGCATTGGGCAAGATTAAAAATGAAACAAAACTCCCAAGAAAACCACCACACACCCATCCAGTTTGCTCCCACCGGCCCCAAACAGTTTACTTGACCATGTACACCAGAAAACATACCTGACTATTAGGTAGAAAAGATTAAATCCTCACCTGGGGCAGACATCTATGCAACAACTTTGACTTCAGCAGAACACTACTGCATACGCCCAATGTGCTTGCAGCTCACAGGGTCCAAAGTGAAGGGTTTAACTTCCCCTGGGGGCCTGTGCTGCCATGCTGCCAAAAGCCCAGCAGCACCATGCCTGCTCATGGCCGAGAGGGACAGCAACAACCACAGGGAAGCAGACTCGCTTGAAAGTCTTTACTACAGGAAATGCTGATAATTCACTTATACAAAAGAAAAGGACACAGAAGAGTTTCTACTCGCGTGTTCTGAGATTTTTGCAGAAAGTAAGTACTGGTACACCAGGTCTGGGGATCCTAGTCAGACACTGAAAACTCAAGAGATGGAAAAGCACAAGAAGATCCAGCATTTCAGTACTGGGGGTCCTCAGTCCAACAGCACAGAGCGTGGCAATTCTGAGGCAATTCTGACTTGACCCTCTGCAGCAGGGCCAGGACCGACAGTGTGCAGAGCAGGTAAGCCCTCCCAGCTTGCCAAGCTGCTAGTACAGAGGACGTGCCCCAAGGTCATTCCCTTCAAGGTAGCCTGTGCAGTAGGGACTCAGAAGCTCCAAGCCCATGTCCTTTTCGCCTAGGAGGCAGCCGAGCTTTTCAGGTGAAATATGCCTGTATTCCTCCAGAAGTCATGTACATTTAAGTAAAGGACTTCAACTTCGACAGTTTCACATTTTTCAAACAAAAACTTGTTAAAGCAGCATATCCCCACGTAGGCTGAGTTACTCTTTCATGAGTGTTTTCCCTGTGAACACCAAGTTCCATTAATGCATATTCCCAGACTTTATACCCTACAGAAAGTCTGTGGTTGGCCTTCCCAAAGGCAAGTATTTTTGCTGAAAGTTTTGACCTAAAACAGCTCAGTCATATTTATGAAAGCCCAGCCTTGACAGAAGAAGGAACTTTATTTTCATCACAGAGGAGACATTTTTTTGAACAATTTGGGATAAAGATTTTTTTTTTAAAAATTTTTTTAAAAATCAGAAGATTCTTGCTGAGGAGACATGCTGAAAAATGCACAAGTGAAAACCAGAAATAGGAGATTGAAAAAGTATATTTGATGTTTTGTACAGTTTTGTTCCTAATGGTTTAGTACCTGTATTTCATAATTCATATATACAGAGACCCAAGAGCAGAGATTACCTACAGATAATTCAGTTGCTGCAGCCAATTTTTACTTTCCATTACAATGAAGCCTGACATTTACACACTGAGTAGGATGCTAGTGACTGCCAGCAGTGAACAATATTCTTTCACTTCATTGGTGGCAGTTATTTACCTGACCTTGGATCAGTAGGAATGAAGGAAGAAAAAAAAAAAACACCAACCAACACAAAAAACCCAGGCTTCTTTACCTTCCCACTTGTTCTTGGGTAACAGCCTGACCTGTTAAAAAGGTGAGTGAAGTATGTTTAACCCCAAGGATATTTCCTGAATTGTTCACAGCAAACAGTTGAGCTAGCTCTGCTCGTGAACTTTGACAGTGCCCTTGGCATAGTACCATTACAGAAATACAAAAAGTATTCAGAACTACCCTGCTGCTGTCTTGTTTCTGGAGTCAAACAAGGACCAAGTACAAACTTACTCAAATATATACTCACCATGTAATTTATCTATATCATACGTAGTAAAAATGGTTGTATCTTCTGCCTATTACTGTCCCTCTTTGACATCCCTAATGCAAATGGTGTCAGCCAATTACTCCCCTATGCTAGGTAGAGTTCATTACAGCACTGTTCAGGCTGTTTATATGTTCAAACACTACAAAACAGCCAGACAAGACAACAGAGTATTAGCACCTTCCTCCTAATTTGAGGAAAGTCCTTTCCTTAACAAGCTTTTCCTCAGGAAATAAAGCTCAGTGTAGCAAAGCTCAGTCCATGAGCTTATTTTAACACAATTGACATATAATTGATTTATAATTCATTTTATTTTAAAACAAATCCTAGTTCAGTCACTTTCTCACAAGTGCTAAGATTCATGTGTCCAAGTAGGGTGGCCAACACCCAGACGCCAAGACCTGTTTACCCCCTTGTCTAGAGACAACACAGAGGACCAGGCCATCGAGTCCTTGTCCTGTCTCCTGTGTCCTCCAAAGCCTACTGAGTATGTGCTGGGTTTGGATGTGTCTTTCATACCCTTTAGGAGCTGACAACGATTGTGATCTTTTTTTCCTCTCCATCCTGTCTCACTTTTCTGTATCATTAGGATTTACTATCTTTTATCTCCTTATCTGAGTGTTTTAAAGAGTATTTTCTGCTCTTGCACAGGTGTGGACTGCTCCTTGTTTAGGCTGCCCCTTGTTTTTCTGATCAGTGTGTCCTGAAAAGCTGCAGGTGGATGTGCCAGTATCTTGATAACCTCCTTATGCAGAGGTCAACAACACCTACCATTCTGATATCCCTTCCTTCCAGCACTTCCACATCTCAACCCTCCCACCCGTAACTTTTTTTTTTTTCCATTTTAAATTAGCTTTGTACAGTGCAACTGCAGGAAACACAAGGAATTCAGTTACACCCATCATCAGGACTGCATCCTAGCTGGATGAAAAGAAATTGTATATTAAATAAACAGACTATCAGATTTTCTGTCTTTCCACCAGTGTGGAAGTTTCACTCAGTGCTGTGCTTCTGTGCAAATCTTTTCTGAGTTCAACTGATGGCAGAGTGTAGGTAAACGCTTTAACAATTACACTTGTCACTGCCAACTTTTCTAGTATCAAAGCATAACAACAGCAGTCACCTTTTGGCTGCACAATGCAGTGTATTACTGCCTTGCTGTTGGATCAGCCTGATATAACATGTTTAAAGTCTGATTTAAAGACTTAACCTATGTTTTCTTGACTAAAGCCATCTTTCTATCCTTGTTGGCCAACATGAACAATAAGGGTCTGCCTTCCTGACAGAATCCCTACCCATACCTGAACTACTGTGGATGTAAGTTATATTTATTTTCCTTCCCTGACTGAAGATATCCCATTGTTTCATCTAGGTTTTTTGCAGGCCTCTTCAGATTTTGGAAAGCAAACTCAAACATGCTCTATTTGGCATAGCTTTAAACAGGAGAGGACCAGTACCTGCATCCCTGCCTGCGTGCCTGGAGAAGAGGCACGCAGCCTTTGCCAACAGCAGAGTGAGACTGCCAAAACAATTTTTCTTTCAGTTAGCACCTACAGAAATTGCTGCATCTCCTCTCCTCCTCCCTAGCCCTGTGGGAGCACACTCATGTCCAATATAGATTTGTAAAAAGAGCATTCTCACATGAAATGTCAGGTGACTGTAACCCAAGAGATGAATCTGCCAGTTTACTTCTCTGCCACTCAGGCATATTGCCAAGAAATATCTTTGACTCCCTCCACCTCAATACCTAGCCCAAGACATTGAGACTGTATCCAGATCCTACTGGGCTCCTGGTCCCTAATAATTAGCCTCTCAATCCAGGCCCACACTACTTCATGATTTCTTTGCTTAAAAAAAACACACCCCTGCCACCTCACATTTCTGCCAAGAAGAGCAAACAATCTCAAACATTTTGGAAAAGATGCCCAAATCCAGATTCTTGGGCCCGATTTACACAGCTCTTCAACACTCACACCTGAAAACTGAACTAAGAAGGGAAACTGAGTAACTCAGTAAAGAAGGGCTAAGAAAAATCAAAGTGGGAACCCAAAATTGAACATTTGACATTGCTTCATGTAAGGCATTGCTTCATTTTGACATTTTCTTTCATTGCAGGAAAAGCATTCATATTTAGAAAGCAGTCATATGTTGCAGTTTCAAGTACTATAAAGCCCATAAAGTGCAGTCTTCAAAGCAGTAGCTGATAGTAGGTTTGGGGAAGAGAAGATCATAAAAAGTGTAACAAAATTATGAATAGCTTCCCCTTAACTATTCATTGTGTACATATTTGATACAGCATAAGATTATGTAAGTTTTTACTACTACCACATTTCCTCCCAAATCTCTCTCTGTGCTTGATTGAGCTTTCTGCTGCATTTCATTCAAAGCAGGGCAATATCTCTGGGAAGAGTGTTTTTATTCTGTGATAGGTAGTAAATGTCCTAGGACTGCTCCCCTGATTTTCTGCAGGCATGGGGACATGTGTAATGTATCACACAAAGTAAGCGAGTGAGCTTGCAGTGCACAATCTATGAATACCTCTGGTTATGTGTTTCAGAGTGTGACACGAAGAAACCCAGGCTTTCATGCTGACTACAGAGGCTTCAGCCCCCATCTCTCCATCTCAGCCATGGCAGCTATAGCTCACTCAAGACTGCTATTTATGGAGTGTCTCTCCTCAATAAAAGCTTCAAAAGAAGAGACATACAGTCCCTTAACAGACAGCTATCTGAGGGTCTGCTGGTCGTAACAGGAATGCTTTGGAAATAGAAGGATTTTAGCCTCCTCCAATGCCATTGAATTTTAACATGATAAATCAATCTATTTTTCTGATCAGCATTAAAAAAAAAATAAACCAGTATATCACAGGGAAAAAAGACCCCAACTCCAGTCTGAGGCAGTCCAACCAACACTTCACAGCAGGTTGACCATTTTGGTAGTGTCTTCAAATAGGTACTGTTGTATTTCACATTAATTTAACTCCCTGCTGGGGTTTGTCCTCATGCCCTTGATTTCCCCAGCAGAATCTGGAGCTGCAGCTCCCCCACAGCTGGAAGTAACACTGGCCAGAATTAGCAGTCCCAGGAAGCAGATGGTTTGGAGCACATCAGACCAACGCTTAGTTTGTCAAAGCTATTGGATGCCAGCAGTCTCAAGCCTCATTGTTCTAAGAGCTAGCAAAAAAAAAAAAGCCCACAAGAAAACAATCTAAAAATAAGAGAATTGCAAAGAATGACAGTTAAAGGTAAATTATTTCCTGTACAGGGTAATTTCCATACAGAATAAATTCCTGAAGAGGAACATTAAGCAAAGAATGCAACTATGTTTGGGAGATAAGTAGGCAATTTTCTAAAGATGAAGATGGTAGGCACATGGAAAAAAGAAAATAAAGCAAAGGAAAAGGACACACTCATCACTCAATAGCCTCTTTTCTTCTCATGAGTGTTTCACACTTCTATGAAACACAGATAGTAACAATAAATGCAGCAGGGTTTCACCAAGAAGAAACAGCCTCTCCTAACAACTAGGAACAAACCTGATAAAGATTAACAACTACACAGCTTCTGAAGAAAACCACACACCCTGTATTGAAAGATGGGAGGAGGCATGAAACACAAGAACACAAGCAGCAGCACACCCTGGCCCATCTTGTGCTGAAGTGTGTCTGCCAGCCCTCTTGGTCAGGCACTTTGCAGACAGGCAATGAGGAGCAAATCCCAGGCAGACCCTGCCTGATGACACCTGCAACACAGCACCTCTCAGCCCTGCTGCATTCAGACAACTCAGTCCCGGGAGAGAAGAGCTACACATATACTATCAATAAAGCAGTCTACTTACCAGCTACCCAAGACGTGCTCCCAGTGAAGAATGAGGCCTCCTCCTCTTTAGGTTTAGCAGACCGCACAGTCGATGCTAGGAAACACCGCATTACTGTCCAAGAGCATTGAGGGCCAGCTGCTCCCTCAGGGAAGCTGATTCTGGAGCCAGGGGTGACCCCAGCACAGGCAGAGCCCTCACCAGCAAAGCAGTGTCCCTCAGAGTCTGAGCCCAGTGTCCAAGCATCCATCAACAGTCCTGGACATGGTAAGCAACAAACCGTGTCTGGCATCCATCCAGAGAGTCCAGTCAGGAGCAAAAAGAGCCAGAGGTGGCTACAGCACAGGCCCAACATCCACCTGGGAACCAGGGGCAGAGGGGGCTGGAAATGGCACACCTACGCCACAGCTGGGGGCAGGAGGGACACCCACACCTGAGGTGCTGGGGTGCGAGGAGGCCCCAGGTGAGGGTCCTCAGAGCAATCAAGGCCTGTTAGTGCCCCTTGGACAGGACAGCTGCCTCTCCTCCCAGCGAGGTGTCCCCTCATCCCACACACACACCCAGAAACATTGAAACTTGGGTCCTCATAGAGAACTCCGGTGATGCTGGTCACGGCAGTCAAGGCCTGGCAGCACAGTCCCTGGCAGTTAGTGTCTGTACCCAATCCACAAGGGAAAAAAAAAAACAACCCAGCAAGGAAGCTGACGGGGGGAGTACAGGCTGATGGATCAGAGCACTCCTGGGACCCACCAGTCTAACATGCTGAATAGAAAGACGGTGCCAGAGGAGGGGCCATGCAGGGCCTCCAGTCTGAGTTGTGGTCCAGAGATAAACAGTCAAAACCCCTTAGTCCTAGCAGCTGAACATCCACCAGTGTGAGATCCAGATACAATAACATTCACTTATGGAGAAAACTCTGGCAAAATGAAGAAACTGAATTATGCAAGGCAGTATTCTTGCAAGAATGAGCTCTCTGCTTCAAAAAGTTTAAGCATCCTTCCTGTCTCTGTTTGAGAAAACAAGGACTTGTCTGCAGCAGTGCTTCACACACCATGGCACAGCAATGGGGAAGCATGGGTATAAACAACAGGCAGGATCTTTGGGTCACCAGTCCCATCTCACCAACAGCACAGTGGTCTGCAAAAGCTGTAGCATCCTCTCCATCTGTGAAGCAAGAATGAGGGTACATATCATTTTTCTGCAGTTTGAAAATCCCTTTGGTCTATTTGAAAGATTTCTTCAAACCTAACTAGTTGGCTGGCCATAACTCCAGCACCTTCAGCTTCCCTTTGGGACTGAAAATAAAATTTGGATTTCAAACTGCTCTGCTAAACTCATGAGAATCATCTGTCATTAGCTACAGCTCATTTAACACTCAAAGACACTTCTGCAGCCAGAACACTTAGTGCTGAAGGAGCACCGATGGTTAATAGGAGTCTTCATCTTGCACTAAGTGAACAATGTTCAGGATCTGCCAGCCTACGGAAGAGAAAGCTTCCCACTCTTGTGCAGGCAGACAAAAGATCATGTTTCTGTGCAATTCTAAGGGTGAGAGCCCCACAATGTAGTTGTGGTGCTCAGTTTCACACAATATATTTTTGCAGTGGGATTGCTACCGAGGCAAGAAATTCACTAGCTCATAGGATAACTGCTCTTCCCAGAGTTACCCAGTTCATAAAAAAAGTCTTGTTCATGTATTAAGCAGAGATAAAAGAAAGTTGGAGGTATCTGGTAGGGAGGAATTTAACTACAGAGATTTACATCGGTTAAATATGCAATCGATCCTGTTTACAGACTGCTATGTATCTGGCATTATTAATAAATCATATTCTGTTTCTTCCCCTTAATTGCACTGACTGTGTTAACAAAATTAGGAGAAGAGCCTAACAAAACAGAAATAGCAGATTATTTTGAAAACCAAATTAGCAGCCTGAGGTACTGTGGCATATTGCTGGGAGAAAGCAGGTGGTCACAGGTGGCTCTGAGCCTCAAAAGGTAATGACTATCTATACGCTGTGCTATAGGGCTTGGTTGCACTTTGATGAAGTACTCTGTCTACAAGCTAGCACAACACATTTGTTTTCAGAGCAATTAAAATCTACAGTAGATCAGAAAACACCATTTTTATGAAAACCCGCAGCAAGACAATGATTTACAGACCTATTGTATGAGCATAAAGATTTTGTCCTTTGGGCTAAAACCTTGTTATTTTTCATCTCATCCCATTTGGACTTGGTTTTTTCCTTAACAGAGGTGTAAAAATTTGAGTACCACTATTCAGTTACATCTAACAAACTGCATATTGCATAGACAGGTGCTGCGAAGGTGTTATCATCTATTATCGAAGGTGTTATTATCTGACTTTCAAGGTAACAGATTGTCCTGTGAGCTGTGCTTGTGCAGCTACCAATTTTTAGTGAGCCACTGCAGTACAGTGAACGATTCATTAATTGGTATCAAGGATAAGATGAAGTTAAGCCTCATCTGAGGGCACAAAGATATACTGAGATTTCCACAGAGAGATTTTCCGAAAATTAAAATATCATGTCTATAAAGCTTACTGGTCAACAATGAAATTCTTCACTTAGGAAAGAATTCCACTTTAAAATTTATCTACATGATTTGTCAAATAGTCTACGACTCATTTTCTATGATATTTAGACATTTTTCCAGAATCCAGGGAAATGGTGCTTCAGACTCCCCATAGACCTTGTTGTCATTTTTGTGCAGCAGAACAATTTTTTGTAGTGCTGTGGTACCTCATCCATACTTACCATTACAGTGTTAAAAAAAAGTCTTCATGCTTGCAGGTTTACAGTTTACATCTTTTCAACAGACCATTCGCTCTAGGATCCCCTTGCTGGAGGAAATGAAAGAGCCTTCCTTGTGCCCTTTGAAAGCTTGAGTCGTAACACCCCCAAAAAAGAACCAAGTGTTCAGCACCCACAAGTAAGGCAGCCCCAGGGCACTCTATTTTACAAGACCCCCCCAAAAGATACATCTTTACAATACCTCCTGGGTGCTATACACTGGTGTTAAAGAACTCATCTCATTCATTTTCCAAAGAAATTCTGCTGTATAAGTTTAAGGTTGGGTCACAGCTCTTAAGAGCCTTGGCACCTTCTTGTGTTCCTCCCTGCATGGCTGCCCCTCTTTTCTCTCTTTTTCTACATCTGCCACCCTATATTTTTGTTATGCACACTAATACTCTCAGAAAAAATTATCATCTTACCTACCTGTTCTAAATTGCTCTGACAAGAGGCAGAGGTGTAAACAAGAGCATGTTCCCCACTGTAACAGGAAGAAATAGTCAAGCTCTTCCTAGACCAATAGAAATAGCTACTAGGGCAAAAATTCAATAAATTTCTTTAAGCTCAGTCTCCAACTCCCCTAAACCAGAAATATTTAAACATAACGATTCAAAGAAAAAGCATGCAAGTATTACGCAAAATAAAAAAATGAAATTTTTCCATAATTGGGAAAAGCAACTTGGGTGTAGTTGGAGGAGCCTAAAGAGCAGCAACTGAGAAGGGTCATTCTGCTATATCTTTATTCAGTCCCTTTGGCAAACAAGTTAAAAAAAAAAAAAAAAAATCTCTTTCTAACTATAGTCTCCAATAGAGAATTAAGCATTTTCATACTGTGCATCTCTAACAAAAAAGTGCTCTGCTGTGCTAATTAATATTTTCAGAAGTCTCCTTGCTCTTGCATCTTAGGAACATGTGGTGTTACAACACACCAGACCTCTGCAGCTGTGGCATCTCCTTTCACACTGCCTGTCCTTTTCCCTTTTCCTCATCACACACATAGCAGAGCTAAGCTCCTGTTCGTCAGCAGGGTCTCCCCCTCCTCCCTGCCCTCCACCACTTTTTCCCCGCAGAGCCCTGAATTACGCTTCCCTCTGCATACAAATTCCTGCCCTTATCTTGCTTCAGCCCTGGTCTGTCTCCCACTGTGCAAAAGGTTGCTGCTTTTAATCTTAATTTCTCAGCAATCCTTGCTGTTAAAGCTCCCACACTACGGCATTTCACTGGCAGTAAAAACTAACCTCTCCCTCTAGTCTACATTTCCAATGTACGTCTGCTCCTCCTGGCCTGTCCTGAGGGGCACGTGTTGCTTATTTTACATTTCTGAACAGCCTCATTTTACTGCAGTCACCTAATGACCAAGTTCAGAGAGCGTCACTGAGCATTACCTGCACCCTACACAGCTTTGAAGCTGTACCCACAGAAAGTGGAAGCCTGGAATATTCCTCTTCCTCAATAAAATACTGGTATTTATGCCATGGTCCCTGCAGAGCACTCAACAGAGTATTTCATCGCCTCACACAAAGCAGGAGGCAGGTAGGCATTGCCTCTCCTAAGCCTTTTAGTGTACAGGACACATCAAAGAGTGCTAAGCATTTCTGGCTAAAAGGTATCCCCTCCCACTGCCTCTGAAAACAGTTCAGGCTTTGGCAGAAAGCAGGGGGCAAGTGTATTTTTATTATTATATTACTAGGAATCTTTGAGGAATACTAGGAGTGTTCACACAAGAAGCAGAGAAAATCAGATTGTCAGAGTCCTGCACTTGCTGGTTGCTATTGTGCGAAGTCCTCATGCACTGTGTGAGGGCATAACAAGGACAAAGCTTTTCTCCATGTATTGCTTGCTTTTCAGAAGGCCATGAAACTTATGAACAGACTTTTTGGCCCCACTCTGAAGCTTCTTCTACATTCTTTATTCTACTTGAAGAGTATTCATTAATACCGGAGCTTCAGTAGGATCACTTACATGAGACAGTGCTCCTCAATTCTGTGCACAGAGGAATAGCAAGATTGGACTTTCCCTCTTGGGTAAAGAGAGGTGAAATCAGAGCACCTGAAAAGAATATCCAGTGCTTAAAGAATACAGTTGGCAAAGTCAAGAATCAGCAATATTACGAGCATTTTCTTTTACTTTGTATTTATTCCAATTCTATGGATCCAGATCAAATAGCTACTTACTACTGTTTCACCTGCTCTGAAGATGGAACTGCAACTGCCTTTAAAAACGGCTTGAAAAGCCACCTGATTCTACTAAAATGCCCATTAAACCTCTGCTTAAATTTAATCTGCAGCTTTTTATAGAAGTTTCTTCCAAAAAGTTTCAAAGAGGAAACACTCTACCCTAACTGTACACTTATATTTTTAACACTGGTAACTAAATTTGCTTCTTTTTTCAATGCTGACAAAGGTCACCTGAATAAATGGCCAGATTTTAAGAAGCACTGGAAACTTTATGTATCTACTGTACTCAAAAAAAGATTCACCATTTCTCCAATGCACGTTGATCAATGCCATCAACTTCTCTGTAAAGAAGTCTGTATCATTTAAGAAGCAGTATCATTTATTTTGCAGAACTGTCAAAACACCACTTGTTTCAATTAAGAAAATTCAGTAAGACAGGTCCATCTTCTCCATTGCTGTAGTTCCTTTAGCACCTTACCTTTCATCAAACTGAGACTGGAGACCCTAATTCAGCAAATCATTTTGTCATACATTGAAGTTCCACTAGAATCAAAATACTTCATTAAATCAGGGCCTCTGTGGTTAATGATTTCTGCACCACTGAGAGGAAAGCTGGACAAAAAAGTTATTTTTCAGATTCAGGCAAATATTTGAACATAGTTCAACAAAAAAAGCAGCCATGCAGAGCAAGATCTTACATTAAAAGCATTATCAGTAGCCTGAAATCAAACTGACAACCTTTAAATCAGACTTCAGCTGATCTTCAGACCACAAAGAAATACTGCTTTCTTCATTCAATTCATGTACAGCAATAAAAGACTAGTAGTGCAGAGATTTTACTTAGCCTGGTGGACAATGCAACTGAGGTCAAGCAGTGACACAAGTGTGTCTTCATTGCATTTGACTGAAGTTCAATAAACTTGTGTAGATACAACTGTCAAAGGCAGGGATGCTGTTAACGATTTCATGAAGGCAGAGCACTCAGTGAGTTGAAAGGCAGCTGCCAGCTTGCAGGACTGTACCATTACAAACAATGAATGGAGACAAAATTATCGATTAGTGCCTGTCATCCAACCGGTTTGTCTGAACTTGGTAGATCTTAAGAATTACACTTAACAAAAAGAGGTACACTTCTCCTTTCTTCCCCTTGCTCTGATCCAGATTATCATATATGAAATTAACTGAATACTCAGAGGAAGCTTACAAATTTGGGGGGGCTTAAGCAATTTTCTATTTAACCATACAAAACGTGTGATTTGATCCAGCCCCTTTAAATGAGGTCAACAGGAGAGTCAGTTGGTATAAAATAATTTGCTTGGGAAAGAAATCTGACCCTATCCTTCAGCAGTCCTGCCCTTCTCCATACCCATGAACACTTTCTTAACCATGCACAGAGTTGCTTTAAATAACAGAATATCATCTATCAGAAAATCCATTAAAGCCACAATACATTAAAATGAATTTGCATACGCCAGATCTTCTGCAATATCTCATTTCCAGACATTCACTAGTTTCCATGTGAAGGCAGGTAAAACAAATTCAAAACAACAAATTCTTGATAGTTTGAATATTCAGAAGCTGTTCTTAAGCACTTGCGCCGATGCTGTAAGTGAGAAGTGGTTTTGCTTTGTTTTAAGAAGAAGACATTTCTGTTACAATTCCAAGATGGGGACAGTTGAAATCTGTGTAAATAAGTAGCCCATTTGGGCTACTAGTATTTCAGCCATCTGTTAACAAAGCATTATAGTACTTAGTAAGTACTATCAAACTCAGTCAAGATTTCAAGTAGCAGTATCAAAGATATTTCAGAACAGTTTGCTTCCTTGTATTCCTCAGAGCCTCAATCTTGCCCCCACAGACATCAAGAAGAAGGAGGATGGTATAAAAGCTATTGTGGGAAAACAAACAAACAAACAAACACCAACAAGTTACAGAGCATCCAGCAGCCCCTCCCATTGTAGCAAGGCCAGCAGCCATCAGCAATTTCAGCCTCAGCCAGCTCTTTATCTACTGTATGAAAGACACAGTGCTGTGAGCAATTAAAGACCAGTGTAAGTGGATTTATCCCAGGAAGGAGGAATAATGATAGTTCAATAGAATAATACAAACATGTCCAGACATTTAATAATAATCAGTTAGTAGGGCAAAAATAACTGTAAGCTATAGAGAATGTTGGATCTGGGATTCATTTTTACTCTGCTAAAAGTAATGCTGGAGCAATAAATTTCATTTTATATCCAGTAGTAAATACCACTATGATTTACTGTAATTTCAAACAGAAGTGAGCAACTGACTTACAGTGATATGTACCATCAGCTGAGCATAAATTCATAATAACATTTAATCAGCCATTTGCTATAGAAGGATATTTGCCTGTTGGATTGCCTTTAATCAGTACTAACAGAATTAAAAAGAAATATTTTGAAATGGAGAGAAAATAAGACATGCCATTAAACTGGTTCTCTCTCATGCCTGAGATTTTGTGAGTGCAGTCACATCTGATGCGCTTAAGGGTCCGTCCCAATTTTCTTTCTTGTCAGTGGGAGACTTTGCTTCAAGGATACTGGATCAGACTGGAACTGGAGTAGGCTTTCTTTTTTTTTCCTCCTTTGAAAGCTCAGCACATGGTAGCACTGGGTCCTGTTGTAGATGGCACTGCACGCTTTCCCATCATTAACTCCATGTGTTCCTTTTATCCTTCACTTTTGGGGCTTTGCAGGTCAAGAGCAATGCAAAAAAAGTAAAGGGATGTTTTCTCTCACCAGCATAAGATTTATTTACTTTTCATTAAAAAACAGATTGAAATTAGACAAAAGGTAAAATACCTTAAAAGATTTCAAGTGTTGTCTTAGAATATTTTCAGACTTGTTAAAAACATTGTGGACAAGCTGATAGATTTCCCTTCTCTATGTCCAACAAAGCGCACAAGGTATGAAAGAACACTACTCCTAACCCTTGAGAGAGGAACCGAACAAAAACCATTCAGATAGGCAGATCACTCCCCATTATTTGTTCTGATAGTTCATGCTCTGGCTCTCGAGACAACCAAACTTATACATTGATAAAATCTAAACTCTAAATTATATATAAACACACAAGCAGTTTAATGCCAGTAAAAAAAGTATAAAATCTTCCTTTTTCTGCCCCCACAAACAAATCTCAGTGATAAAAAATGAACCAAAATAGTAAGTGATTAATAATCACATAACTCTGACATTGAGGGTTTTTATGCAATGGTAACCTACTAAATTATTCACAAAATGTTTGTTGCTGGATAAAGGGTTTACTGTTTAAAAAAAACACACACCCCCCCAAACCCAACCAACTTTAAGCCCACCAGAATCCATGTGAATTAGACAGTACAAGGGCTCTGGAGACCCTGGCCGTGATCCTGCTCTGTAGCTGCTCTCCCACACTGGTTTGGGCAAGCTCCTTTGTCTCCCTCCCTCTGCATTTCTCCCTGTGCAAAAAGGAGCATTCACTTCCTTTGAAAAGTGCTATCTAAAAACATGCACTGAGCAAAGATATATAACCTCTTAGTGCTTGGAACGACAAAATTATGTCAGTCCCAAAACCACAATGACAAATGGACTTCTTTGCATATATGATTTACCCTGTTATACATCACATTCCCAAAATTACATGTTTTACCCATAAAACAAATCACATGGGTTTCACAGAGAATTCTTGCAAAAGGATTTCTTAAAGCAATACAGCATTACAAGTTCAGGTCCTTTATGTGAAGTCCCTACGTATGTCTATAAATATTTAATCCAACTGAAAAGCTGTTAGATGTTACCTATGCTTGCAAGAGTCTCTGCACTGTATTTTTGTTTCACAAGCCACATTCTACTAAAAAATAAGAATTATTGAGAAAAGTTCACCTGGGAAGATATTCACATATATCAAACTCTAGGAAAGGAAACAGCATTTCTTCCACTGAAGATTCTATACTCTCTCTGTGTGTGTTTATGTATTTGACATATGCAATACCGCATCTTCATTACACTTACCCTTACATTAATCCAACTTGTATATAAGGAAGGATCCAAGTAATACCAGAGTCCAAAGCATAAAATCATTTCTTAATCTACAGTAACATACAGCTTAACTGGCTCTGTATAGCCTTTTGGCAGCAGTACATCTACTGTATTTGTATTTTAGTTCACATGCCACTTTCAAGGCTCCAATATTTCATCACAATTACAAATTAATGAGATAGGTAGTCTCCGTTACAGAGATAGCAGCAATCTGTAAAAAGGTATTAAGAAAAGTAGTAATTTATTGGCTTATGAAGGTTCCAAGTGAGCAGTCGCATTAGCATGACAGCAGGAGGTCAAGAGACTCATTAGCCAGCAGTTCTAAGATACGCAACTCAGTATTTTTATAGTAGCAGGATGTACATGGAAAATATACTTTAGGAAATGCAGTTACTGGGGTGCTCACTTTGGCATTAAGTTTGCCTATATTTCCCAGCCCACCTGAAGCCTGTGGGTACTCATTGTGGGGGTGGCTTATTGCTATGTGCCTACAATAGGAAATCTGTTCCAAAAATCCAGCTTTGTTTCATACACTGCTATATTACAAAAAAAAAAAAAATAATCTTGTCCAGTAACACTGGGGGACAGGAACAGTGAAAACAGCAGAGAGATGAACATCTGCTCTTCCCCTTACCTGGGTAAGTGATCCTAACAACAGCAGCAAGTACATCCCTTGCACCAGCAGAACACTAGCCTGGCTGATGCAACCGTCAGGGATGTTAATATCCAACCTCATGTTTTCAGTTTGAACAACAAAGGAAGCATGGCCCAGGTTTGAAATTTGGGAGTGGAGACAAAGAGAAGGAAAGGCAGATGATGCATGAAGAGAGGAAAAAACAATGCATGCATGTGGGGCTGGAGGAGAGATTCATCAGCAAGGCGGCATTTACAAAATGCTAATTCTTAGACTGAGGAGAAAGAGTGTTGAAAGCCTTCACCTTGGATAAAAATCTAAATGTATGACACGGTGCAAAACTGAATAAATTAACAAAAATGAAGGTGTTAGATCCTGATAAAATAAAGTGGCATGGCTCCACTGATTCCTATGGTACTCTGCCGTTTTACACCCACTGAGGATGGCTGTAGCTCATTATAAAAGACCTTCACTTTCAAAGGAATGAAATCTACAGACAGTCTAAAGCTTCTTACTGCAATTCATTCACACAGGGGGGAAAAAAGACTCATATAACCTTGCAGAAATACACAGTTCTTATATGAAACAGCAATGCCCACAGGGTGACCAGGTACCTTGTTTAAATTGGCTTAAGGTTTGGCTGGCATTTCTTGTTTCTCCCACCCCTCCCTCTCTGGTCAGACACCCTGCATCCTTTGTCTATGAAACAAGGGATTAAAGCAAAGACATAGAAGTGCTTTTGTCTAAATCAGAAATGTAGAATACAATAATTGTCTCTGAATGTGCTTCATGACTGATCAGCAAACACCTTAATTATTAATTGAATTTCTTCAAACTAACTGTATCAAAGCCTAATACACCAACTCTTATCACAACTGCAGCACTCTAAGACTTCAACGTTATTTCTAATTAAACACATAGGTACCTATATGAAAGGGAGAAAACATGAGCTCAGTTATTCTCATAGATTTCAGATATTCCTTAAATTTTGCAAGAAGCCATCTCTCTTAAGCATTGGGTTATTTCTCATTCAGAGCTAATTTTTTTTTTAATCACAAACATCAGATATTGCCTTCCCTTAGAAGTATTTTGGCCTAATTTTGATCTCACCTAAAAATGGCAATGCCAGACTACCATAAAAATCAGAGTGAGAGCAGAATCATGATCAAATCTGGAGTCTAATACTAAGTAGACCTACAAAGGTTTCATTCAGCTGATACCTGTATTATCCAGGTTTTTATCAATCTCAACTTTTGATGCTTCTTCCCCTCAGTCATGGTTTTTTCACATAACACATCATTACACTGTGGAGTTAATCACCACAGGATGTTTGGAGGCCAAGAGCATATATGTGTCAACAAAGAGATTACCAAGTAGATTAGCAGAAAGCAGATTCATTGGGGAATACTGTCAAGAGTTCAATGCCATCTCTAAGTCAAGGTCCTTAAACTGAAGGTCACTGGGGAGACCTACGTTTCCTTGCAGCCTGGTTCCTTACGCAGGCAAACCCTGGCTCCTTCCTCCTGTAGAAAGCCACTGCTAGACAAAGTACTGTGCTACACAGCCCTGTGGTGTGACCCCACACAGTTGTCCCATGTTCTTTGTCTCTGTGAAGAATCATACTGCTGCTTCCTTTCATAAATGTATAGGGCAGCAGACTCAGAAAACTGAAGGGACAGATGTTCAGCATCTGCAATCAATGTATAGGGATGATACATAAATGAGTCAGTAGGAAAACATTAACTAGAGGAAGTTACATTTAACAAAAAAACCCAAACACTCCCCCCCCACCAAACCAACAAGCTGCACAGTAACAGTAAAAAGAAATTTAGCTCTTTACTAAAATCCTAGTGAAAACCAGCAAAATAAGACGGAATATAGTTCAATCTAAAATAACTATTTGCTATTCACACATCAGTGGAATGCAACATCCATGTCCAGGACTACTATCTCCTCTGAGCAAAACCCCTGAGTGTTTGCACAGTTTGCAATTTGAATGCAGACTTTCCATGAGAAGCGGTGCTTCACCACAGTGGTAATGTTTTAAAATCTTACTCCGCTGCTTGCAAAACCCTCTGTTTTGGGAGGAGAATGAGTCTGTTGTCCATTTGTCTGAAGGGCAGAGGCAACAGAGAGTGACCCCAGTGGGTGCAATGTACATTTCCTTATCTTGATTCTTCATTAACAATGCACATGAAGTCTTTTAATGAATCTAATGCTAAGAAATAATACATTCCTCTTTTTAAAAACCAGCCTGGGTGACCTTTGTATGGCCACAACTTTGAACCTACCAACTCATTGATTGCTTCAAGCTGAGTTACTGCCCGCAGCCTGAAATCAGCAAACACTATAAATGGACTTCCCATGGCCTTTGAACAACAGCCATGATGCAAACTTGGGATAAAAAAATAGCCCAGTGATGTAGGAGATGGGTACTGCTATGTGGTGGATTTCTGACTTGTTTTTCTTTGCCTCCAGCATTGCATCATAAAAACCATGTTTCTATTTTCAGCTTTCCTATGCAATTAAACTAGGAAAGGCATTTTGTTGTCACCTCCACAGGTTCAGAGCTTAACTCAAGCCAGAATTTACCGAAGCATCAAGAACGACCATACCTATACACATTTACTTTGTATCCTTCCAACATCTTATTTAAAAGAATAAATGGCAAAACAGCCCAACCAAAAAGCTCTTAATATGTATGCATATGACTGTATACATATCTGTATGGAGTCACACAATACCATACCAACACATATACCATGCCAGATATGCCAACACACATAAAGAATAAGCAAGTTTTAAGGCTGCATCTTAATAATAATCCAAATTAAGACAGTGATATGATAATGTAGTCAGATCAAGTTTAACCACAATCCCTTCAGTTATAAGCTAGTGATGGGTTGACTTCAAATGCTCACACATTTGAAAACATAATTTCTGGTCAATGCAGGCATTCTGTCAGGAGTCTCTTCTTCATGCCCAGCCCTCATGTCATTTCTCCTTTTTCTCCTCCTCTCACACTGTATACTTACACCCACTCCTCTCTGACTTGTCATCACACTACTTGACTTTCTTTCACCTTCCTTTGTACCATGTTCCTCTTCCTCCACATCTTAATAGAGGGATATCTTTCCAGTATCTGGAAGGGACAGAGATAAAAAACCATCCCAAATTGCACTACAAGGCTGTGCCTTTTACAAAGTTCAAAGAACCAGACCTGGAACCCAGCATGGGAATTGAATATCCATTTCTGGGAGAGAAGAGTCCTCTTGGAACACTCTAGTAGGTCCCTCTGCCCTTACCCTGAAATTAGAGTAGAGACACTGATTCTGACCTGGGCTTTCCCCCAAAATAAAACTGAAGATGACCTGCAGAAACATTCAGGCTTTGCATCCATACAGTTGGCTGACACGTTTCTTTTAAGAGCCAATGGAGTGAGTATGCATGAAATTTGAGAGAACTGCTGGCAAGCCTTGCTCACACAGTGTGTTAAGCACTCACCCTCTCTTAAAGGCTGGCCAAATAACCCTGAGGTACAACTCACTTTCTCGCTCAACTGTTGTCATCTGGTAAGTTGATAAAAGACAGCATACTGAAGGAATCCCATATGCTAAACCTCCTTTCTCACTCATTTTTTATTCATCATTGCACCTGAAACGAGTAAGTCAAACCCCAAACTGAGGCTGCACATACATAAACAATTTAGCAGACCAAAAAGAGCCCTTCACATGTATTAATATTTTGTGCCAGTAGTTTTATTCAGAGATGCCAGGTAAATCAGAATTCACTGTCCATGCTGTCCCTGTCCTAGATGGCAACTGTATCCTGGCTGCTTTCATGCTCAACACAAAGCGCACATATGCTGTAGCTATCTCTGCTTATATACATTGTATAGGTTTGGGTCCTATCACATTTTCATGGAAATTCAGTTCAGGGCTCAATTTGCCCTTATTTAAATGCTAATTTCAGTGAAGTGGTTTAACAAAGCAATTATGAAAAAAAGGCTCTAATCTTCCACTGACCGAGTAAGGAAAAACTCAGAACGTGGTAGACAGATTAACCATGTAAATGCAATATAAGCAATCTGTTTCATACTTAATGCATTCAGTTGACAAATGATTCAGTTACAAAGGTGACAGTTCAGCCTCCTTTTCTAAATATATCACACCAAAGAATCAACAAAACACTAACACCTCATGCAAGTTTTAATAATTACACTTAGCAACCTCTCTTGTTTTCCTTCTTAATGTATGTTTATCCATTTTATTTAGCACTTCTAATGGTAAGATATCATCAGATACATTAGAAAGCATTTTTGCTATAATTGTAGTTAGTCAGTGCCACAATTTAAAATGGATTGATGTTAATTCCACCACCGCTAGAGCTGCAACTGAAGCCGACAGTGCCAAGCAGTTCAAGATGCCTCTACCTACTAGAATCAAAATGCACTAGTTCTACCAGCTTTCGAAAGCCTCTTCGGGTAGAAATTGAACATAAACATCCAACCTACAATGATACATTTCTCAGGGCAAGGGTAGACAGAAAAGAGAAGTGATGCAAGGGAGTTTTAGGCCTGATAATAATTTCTTGGATAATCTACTGTGCCATTAGAATTTCCAACGTCTTTCTGCTCTTGAGAACAGGTAACATGTGACTGACAGAAATCTGTGAGATACTGTCAAATGCTCAATCTTGTGCCTCTGAATCTGTGGAATTTTATATAAGTTGCACACACAAAGTATTTAATGTCACTGTTGATTTATTAATTTCAAATACCAACTTTTTATCTTCTAAAGTTTCATCATCCCAGTTTTCTTCCAGACACCCATTACCTCTCTTTGAGAACTTCTATGTCTTCTATAAGTCTATGACAAGTGGTCAGGAAAGATTTTTGGCCATGAGGTTAAGGCATTAAACTTTTTGACTTAATTTTAATCTGAAGAGTGTCCATTAGTAATAAAAAAAGCAAATTATAATAGACAATAGATAATTTTCATGAAATAATTATCACAAGAGCAAATTAATTGATGGTAATCTCCAAAGCTCAGCTTAGCCTTTCTTCTGTTTGTCACTCCCCAGCGCATCATGAGACAACTGCATTGTGTGATGTTCACAAAAGGCTTGTGCTACACAGTTGAGTATTGCTGTAGCATAGAAAAAAGTAATTCTTGTGAAGCCGGTGGAATGACTCCTGTTTAAGCTAAGGTAAATTCCATGAGCAGTTTAACTCTGCAGCAACTGTGTTTAACACTAGAGAGGCAGTGGTATACAATGAAAATAGTGGGCTACAAGGACATGCATACCTTTTTCATAAGCCATCAAAAGAAAAAAAATCTACACTGGAAATCTTGAGCCATGTAACCAGGTACTGATGTATTCTGTATGGATTTCAAGCAATCACTTGGGTCAAGGGAGAATGAGTTAGATTTCCATCATCCAGCCAATGCAAGTAGCATAGCATTCAACTAGGATGCATATTCTAACTTCTCTAAATCAGTGGGCAGCTATGTTGGGCCTCCCGGCTGCTAAAATACACAAGCCAGTGCAGCACTGTGCCAGCTCATTGGACTAGGAGGGCAACGTCTACATAGGATAGCTAATACACTGCAATTCCCAGAATATAGGGAACAACTGCAGCTCCAAGATCGGTAACAGTCCTTGTGCTACCCCGGGTTGTACCTTAAGAAAATAGACCTGTGATGTTCTGAGTCTATGAAATGTACTCAGTAATTCTGGTTACTGGACGTCTCTGAAAAAGACTTGTCACTCCCTTTTCCTGAACCCACCTGAGATTTTAAACAGGAAAACATTCTTCCTGTAACAATGTAATGATACAATGTGTGTGTCTGGGTTTAACCCCAGCCCACAACTAAGAACTATGCAGACACTTGCTCACCCCTCCCCCTCCCAGTGCAATGGGGAGAAGAATCAAAAAAAAAGAAGTAAAACTCATGGGTTGAGATAAGAACGGTTTAATGACTAAAGTAAAATAAAATATAATAATAACAACAATAATAAAATATAATAATAATAATTGCAATGAAAAGGAATATAACAAAAAAAGGAGAGAAATAAAACCCAAGAAAATACAAGTGATGCACAATGCAATTCCTCACCAGCCACTGACCGATGCCTGAGCAGCAATCTGTCCCTCCTGGCCAACTTCCCCCAGTTTATATACTGAGCATGTCATCCTATGGTATGGAATATCCCTTTGGCTAGTTCAGGTCAGCTGTCCTGACCATGCTCCCTCCCAGCTTCTTGTACACCTGCTCGCTGACAGAACATGGGAAACTGAAAAATCCTTAACTTAGGATAAGCACTCCTTAGCAACAACTAAAATATCAGTGTGTTATCAACATTATTCTCTCACTAAATCTGAAACACAATGTACCAGCTACTAGGAAGAAAATTAACTCTATCCCAGCTGAAACCAGGAAAGGAAGAGCATTTGAGAGAGAAAAGGTGACAACAATTCAATGTGAACACAGTCACACGCCATCCGCCACCCCTTTGAACTATATAATCTCATTTTATCTTTTTGTCTGTCAACTCTTTTTATCTGTCTGGACTAGCTTTCAGGGCACAATGGAGTGAAAAATACATAGCATGTCTGCAAATTAGCAAGAGGTTGTATCTCTAAAGCCAGAAAGGAATTTCCTTTGGTGCAAGATAAACCTTGATTGTTTCCATTCTCCTTACAGCCTACCGTAGTCTCTCAGAGGTCTTGGTGACCATACTTGCCTATTTCTTTGTGAATGCATGTAAAGAATTAAGGAGAAGGGCTGCAGAAGAGAATGGGGATGAAGGATGAGTTATGGTCAAAAGACAGTTTTTCTAAACTTAAAATTTTATTTTTCAGACAGAAAAGGGTCAGGAAACATGCTCACTTTCATTATCCAAAGGGTGAACAGTTTAGCTCCACTTCATAAGCAAGGCAGCACCCTGCTCAGTACTCAGCCCACTGTGGGGTGGAGATATGAGTATTCCCAATATCAGCACTAGGCAAAAGGCTCATTGATAGTTACTCACATGGAAACAACCATTTTGACAGTCAACAGTGTTCTTCAGAGATTACTTCCATGCATTATTTCTTCTGCTGCCTGAAGGCACAAAAAAACCCCCAAACCTAAGCTGCTCCAAAAAGCCACAAAGATATCTGCACAAAATCTGTATGTGTTGGGGTACTGCCTGCAGTTGTGGGGTACTGCACCAAAGATGAACCATACCAAACAAATTCACACTGAGCAGAGGTGGCTAACGAAGAAAGCTCTTCATTCTCTCAGTCTAGTGCAATCACAGTCCAGCTAGAGAAAACACTCTGCATTCCCACAAATGCAATTAAGATTTTGAATGTTCAGAACTGATCTTTTGTCTCCACTGTGCCATGAACAGTGTATGTCCTTACCAGGAATAGCAAGGACCACTTGTTAAATGTGTCCTGTTTGAGAGCTGGCAGTCATTGTTAGTCACAGCCAGAACAAGATTTCCTTGTGGCATTTAATGCAAGCCCTTAACAGGTGAACATACTTAGGAATGAATCAAGAGCATTCACTCCATACTGCAAAATGACAATGAAGGAATCGGTCAATGTTAGCAAGGTCTTGACTAAGTCTAGCACCGAACAACAAGGTACCTTTTGGAAAAAACATAATTAGTGAAAAGTGATCAAGAGAGAAGAGCAATGACAGCAGGAGCTCACCCTAACCTTCTAATGGCAATGCAGTGTATGCACTGAATATGAGTAAATACAAGTAAAGAAATAGAAAGCTTTTGGACATGACTCACTTTAGGTAGGGAAGTGGACCAAAATGCCAGTGTTTTAAATTCCTGATCTCAGTCCAGATCCATGCTTTATAAGTTGTCCTACTTGAAGAAGCAGAGTTACAACTCTGGAGCTGGGAGCATTTAGTTCTGATTTAACTCAAGAATCCATTTTTCTGGTGTTGACTTTCACAAATCTTAAAGCAATACAGTTGCAGCATTAAATTTAATTTTAATTTACCCAGCAAGGTCTTTATCTTACACAGTTTTCATTAAAATAAGGCTGCTATTTTTGTTTAAAGAAAACATGACAGTTACAAATACAGCTATCCCTCTCTGGATTTTCATAAATCAAAAGTTTCATTCAGTATATTGACCTTTTATAATCTGCCGTTGATTTCAAGACTAATGTCTAAACATAAACCATAGGGGTAGAAGACATGAGTTAAGACACAAACTCACCAAATCCTAGAATACAGGTCTGACTGAAGTCCACAAAGCTTTCAATGAATCAGAACAAAACTTCAGGTTTGGTCTGAAATAAGAAAAACACCTGCTTCATACTAAATTTTGCTTGAGGGAAATAATATCTAATTTTGATTTCATGTGACTTTATATCTATTAGAGAAAAAAAAAGTTGGGTTTCACTTTTTAATACAGTCAGTTTGCATTTGAGTTGTAAAGTTTACTAGAATTCAGAGCCCCAAAAGAAGAGAGCCTATATGAGCAAGACAAAAGGTATTGTGCAAAACTAAAGTTTGTGAGTAGTTTTACTGGGTCTGAATACACAATTCTGCCAGACAAACAGCTCAAGTCCTGCAGTTCTGTAACTATACTGACAAACACAGAATGAGTAGGTACACTCAAATGAAACAAGGTTTAATGCTTTAGAACTTAAATGAAAATGCAAGATTGTTGAGATGAGTCCTGATGGCAGGGATCTGTATAAGGAGAGAGGTGTCAAATGAGAAAACTTCAATATTCAGTGCTATTTGAATCAACAGTTACCCACAAAGAGATCCCACATAACACAAGCAACAGATTTAAGTTACAAATGCATACCCATTTGATTTAAAACAAGTACCTTGGGACAGTAAAGCAGCCTCCCTTGAGAGAATTTGTTTCATTAAGGTTTTCCTAAACTTTACACAGCACAGTAGGCACAGTAATTTTATTTCCAAATGAGTTAAAACAGCTTTTGATCTGGTAGAGACACTTAATTACAATCAGAAGGGTAAGAAACTAAAATATATGTAAGTGTGCTGGGCAATTCATGTAATTTCAGCATAATTATCCTACCTCAGGGTCAGCTCAAGTTGCTCCCACAAAAGCTAACTTTCTCTGAAGGGCTATTTGTCATGGATGCTTGATTCTTAATTACCTCATCAGATCAACTCCTGCTCTTCCTATCCCTGTGATCATTTGGAAGGTTTCAGGCCCCTTGTACTGAAGTTAGTCATTAGTCAGCTCCATTCCAGCTGCTATGCTGAAAATTTCCTAAAAAGCAAAAACATTTAACACTGTTTCAGCTGATGCAGAAGAGTTCTGTTGAGCTAAAGTACTTGCAAATAAAAAAAACAAACAACAACCCAAACCCCAAATAATATTAAAGAGGAAACTGTCATTTGATGTTACATTACTAAATTCTGTGACACTCCAGAGAAGCTTTTGGACCTAAGCTCTGCATCTACAAACTGAAGACAACAACATTGTTGTACTTTTGTATGCTGCAGACCATATATTCACAGTAAGGCTCCTGAACGCCTCCACACCTGGTCAAAGGAATTACCTTCTCCCTAATTTCTGTAAGATTAATTCCCATCCTATCACACCTCTGGAGTAACCACAGCCACCGCATTCACAAAAGACTAATAGAAAAGCCTTTGGACAGGATTTCTGAAAGTGATTTTGGACATACCTGGTGAAGAAATTTACAGTGGGGATTGGCTTGTTGCGGTTGAACACTTATCACTCTCAGGGTAGTGCCCATAAGGTGTTTCTAAAAGTGGGCTCAAACTGACAGACACAAAGGGATTGTGTGCTAAAAGTGAGAGTGCATTTTTGGAGGAAAGAGAGAGAACTTTCTGCTAACATCTCTGTACTTTTAAAAGGTTGTATTTCTAACACATTTTATAACAGCTGGGGAGACAGCAATATGAACCACATGGTCCTCTGTAACCAGCCCAGCAATATATCAAGAAGCACAAGGTTTAGTTTGTTAGCAATCTTTAGAAGGTAGCAGCAAGACTCATGAGAATTTCCTTGGACAGTCTGGAGTCTTACTACTGAAACACTAGTGCAGGGAAAGAACTGAACTGAGGTACCATACGTCAGTAATAATGTACAGCTCAGTTTCAGTTTTCCAGCTTTATAGGTAGGTCATAATTTTTAATTACAGTATTTGTACTTAAGCTCCGCACACAGCAACTAAATTTCAGCTCTGCAGTATGTGCCAGACTACTTCTCAGCAGCATTGGAAAAAAAAGGAAAAAACCACCAACCAGCTGCCTACTTGTTCCCAGAAACAAGAACACATCTATCAAGTCTTTGCATGAACAATTCTTATTTCTGTTTTATCTATTTATTCCCCTAAAAGCATCACTGAAACAATTCACAATCCACAAGGAAAACAATTTAAGCCCACATCTGTAGAAAAATATTAATTTATAGAAAACAGTAATTTACCGGAAACCTACTTAGGAAAACACTTCTGCAAATTCATGTCATAAGAATGTGCCCCAAAAGAACTGAAAACCATATTATTCAATTGTTTGTGCTTTCTAGGTATAGAACTGCATGTGTGTAAGAAGAACATGGGCACAAAGCCAGCAAGAGACATTCTCAGAGGAACTGTCCCCCAGAGGCAAATCTCAAATGAAAAAGCATCCATGGGTTAGCTGCAAATAACATGGCCCTGAGCCCCACCAGGTACAGCCCATGCTTTCAACCTGCCCTGATTGTACAAGTGAAGCGGCATGCCAGAGGAGGCTAACAACACATTTGTTCAGCAAATGCAAGAGTTTAGAGCATCATCAGAAGTTCTGTTTGCTTTGGGGCAAAAGCTCTGTTTGCTTTAGTTCCTTTACCCTGAGTCCCTAGGGACAGACTGCCCAAGGATGAGCAACATCAGCATAATCCTGCAGTGTCTGCACAGATCCAGAGCCATCCCAGCAATTCAAAACAGCCTTCCATCCTTGTAGGGTTCTTTGGCACAGAGTGAACAGAATCTGACCCTCAGGTCAACCCTCCAGAAACTTAAAACCCAGTGTTCTACCTCGATGTCTGCTTTTCTCCTTCTATTATTCAAACACTACACTGCTGAGCTGAATAGGCGTCTGCTTACGCCAGCTTAGCCCACCCCAGCGCCCTGTGAGCAGCATACAGATGCATCTCCCTCAGGTTAAGTACTGGCTTGCTCTTTAATTTGCTTCCATTTAGATCTCTCTTATGCAAGTACTCCAACCCCCTTCATGCATGCACAGAGCTTTTTGCATACTGCATTTGCCTTTGAAAAAAACCCAAAGCCTCCTTTGTTCTTCCACTGTTCAGGTAAAAATATACCTTAAACTTGACCAGAGATGTTACACCCCTGGAACCCCTTAGTCCCCTTGCTATGAGGATCATTCAGAGACTTCTCCTGAAGAGCCCAGTCTCCAGCAGAACTGTCATGGTTTAACCCCAGCTGGTAACTAAGCCCCACATGGCTGCTCGCTCATTCCTCCCAGTTGGGATGGGGGAGACAATCAGAAGAGTAAAAGTGAGAAAACTTGTGGGTTGAGATAGAGACAGTTTGATTACTAAAGTGAAAGCTGTGCACACAAGCAAAGCAAAACAAGGAATTCATTCACCACTTCCCATCGGCAGGCAGATGTTCAGCCATCTCCAGGAAAGCAGGGCTCCATCACACATAATGGTTACTTGGGAAGACACACGCCATCACTCCAAACGTCCCCCCCTTCCTTCTTCTTCTCCCAGCTTTATATATTGAGCATGACGTCATATGGTCTGGAACATCCCTTGGGTCAGTTGGGGTCAGCTGTCCCGGCTGTGTCCCCTCCAACTGCTTGTGCACCCCCAGCTTACTCGCTGGTGGGGTGGGGTGGGGTGAAAAGCAGAAAAGGCCTTGGCTCTCTGTAAGCACTGCTCAGCAGTAACTAAAACATCCCTGTGTTATCAACACTGTTTTCAGCATAAATCCAAAACATAGCCCCATACCAGCTACTGTGAAGAAAATTAACTCTACCCCAGCCAAAACCAGCACAAACAGACAATAAAAGAACTCACCAATGGTCAAAGGCATCCCAAGTGTTCCCTCATTCATGGGCTGTTATAAACAATCAATTCCTTTGCATGATTTTGAATGCAACAGGAATGCAATCGGATAAACCTGACTTTGAAGACAACTATACTTCCAAAACTTATCTGAGATGGAGACTACCACATGACAAATGATTTAGCTTAGCTCTTCCAGAGAATAATCTCACATCCTTTTTCATTTCAGATGTTACAAAGCCTTTAGTCTGTCTCAGTGGTGGGGAGGAGACTAAATCTGGATATGTGAAGGACACAGAGAGGGGCTAGACTCTTTTCAGGAAGACCTATATTCACTGCTTTCACTCCAGATTCACACATGGGGCTCACTTTCTTTGGCAAGACTCCAGGGTTCCTGACATTTCTCAGGAGACAAGCAATCACAGGGGAGTATTTTAGTTGAATGGCTTTTGCAGGTATGTGTGGTCTGGACTAGTGAGTAAAATGTTATGGACCAAAAGAGGGACAGGACAAGAACAGACTTCTTGGGTATACTTGCAGTTCTGTGGGCAACAGATCTAAAATGTTACGTTTTCATTAATAAGATGAAGGAATACTACTTTGTATGCCTGTGTTCTCTTGCTCATTCCTTTTTTCCTTCTACACTTGCCAGTATAATGTTAGCATTAATGCCAAAGCTGCACATGCCAGTGAATTGTCAATCCAAATATATGCAAGCAGTTCATGGAAATATTCATGGTCAACTTAACCTATTGCCATTCACAGGGTGACATAGTGAACAACTGACATCATAGAAATAAACTATTTCAGGCCAAAGACTTGATGCAACAGTCACTGGCAGTAGCAGTTCTTGTCCTAGGGGAAATACAGAGCCTCCCCTCAGCCTAACATTACAAACAAACACAAGTGCCATAAAAAGGTAAAGAGTGCACAGAGGTGCCAGGGAAGAGCACAGACAGCATCTTGCACGGAAAGTGTTAACCAACTTTGTAATTTCTTTCTCTTTTCTAATTAATAGATTGTAACTTAATCTTACATGTTTCAACTGGAACCTGCAGAGAGTTTTTAGCTCTGAAATAATTTTAAAGCACCAATACAGTATGAACATAAAAACAATCGTTAAATAATCTGTTAATGCTAAATTAAAATTTCTTTATAGTAAGAGTAAGTTAAATTACATAAGTGAAAATACAGCAATTAGGCAATTTAAACAATGAACAGATAAAGATGGAAGTTGACAGGATACCAAAGTAGCATCCAGGCTTAAATATGAAAGATTCCTTTCCTCTACCCATCACAAAGGCTACTCACGCTATTTCAAGCAACGATTTCGATCTATTCATATACAAAATTACGTATTAACAGAAGAAACAGTTAGAAAAACACCACCTGAGGTGACCTTCTCCCTTTGCAGGCTGCCACCTGTATTTTTCTTACCAAGGATGCTCGCATCATTTTCAGACCTTTGTCTCTAGAAATCCCTCTAACTACCAATGCTTTGCTTTACCACATTTCCATTCTAGAAGAAACCAAGTTTCGTCTTAAAATGTTCCCAGACAACATATTCAGTAATCCAGACCAGTACAGCAGATACCTTTTGGTCATTATAGGAGTGACAGTTCAGTGTTCCTTAGCTATGCCTTTGATCATTTCCTGAATTCAGTAATAATGTCAATCTGTCCACATCTACATATTCTACCAAAAGTCTCTGGTTGAAGCATGTTTTCCTCACTGTTTCCCGAACAGGATTCTCTAACTTTTCATTGCTGTAATTACCCATTCACTGTGCAGTAATACTGCTTCCAATATTTCCCTTTCTCTGTCCAAAACATACATTGCAGCCACCTTTCTTAGTTAGATGCATGTGCACTGAGCCCTGCCTTCCTTACTAACTTCTCTTTCCCAGTTATGTGTAGCAAGACTTTGCCCATCTCTGTCATTCATAAAGCAGCAACACATTAAACATGGAAATAAGCATGAACTATGGGAAATGCCTCACTGTTTTTAGCCATCTTTCATAATACTCTCCTCTTAATCTTTTATGTGATCATCTTTTCCTTGATTATGTCCATTATAATTATACTCACCCTCCTAAAGTCAATCCCTTAAATTGCAGCCTACAATGTCTATGAAGAAAATGACAAGTCTTGTAGGAAAAGGAGAGATGACTGAAACAGATTTCCTAAACTGCAGTTAGGCACTGTTCGGAAAGTCTGGAATAACACACAGTATGTAACGAGGACCAATGCACCAATGTCCCACTCAGTTATTAGCAAGCCCCTTTCAAAGATGAGGCTTCCTCTCCACTCTCTCCAATCTATTTCACTGAAAAGCTTCTTTTCATACCTTTGATTTCAGGGGCTTGTGTTTTCTTCTCCCTCCTCCCACTTTCAGTGCATTTAGACCTCACCATCTCTGCTGTTCTCCCATCACCAGCAATCCTTTAAGGGAAGGAGTTTCTCCACCCAAAACTCATTAGCAACTAAAAACAGACTTCATTTATAAGGATGTGGCTATAGGATGCTATTTACAGTCTTCAGTGTCTCAAATCCCAGTTAAATCAGAGGTAGCTGATACAGCCACTGCCCTGCTGCTTCCACCAGGGAAGGGAAGAAATCACCCACAGAGTCACTGGGGAAGTCACTGGGTTCCTACCTCCCATCTCCTCCTGCTCTTCTGAAAGGCCCTACCCAGTAAGCAGTCTCCGCACTCCTGTAGTGACCTCCAAATGCTCCTCAAACACCTCCCTAGACCATGGCTCTCCAACTTTAGGCCTTTGTGTAAATAAGACTCAGAAATGTCTATGCTGCCATCCTGATGTAGAAAGTTTTGTGCTGTGGTCGAGTTTCCCTACTACAGCTTTCCCCTCTACAAATCTGCAGCCCACATCTTTGCTTGCTCTACTCATGCAAGTGCCATAAGATAATCATCACCCACCATAGACTGCTCAAATTAGTCATAAGGCAGCTACATCATAATGGCTAATTGGCTCGATTAGCTATTCTCAGCTGAGATCATTATCTGAATAATCTTTGCTTGTTCTTGTCTGTTTATGATGTTGCACTGAACCAGCATATCTATTCCCCAAAATACTTTTTTTGTTCTTGTTAATTCTGTATTCTAAAAGTATCTAGAGCAGCTCACATTAATAGAATCTGCAGATTTTCTGATTTCCTTAGCTTTTCAGGAGCTGGCTCACAATGTAATTTAGCTGTACTGACCTTGTTTAGCTTCAAACAGGAAACAGGCACTAATTCCTAGCTTGTACTTTAAAATAACTTATTCCATTAGCAAAGGAAAACTGTTCTTTTTTTATCTCAGATCTGGGATATATCCTGTGCTCAGCAACATGCCTGAAACTAAACACAAATGACAGGAGTATAAGGCTTTAGTGCAACATACACAGTTTTCTTTTTATCTCCAGTCACAGAGATATTTAACTAGTCAATATATGGAAACACCTAGGAGTGTCCAGAACCACCATTTATGTTCAGAGATGTAAAGTATGAGAATAAAAAGCTTGAATGCCTAACTCCACTGATTGAACATGATATCCTCCAATCAGGTCTGGATTGTGTGGTCTATGATGACACAGCACCCTGGCACTGCCCTGTCGTGAGCCACATTCCAGGCATTGCCCTGCGGCTGGAGGACATACTAGCACACTTGGTCCTTCCATCAGTAAATTCATTGCTGTTCTGACACACTGGTGCTTCTCATGAGCAAGGAAACAGGATATGACACCATTGTCTCTCGCAAAGTCAAGTGCAATACAGGAGCCACTTTTATCATGGTGGGTACTTACAAGAAGTTTCAAAGGATGCTTTTAAGTTCTCACCCAAGTTTTGTGAAAAACAGTCACAGGCAGAGCTTTTCGGAAGAATTAATGGCACTCCAGACCTTGCACAAGTGCAATTCTGTGCTAGGAATCCAAATTGACAATGAGGAAAGATGTTCTTTACATGCGGGGTGAAGACACAGAGACCACAGTGTGGGTTTGAGCCCAACTCTGATGTAAATATCAGGCCCACAGCAACATTCTTGTATCTATTGCTACTAGGTATTATAAACTTCATCTGCTGAAGAGTCTGGTAGGTGCACACATCCATTTGAGTGCATTCGAATACAGACATTCAGGGCATGATCTTCAGAGGCATTCTGTATGCAGAACTACTCTTACTATTAAGAAGAGATGCTGAGTGCTTCAAAAGAAAAGCTGGGGGACTTAGACTGAAACGTAAGTGAACAAACACTTGTCACAAATTGACTCGTACTTCAACACCTGGGGTCACTAACCGGTCTCCTTCCAAAGCCAATCTTGTTTGCTCCGCTTCCCGAGGTGGCCAATAGCCAGTTCAAGCCCAACAGCCACACAACCAGAAACTCTTTCTCCCACCAGCTACAAATCCTTCCCCACCACCAGGCTCACAATTTGGACATTGTGATTCCTTGACTTGGATGGAGTTTTCTGCCAGTCTGGGAGGAAAATCTTTAACTCAGAATTGCCAGCTCTGCATCTTTCACATTTTCAGATAAAATATTTCTAGCTTTTTGCCAGGTTGCCACTTAGACAGGGAAGCAGCTTCCTCAAAAAGCTGGCTAATCTCCTCTAGATCCTCAATGATCTCCTTGCCCTCAGTGTCTACACAAAATTTCAGGGTGAGGTCCGCATTGCCCTGCGTGTTAAATGCCTAACAGCAAAGTCCTGGGGCACCTCTGGGGGTCAGGCACTGACACAGGGCAAAACCACTTCTCTTCTGGGTTGATATAAACCCTACGGATGCACACAATAGCCTAGAGGGAAGAGAGGCAACATAAAGCAAGGAAACAGTTACATAGGCCTAACGAACAGAACTAATTATTCCATGGAGAGCTTCCCAAGGATGTCAGGCTGCATGTCCAGGGGACAAGGCACTGATCAGCAGAAATTATCAAAAAAGAAGAAAAGCAAAATTGTGCATTGAAAAGCCAGAAGAGAGAAAGCCATGGACACCGAGCAAGCATTAACAACATGGCCCCCGGAAAAGCCAAAACCAATGGCTTTTAAGTGAGTTTTCTTGAGTCCTGCTGTGTTCAGGGACACAGGCCTTTGTAAATTCTTTATAAATACATAAGACTGCATCAAAGTCATCCTTAACTTACGAATTTCTCATCTTAAGCGGAACAGCTGGCAGAAAACCTCCCTCCCCAGATTTTTTTATTAGCTTCTTGGGTCAAGAGAGGCCATAATAATAATTACAGCCTTATCAAGGAGATGATACCTTGTGCTAGAAAACATTATTTGAATCAGGATTGAAGGGACAATGCTTTTATAACAGCAGCTAGGTATAGGAGGACCTGTATTTTTTCTTATTAAATATAGGAGGTTTTATCCTGTTTTGCTGTTAACAGATTGATATGTATTCTGGTCCTGCATTTGTAACATACATACATACATATATAGTCTGGCTGACTGATTTGCTCAGGATTTAAATTGTTCAGGACAATCATGTCTTTTAATCTTATTTATAATACCTAACAAAGTAAGTACCATGATACTAACAGAGACATGATTGCAGGATTTTGCTATAGTAAGGCTTGCCTTCTTTTGTCAGCAAGCATTGACTGAAGGCATATTGCTCCAGTTCTTCAGGAGAAGAGACCAAAAAAAGGGGAAACTGGGGACTAAGAGAAGCATTTTGCAAAGCATCACAGAGTAGGTCAGTGGCAAAAACTCTTGCCACATGTTAATCTTGATTCTTTGTAGCTTAGTCCTTTTCTTTGTCTCTGAGCTCCAGAATGCAGGCAGTTCATCGCCTGTGACCCCTGTGTGGTGGGAGGATCCCCTACTTGCTTTAGAGGTGACCACATACAGCAGGGACAGCCCTGTCATCCCCAGTCCCGCCCATGGAGTCAGCTGGTGGTCAAAGGCCAGTCGCGATCGAGAAGACAGCAGGCTTCCTGCCACCTCCCTCACTGCCCAATAGCTACTAAAATATATATTCCCTGCTTCAGTTAACAGAGTAATACAATTCATTATCTTCATTAGAAGCACAAAGTCCCACTGAGCTAGGAGACATCATATCCTGAAGTAGCATATTAATAGTGAAGGTACAATCAGTTGGAAAACAGAGCCATACAAAACACCTGCTATTCTCAGGCTGAGGTATACTCCTAACTTCATGTTCCCTTCAGGTAGAGACTCATGGGTGGGACTGAGCCCTCTAAACTCAATTCGACTGCCAGGTCTGTGGAAAAGGACACCAAACGGGGAGCAGAACCTGCCTCCCACTTTTTGTTAAAAGAAATGAAAATATTTGAACATCCAGAGTCAAAAGCCTTTCTTTAAAAATTATGCAGTTTAGATACTAACAAAATAAAGAGGATGGGGATATAACTGTGAGAAGTTTTCTTTTTTCCAAAGCTTTCCCCAATTAAAAATAAGATTTGCTTGGAGTTTTCCTAAACTTTGAAAGGAAGGAGCTACACTATACAAAACTGATACACTATACTCTGATGGATGAAGGACTCACACACACACCAGTCAATTTAGCAGAAGAACTGAAACACTAAAGAATGTTACTGTGTTAAAGGAAAGAACTGAGTGCATGTATCTGTGTGCATATAAAAAAAAAACCAAACCAAACCAAAACCAAACACCAAAACCCCATCCAAACCAACCCAAAACCTTAAGAGAACTGCAGATACAGGATTAAATGAATCACAGGGAAAACCATAGCATTATTAATACTGCTTTGGTTCAAAGCTTACCAACTGTGCCACTACAGCAAAAGATTCTGATGGTGGTGTTCTGTTTAGAGTGAGATTCTTGGTACTTGTGGTGTTTTTTACTTTCCTCACCTAGTCATCCTAGATAACCCTAGCGTAGATTTTGTGACTCTTACTCAAGCCAAACATTAATAATTCCTCCAAGATAAAAGTATTGGGCCCCTTCACTCATCCTTGCCCAAGAGAAGCATTTCATTCTGCAAAAGTCATGCACAGCAAAAAAAGAAAAGGCTGATTCATCTGCAATGCAGCTAACCCATAATTGCTTACTTGCACTGTCAAGCTCTCTGTTCGCAGTGCCAACTTGCCTTTTGCTATTTTGGCTAATTATATGACTTTCAAAAGAAAGATTATTCTTACAAAGCACTGAAAGAAGGGTAGGAGGCACTATATCAGTCTCACGCGCATTTCATATTACATATAATGAGCCTCCAAATCCAGAGATGTCTGAGGAAATTACATCCACTTATGACAAAGCTGAATCTGGCCCCAGAACACAACCAGATTTGCAGGGAAGGCAAATCTTGCCATCTTTGTTTTCTGTCCTCTGTTGCTAGTGTCCAAAAGAAAATTAGCAAGGCAACAAGATCTACTGGCAGGACTAAAAAGTACATGTATTCAAACTGTCCAACATTATTAAACATATGAATAAAACCATTCAAGATACAATCAAATTCTCTGCTGGGCAGAAAGGCTATTCATAGGCAACCAGGGAGAATTTGCACCATAACTCCAGAATCATATAGCTTCAAATTGTCTCATTTGAGATGTTTAGATAACGGAGTCCCCTGAGTTTTTCTATTCTGCTCAGCATGCATCAGTACGATAGCCAAAGAAAAAACTCAACACACAAAGGATTAAGATATGCTATTTCTTCACGAATACAAGGGAACGTGGAAAATGCCTAAAGGTGAGAATGGCTTGCCCTTGTCTGTACAGCTTGTGAGCAATCAGCATGGCTGTTGATATTCAATACTGAGTTTCATAAAAAGCACAAAGTACAATTAAGCCTCCAAAAAACAGCTGGAGAGTATCCAGATCCGGGGTTTAATTACCATCATATCAGATTTTTAAATGCTGATGAAAGCAAGTGTCAAATAAAAAGAACTGCATGCAATCCAGTACACTTTGGGGACTGCCTATTCACAAGGTTGATGAGTGCCCAGCAAACTGTCCACAAGTTTTATTGTGGGAATTACAGAGATTTAATATGCTGAAGAAAAACAGAGCCATTAATTTACATGGATCCCAGACAACTTGAACACAAACAAGAAAGTCAGTGGAGCCCTGTGAAAACATGATACAAGAGCAGGTAGAATGAGAATCTAAGAACAAAGATCACTTGGATTAAGCATAACCCAAACCCTTTCTTTCATTTGAAGGACAAGATCTACCAGATACCTTTTAACAAATGCTCCCCCAATTACATTAGCATATAGATTCAACTATACCTAGAAGATCTAACCAAATTCCAGTCCACAGTGTTTTCAAGTTTACACATACAGAAAGACAGTCTTCAATCTGAAGGGAACCGAGAAGGACAAGACAAACAGTACAGGAAAAGTAAGCATCCATATCTTTTTGCATATGGGCAACAAAAGCATGGAGATATGGTGTATGTCTACATCAGATGGTGACAGTTGCATAGCTGGACCTTGTCGTGGACTGTTTCAAAAAGGTGTCTGTGTCACAGCCACAAAGCCCAACCCTGCACCTTGTAGGAAGACCATATACAAGAGATCAAAACCAAATACTATATATAGGTCTTCCCGAGGGCAAACATCCCTATGAAAACATTTTCATAGCCAATTCAAAAGTCTGATACTATGTTATGCTATATTTTTTAAGTAATTCTGCTTAAAATGTAATCTGCAAACTTTCACTGTCCATACACTGGGACATCCCTCAATATGGCAGTCAGAAAGAGGCTTTGCAAGATAATTTGGGCTAACTTTTGAAAGAATATCATTAATCCCAACCTTCAGTCTGATATTATGTACTGCAACAGACTCCTGAGAATACTGCACATGACAGCCCAAAGAAAACAGACTTCGTGCAGTAAAGAAATACATTTCTTTAAGGTGTGCAGAACACAGGATTGACAATTCAGCATAAAGGGCCTGTAAATCTCTAGAACTGGAGGAGATTACTCTTGGATATCTCAACAGTTGTGCAGAAGTTGCAAACAGCAATTTGCTCCTGTATGCATGCAATCATCCAAAACTCTGTAACACAGAATTCTTAGAGGAATAGCTGCAGCAGAGTGATTTCGGTCAGGCACAGCTTCAAAATCCATTTTCTTTCTTACTAGCTTGATTGATGCCTAGAGGAAACATTACAATACCTCACCATGTCCTCCTTCTCAAGAGCTACTGGATGCCTGACCAAAAGTGGCACTTGAGCATTCAGTAGACACGTGGCTTCAGTATCACTCTAGTATTTTTAATATTAAACAGCCTGACCTCTCACTAGAGGAAAAATACCAGACCAACATCTCTTCACTGATAGAACACAACAGACACAAAAGGTCCTGTAGGTCAGCATACCCTCACTGCACTGTAACTCATAATTTTTACTTTCAGACAAGACAAGGCCTAAACATATACAAGCACTCTTACACCTACTTTACAGAAAAGGAACAGAACTATTTGGAGGTCACAAGGCCTGCCCTTTGGCCTTTCAAAGTCTGTAACTAAGGTCAAAGCAAATCAATAAATTCGACAATTCATTTAATTAACATTTGATCCAAATTTTGCTTCCTCTAGATTATTCTGAACAATGGAGGAACATTTTCGTCTTGAGATAGGTCAGCAAAGCCAACAAAGCTCCTGGTTATCCCAGGAGCAGGGGTTTTAGTACAGGGCTATTTACCTCTTGTCAAGGTGATTTATTTTCCCCCTGTGAAGTGCTGATATAAGTACTAATGGATGAAATACAGGAAGTGGTCCCATACTCCTCTCCAGCACTTTGCAGAGGTTTGGGGTTTTTGTTTTTTTCATCTGCTATTCTCTACACAGAGGACCGTAAGGAGCATTTTGTCCCCAAACACCAGCTCTGCTAACACAGCACCTCCTGCACTGCAAGCACCCCAACAAAGCTGTTCTTTGTAGCCAGGACAGATAAATCACTTCCTAACATAGCACACCATAGCAAAACCCCCAATCTCCTGTTAAGGAGTTTTGATGGCACAAATTTGGTCATAACTCTTCATACTCTAACCATAAAACTACCTGGTCCCATCCTAATATAGTAGACAGCTGGGGAATGAGGGGAACCCTCATCTCAGTAAGTGGAGTGACTTGTCCGATGTTACGGAGTAAGAAGCATGAAGGGCTCTGTGTCCAGAGAAGAGTGCCTACCGACAGCCCTCTGAAAGATGCTTATTTTACTGACTTAAATTCAACACATCTACTTCATGTGTTGATTTAATACTTTTTTTTCCCTTTCATTAGACTACAGGTAAATCTCCATCATATTTGCTTCTTCCTTCGGTACTGATAAAAGATTCTCCAGCACAGAGTTTCTCCTGTGCAAATTTCTATGGACATGAAATAATTGTGCCTCCACATCTGCCTTTTTGGAAAATTATAAAGCAGGAATATGTCATTCTTCTCTTTCATGCACTGGTGATCCCTAGCCAGGAATGTTCTCCTTCCCCATATGGCCAAGATTCAGTAATTTGTCATGTCACAGTGTTCGGGGAATTCTTTCTCTCCTGGTAGAAAACGATCAGTCTGTTTTCATTTCCCTTGGGCCTTTAGGAAGAGATGATGACTTAAACTTCAAACTTCTGATTAATGTCACGTCCTTCAATATAAGGTATAAAAACATGGAAAAAAATAGTAAGTCAACAATAAAGGACAGGCTTTATCAATTATTTAAACACTATTCACGCATGAAAGATTCAGACACTCAATATCCTTTTCCCCCCAATGGAATATCCCATTATGAAAGCACCAGAGCTGTAAATCAACTCTCTACCTGCTCCATGAAGTGATTTAATTTGGGGGTTTTTGAGTCACTTAAAATTATGGCCAAGTTTTACTAAAATGTGATCTTAGCTGCCATAGATTAATAGTAATAGAAGGTTATCAAAGGCTAAATTATGTATTCTGAGCATCTGTTCACGTGAGGTTTTACGCTTGCCCCTCTTATACCTGCAGGGAGATGCACACATGCTTTGTTTATATAATGCAGCATATGTATACGACTTGGAGCAAATCTAGGTCAGAAAGGAGCAGCTTACTCAGATGATTGTCAGTTCCATTACATCACATACAGCCCCCCAGGGAACTGCAGAAGCATCCAATATTAAACCTGCAAGTATTGACCAGGGTCACTATTGCTTACCTGTCTATGGTAGACATAAGACAGAACAGCTGCAAATATCAGAAGTTCTTAGGCCAGAACCATTTTTTAGGGCATCTCAGGATCTTTCTGAGATTGAATGGTGAATAAAAGATGATATCAAGGCAGACAAAGTGAAAACCAACAAATCATCGGACAAGACGATATTAAGGCAGGAGTTCTGAAAGAACTAAAGGATGAAATGGCTCAGACTCTCAGGTGTGATATGTAGCCTCTTGATCAAAATCACCTTGGTGCTGGAGGTGGCAATATGATTCATGGAAAAAACAAGGGAACTATGGACTAATAAGCCCAATGACTCTCCAAGGCAAATAAATAGAAGCTACTGTAAAGAAATCAATTCATGATATATGAACAAATGTAACATTTGGGGAAAAAACAAACATAGCTTCATAAAGGGAAGTCAAGCTTCACAGACCTACTGAAATTCCCTGAACAAGTCAGGAAGACAAGGGAAATCAAGTTCATAAGGTACACTTGGACTTCCCAAAAGCATTCAGCAAGGTCCCCCCCAGCAGCAGCTTTTAAGGAAAATAAGCAGCCATATAATCAGAAGCAAGGGTCTCACATGGATAAATAATTGATCAAAACCAGAAAACTGAGTAGGACTGGCTATTTCTTGTAGCAGGGAGGTCAAGAGGAGTCCCCCAAAAGGATTCATACTGATATCTGGGTCTTTCAAAATTTTCATAAGTGTCCTGGAAAAGAATGTGAATAACATAGTTTGCTGATACTAAGTTGCTCCAGATGGTAAATAAGGGAACATGGTGAACAACTGTGGAATAGCATTGTGGAGCAGAGTTGACTGGGCTATAAATGGCAGATGAAATTCAGTGTAATAAATGTAAAATTCACTAACTGCAGGTTACAACCTCCATGCCAGCTGAAAGCCAGATAAGATGACTTTAACCTTAGCATAAGCTGCCTATGAGAAGTCGGACTGGCAGAAAAATCCAGAGCTGGAGTTGTCACCTTCCCCTAAATGTCATCTTCTGGAAAGATAAATACTGTTGAACACTTGGCAACTGCTGGAAATACTCCTTGGATACCCAGAAACTGCTAGAACTGGAGGGATCTAAATTGCATGTTGGACATCAGGCAATTTCCACCATGGTGGCCAGGAATGGGCATAGTTCCCTCCTGCCCTTTATTAGCAATTAGGGAAGTGAGGACCAACTCAGGGAACTGAACTTCGCTGACTGGTTCAAGGTTGTGATCATGCAAGTCATGGCAGGCCTAAAGAAATCAGTTTTCAAGATGTTTGATTCACAACATACCATCTTCTACTACTCACATGAGTAAAGAGCTGCAGGATTAAACTGTACAGGAAAAAAACCAGAAATTGGCCTATCAATTACCCCACATTTTCCACATTACCTCTCTAAGCCACCAAGGGGCAATTCCCCTCCCTGTTACACAGCTGCTGCTTTCACACAGACAAATTCTGTATAACTGACCAGAATTTGACCCTGAAGTACTCTTCCTCACTTGCAGTCTCAACTGCAAACACATGGTGAGCATCTACTTTTGGTTTTAATTAGTTTCTCACTTTTTGGAGGTCATTTGTGTGTTCTCAACTTGAAATACTATGCATATCATTACCTCAGAGGGTGGCCTGGTATGAAGTTCTGTGGTAAACTGGATCGAAGTCTGCAACAGAATAGGACAGCTCCACACACAGGAGTGTTTTCAGAAACAAGATTTTGCTGAGTGGAGTGCACCAAATATGCATTTGATGTTAGCTTGTCATGAAAAACTGATATTATTTCCCCCCCATCACCTCTGTAACTGTTGCAATTGAAGCAACAGAAGTGCAAGATTTCAGGACTGAAGCAATGGTTAAGTGTTTGTGTTAAATTGCATCAACTTAACTGCACTAGGAATTGACTGTGTGTGCTCCTGCAATTACAGGCTCCACTGCAAGGCACATGCATAATGAGACAGTAAGGAATGTCTTTAACTTTGCTCTTTCCAAGTTTCTGGTTGTTCTACTTTGCTAGGCAAGGTTCCTATCATACTTCAAAAAAAAAAAAAAAAGAAAGAAAACAGTCAGAAGCGCTTTCTTGTCATTTATTTGGATGCAAACTAGGCATAAGATGGAGTAGCTTACCTCTGGAACTTGGTATGAGTTGATGAATTGTGAGTTTCTACTCAAAGTTCTACCACTAACAAACTTTTGAAGGAGAAACATTGCTGCATCAGGATTTCCAGTGGGTTGCAAATATGTGATTTAGGAGGAGCAGTTTGCTAAGGTGAATTATCCCAAATTGTCTACTTCAGGATGTGAGGCATCAGCACTTGTGCAGGCAACCTAGATGGGAAACTAGGGTACCCCTCAAGTCTTCCTCCTTCTGCACAGGAGGATAAGCACTTTGAGGATTCAAGGCTGAAGACTCGGACTAAACTGCCTGCAAAGGTTGTTACAAGCACGTGATACTGTCCAGAATGCCCCACACTCCTACAGGCTAGTCCTTGGCATATCACATCTGCAGAGCATTCTGCTGCTGAGGTGGGGATAGGAAATACAGCCCTGTCCTCAGATGTGGGTTCAGATATTCCAAGGCTCCTTCTTACCAGGTTTTTCTTTTTCTCTATATTTACCCTTTTCATTCTTTGAGCAAACGTTCCCAATCAGTTCTTTTTACACCAGCTTTATATCTTTGTCACAGGGTGATGATGGATCAAATAGGCTTCCTGCCTCTGAGCTGCCAAGAAATGGAAGTCACATCTCAGTCTCCCCATTGTGCTGCCACATGTGTACATTTGAGAATCGTGCCAGAAAGAGGAAATAAAGCTCAAGGGCATTTCAACAGAAATGTGTTTCAGCAATCCTTAGAGAAGACAAAGATGTAACAAGATTATTACTTTTACAGACACAGTACTAATACCAGACCCATTGGTAGAGTTATTAGCAGAGTTGCTAACTGCCAAATGAGCATGGGCTACATGAAAAAATCCAACATAAAACACTTCACCCAAACCACTATAGTTTATGTAAACGTATGATGGGCCTGAAGATACTGGAAAGGGGGCATGCTTTATGGAGTGTTAGGAAATAGTTGCCAGGACCTTTGTCAAATATTTAGCCTTGATTTTCAAAGCCTTATTTTCTCCTTCCCTAGGAAATTACTCTGAGTTAATACATCAGATAAATTGATGAATAAATTGAGTTCAACAGCAGACCTATAATGTACAAAAAGGTTTAAACTCCATTAGTCTATGCTCCTGTATATTTGGGTACAGATCAGAGGGCTGGAGCGCCTCTCCTATGAAGACAGGCTGAGAGAGTTGGGGTTGTTCAGCCTGGAGAAGAGAAGGCTCCAGGGAGACCTTACAGCAGCCTTCCAGTACATAAAGGGGGCCTACAAGAAAGCCAGAGAGGGACTATTTACAAGGGTATGTACTGATAGGACAAGGGGTAATGCTTTAAACTAAAAGAGGGTAGCTTTAGATTACATGTAAGGAAGAAGTTCTTCCCTGTGGAGGTGGTGAGGCACTGGAACAAGTTGCCCAGAGAAGCTGTGGATGCCTCATCCCTGGAAGTGTTCAAGGCCAGGTTGGATGGGGCTTTGAGCAACCTGATGTAGTGGAAGGTGTCCCTGCCCATGGCAGGGGAGTTGGAACTAGATGATCTTTAATGTCCCTTCCAACCCAAACTATTCTATGATTCTATGATTTTTGGCCCAGATCATGTGTGCCCCCCTCAGTCAACATCTAGGCTCCGCTCTGCCCTTATGTTTCCCAGCTCACTGTGGTCTCTGACTCACAGCTCACCCATTTTATAAACACTCCCACAAGTTCTGTGGTATATTAGATCTAAGTCATGCAATGGAATAGGACAGAGAAGGGAATGGACCGGGTATACCCAGAGAGAATATTTAAACTAAAAATAATTATAATTAAACCACATTGGCAGCCAGAAGTGTTGTAATTAAAATAAGGTTGATTTTGCACATTAAAAAACCTGCTCTTTATTTTCATTGCAGGAAACCGTCTACTCTGAACATTAATAATGCCTTTCAGCTACTGAACTGGCTGGAAACCAACACACGGCCAACCTCCACAAGCACTGAGCACTTGGCTCAATATTTTTTACCAGAGTTACTTGTACTTCTGCTACCCAGCAGACCATTGCTACCCTGAAGACAGACAGGGGATTATCACAAGGAACAAGACCTCCAAACCAAGTAAGTGTTGGGTTCTGGGAATTTAGTAGAAGCTGTAGCAGTACAATAGGTTATTACCTGCCTGAATGCATTCTTTGGACAGTGCTGCTGCTGCATACAGAAAATACTTAAGGAAAACAGGGAATAGTGCCAAATGTCCTTTAAGAGGAGAAGTCATCACAGAAGACAACAAATTTTCATTTTAAATGCTTACAAGACATCCAGATTCTATGTTGCTCAGACACACACACCTGCCTAGGCAGAGAGAAGAACAGGTCCGGTTATATACTTTCTGTTGTTCAGGTACCCATGACAAATGGTAAAGTGAAAAAAAAAAGTAGAAGTGTTATGTCAGGTTGATTTTGAAGCATTCAAAAATAAGCACCACAAAAAGATGCTATGCCCTAATTTAAGACAAAGCTGGGCATATTTACAGCATCACTGAACAGCTACATCTCCTCTAGAAAGAGCAAGAGGTTTGTTTCCCAAGCCTGTCTTTAGGATGTCATTTTAACAGCTAAACTGCTGTTCTGCATTCTATCAATTTTGCAGACAACAAGGTCCAAGCAAGCCTACTCACTATTTGTGATGGGCTTTAAGAAACATGTCACAGAATCAAATTTGAGTGCTGTAGCTAACTTTCAAGGGTACAAAAAAAGCCACACAGCCAGCAGCCTTCCTCCAGGATTTAACTGCTACTGCATGCAGTGCCTTCTAATGCTCCTCTGTGTCACTTGAGATACCACTGGGACCTCCTTGCACCCACACCCCAGCCTGCCTTTGCAAGTCTGTGACCACAGCACTTCTTCCACCTTCATCACATCCTCCCTTTACTGCCCCTTCAAAAAGGCAGTCATCCTGGCCCTGCAAAAGAGAGGGAGGCACTCACAGCTGCTATGGACACCATGCAGCCACAGTTACCTACCTCCAACCCCTTGTGAAGTAAAGTTGCTAAAGTGCCCGGAGACGCTGGGCATGCAGCCTGGGGAGGATGGCTTCTCACCAGCCTTTCACCTAGGACACACTCTGCTTCCTGGGCGTGCAGGTGCAAATCACAGGCTCTGCAGGGGTCATAGCTACTCTTCCTGGAAGACTTCATATGCAGACTTCCCTCACAGTGCCAGATCCAAAACTTCCTTCTTGCCTTAATCTGTGGCCAGCAAATACAAAGTGACAGTGCAAAAGCCAGCAAGAGCAACAAGGCAGTTATCATGTAGCCCCAGCAGAAGCGGTGTGCACTCTCAGTGGGAGGGCAGCAAGACTGAGGATTCACCATCACCTTGCTGCCTTCCTTGCAATTGGTATTTGCCTCTCCTGTGCTGCCTTGCAGGTCTTGGAAGATACTGTGCAGTACTAAACCCAGAAAGTCTGAATGGGATCAAAATAACTTCAACATATCTCCCTAAGCCTAATGAATGCCATTTCAACTCATTTCCATAAGATTAGTATCTTGCTCTATAAACAACTTTTCAACATAGGAAAAATAGTTTCTACCAACAGTATGTAGTGCTACAGATAACTAACATGAAAAATGTCACGCAACACAGACACCGAATAACAAAATAATCAGTTTTTCCACTCAGATGCTTTCTAATATTGCTATGCACTTTTTTTGTGAGATGTGGTGTTCATAATAAATAATTTAAAGACTTAATGTTCACTGGCTCCTTTGTCATTGGCAATTCTTGAATTGCCAAATGAAAATATTTCATTTTTTGGTGTTCTGTAAGAAGACCATATATTTGTCAACAATTTTATAAGTCTTAGCAGTGCTCCATGAATAGCATCACCATTGGATCCTCTCTCAAAGGCCTACTATATAAAAAAAAATTAAAAAAGCAAGTCTGATGATTCCCTTTTTTTCTTTATTACAGCAGCACTATTCGTGCTGCTATCATTAAGGGTCTGTCAGCATTTTTATTAGAAACCACTACTCCAGGGGTTTATAACTCAGCACTAAAAATTCACTCCAGAATGAAACTTGTCATGCAAGGGAGTGCTTATTTAAGCCCAAGTGTCAGAAAATTATATTTATACATTTTTAAAGTTATTTTAAAGCACTTTCAACTGTTCAGGCAATTTTACTACATCACTGACTGATAATTTGAGCCCCAGCATTGCAAAAGAAACTTGCTGAACGCAACATTTCAAAATCATTTCCTAAAGCTTGTGGCCACCATGTGACTAAAAGGCCAAAATCTACATATGTCCATTTTTAAGGAGTACCTTAAGACAGACAGTATATTATCAACAGTACTTAAATCTCTCACCAACTTCAATTGCTGTCTACTCAGAGCTAAAGCCAATCCTTCATATCATTCTGGTTATATCAAAGACAACCATTCAACACAGTTTCACATTGCTCAGAATTTCAGAGCCTCTTAGGGAATTCAGCACTCAGGTCCTATTGCATTTCAGTGCATGCTGGAGCAAATGCTCAACTTTTTAGCTCCTTTGCAATCTCTAGCCTATCCAAATAAGTATTTTCGGAGTGCTACAGAAAGCAGGGCTTAATCTTCCATGATCTTGAATCATTCTACATTCTCTTTATTCTTGTTTGCAAAACAGGGAAAATAAAGAAAGCAACTAACTGCAACAAATACAATAAGCTATACTTCTTTGAGTGCTCCAAGTGGTCAGATCAAAATGACCTAAGTGTATAAGTTTTGAACAGCAATAAAATCCCACCACCAGTAGCATCTGTCACTTGGAGAGGCCTGTAGAATGAAAATTTCCATAACCTGGTGGCCAACCTCTGATCCATAATATAGACTCAGCTTTCAAGTTACTTAAGTGTATTTCAGTCAACGGTACACTCCACAACTCTGTCTTCTTCCTTGATGTGGCTCTGGCATACCATGTTACATGATGAGGAGGGGACACGAAGCTAGGTTGAGGTCTAGCACACAATCCAGTCAAGTACCTACAACACTCCTAGCATCAGCTAAATCCTCAAAGCACTTTCAGCCTCCTCCATAGCCCCCACTGCTTGGCATAGTCTGCAAAGGATGATGGAGTAAGGAATCACTGCAGGCAGAAGAGACTGAAAGACTGCAAATGTGCAAGTCATGGCCAAAAGTGCAGAGAACAGATCTGACTCCCAGGCCAAGTCTGGAAACCACTATACTCAGCTCATGCTATGGTAACACTGATGGTGGTAGTTGAAGCTGAATGAATTCAGGGTAAGAATGAATGAATTGGGCTGAGAGCAGGAAATACAGCAGAAGATGAGACAGAGGACCTGCGGTTTGCGAGTGTGCTGTACAAAAATGGAGGAGAGTCCTGGAGATACAGGAGAAAAGCAAGTTTTCAGAAAACAGGGAGTAAAGATCTGAAAATAGAAAAGCTGGAAAATGGGGATGGACCCCTTGTTTGGGAAAACTTAGGGGTAGAGTAAAAGGGAGACTCCTTGCCATATTGGGATTTTGAAAGGTGGCTCCTCTATTACAGAAGTGTGGTCACTCTGTATTATATAGGATAGACTGTGGGCAGACATTTTGCTGGACACAACAGTCAAACAAAAGAAACAGAATGACAGGGCAACACAAGTACTTCTGCTAGTCAGAGGCATATAACTTCCTTGAGATGACTAGCCTAATAGTTCTGTTGCTTTACTGAGAAATATCGATATTCAACCTGCAAACTATATTCCCTAACCTTCGCTCTGAAGGCAGCAGGACACACTTAACAAAAACTTCAGATGGCTCTCATTTTGTGCAATATCATCTATTTGATGAGCTCATATTGCACACTCTGTATTATCCCTAATGTGCTTTATGCAAGTGAGTCATTCCAGTTGGACTGTTAGAAGAGAGATTGCAAATTCTGGAACAACGTATGTTTATTACAAAATGCCAGTTCAGCCAAGGTCGGGTTTTGGAGGGTAATGGGAGAATTTGCTTCTTAAAAGATGCTTGATTTTGAAATGTGGCCGATGACATTCATTTCCACAAATCCTGCAGAAAAGCTTTTTGCTCTTTTCAGGAACATCAGTTAATAAAGTTGCACCACCTGTGACTTAATTAATTCTCTTTATTGCTCAGTAGACTAAAATCTGGTCATTTTAAATGGAAAGGAGCTTTGAGCAAATGATCACCTTTTTAGAGCAATTCCTGATTTGTCTTTGACCAAGACTCTTTCTTACACAGCTGTAACCTACAGTAACTGTTGTCTGACAAGAGCCTTTTAACTGAAATTGCTCCTATTACAGCTGTAATAAAATCAGTTTAGAAGATGAAGAGGCTGGCTTTATGGGTTCATCCTTCACTCCTCCCTCTTTAGATGAGATTTTTATCATTTATTGTACTTTGGAACACATTAAAATATTCAAAGTCATCAGAGGTTTTCATGCCAGTTACCACAGAATCAGGCAAAACCTCTGAAAGCAGACAAGGTGGGTGAAGAAGCAGCCTTGCTTCCACAGAACAAAAATGGCTCAGGAACATAACACCCAGAACTTACAAGGTGGGAAGGCTGGAAGCAGTATTTACCTGAGGAAACACTGGTACAGTGAAACATTCATTTTTAAAAACCAGACCTAGGAAATAATTCAGGAGAAGCAAGCATTTCAACAGCTTTCATTTGTGTTCTTTTTTAACACAAACTAACACATGGGTTTGAACGGCAGTACCCTAGAGCACTGCTATCTGAGAACTAAGAGGGATCCTTTGATCCAGGCTGGCCATGTTCAGAGGAAGACTCCAGAGTACCACTGGGATAGTCAGGAGTTGTGCTTCTGGCTGAATTTATAAGTTTCTAAATGCCATTTAAGGTATTTGCATTCATTTTATTGGCAAATGGATGGGCCTCCTAACATTGATTGTAATTACTGCAGTACCTCTATTATTGCCTACCAGTTTAGCATTTCAGTAACTTCAACAAGCCTGCTCATGGTATGCTTATGAGCATCATTAAAGCCCTCCAATTTCTTCTCAGAACCAGTTTTTTGGCCTTCTAGTTTCAGCATTTATGCCAAACAGAGAAACATAGATGTGGTTTTCTCACTTCTAGAGCACTTCCATGCAGCACAATGGAATTTACACCACAGCATAATACAATCTCTTCTGGGAGGGTGGATGGTTTTCCTAAGGCTCTAGAACAGCACACAGAGAAGACCAAGCCTGCTCAGATAAAATAATCTGAACCATAGCTCTATTCTTGAGTCCAACTAAAACTTAAAAGAATGAAACACTTATATCACAAAGAAGCTAAGCACATGTCTTATCTTTAGGTATATGCTCAAAACTCACTGGCATTGGTTTAATTGCTGGATTTAAGAGGATTGACTTCAGTATGTACTTAAATTTATCTTACTGAATGGGGAATTTTACAGATGTCATTTAACATGAAAAGGTTTTAGAAATGAGCCAGGTGTACAGTAGTTATGAGCTTCTGAAACTTTTACTTACTGATGTGGAATTTACAAAAATGAGCTTCAGGTTGCTACAACCCTAAAGGTCCTTTGACTTCCACTGAAAATTCAACTGTTAATGAACTCACTCACCCAACTCACCACTTTCACAATGACTTCCATAATCTAGAGCTTGGCAAATGAAAAAAGATTCTAGAGATCTTCCACCTCCCTACGGCTCTGCAAAGCTTATTAATCTGTGGGTGGTACACTTACAGATCTTGCAAAGCAGCACATTCTTAAAACATTTTGAAAAAACTGATTTGCAGCAAATGCTACAGATTAGGAACAAGTCTCATACAAATGTTCAAACCCACAGTGTCCTAACTGAAACAACTAAGTCTTCTGAAAATTATCCGTACCAGGTGGTCTACGCCTTTTCCACAAATTGTCAAGTATCTAACTATTTGGGTATGTATTTGAGGATCTGTCTTTTAATCCATGAAGTAGCTCTGTGTTCTTACAATGTTGAGATGTAATAGCTGTCCATGTCCTATAAGTCGAACAAACACTTCCCAGGCATCAACTTAATGAAAGTCTTCCTGCAGTGAACTCTTCCACTATACCAATTCAACTCCTCCTTGTAAACAGCAGTGCTGCTAATTTGCCATTTCAGGTACCTTAAAGCATTACAATAAAAAGGAGGAAAATATGACAACTCACCTAAGTTTTCACAGTCATAGGGTGGGCACTGCTATTTCTCTGTAACTCTTCTGCAGTGTCTTGCCTGGCAGCAACACAAACTACTGTTTTTCACCGACCCCTTTATACTGGAATGGGTTGTACCTAACTGGGTCACTTCAGACAGTCCTATTACCTGTGGTTTAGGTATTTATTCAGTCACGTCTGTGGATCTGTCCCAACAAAAGAATAGTTACCTGCTTTTTTTGCACTAGGATCGTGATAGGAAAAAGTTAGCTAAGAAGAAACTCCAAAGGCAGAGTAATTAAAATCGGTGGTGTTGGAAACATTCTCCTAGACTTTGTATTCCTTCAGCCCTTCCCTGCTCAGGATTAGTGTTTTGGAAGAACATAAAATGTACATTAGGCTGCCAACACTGAGTGATTTCAACAGGCACACAAACGTTCGTGGGCTGGAACAGAGAGAAATCCCCTGGTGCTCACCAGTTCTAGTTCAGACAAAACTCCCTTTCACGTCACTGGGAAGACAGCCAGAGGGAAGGCTGAACACTGAAATCCACTGCTGGGGTGGTTAATGTCCCAAAGGAGCTTGTCCATTGCTGTTAGTGATTTCCCTGGGCTCTGGATCAGATCCTGAAGGCAGTGAAAGCACTGCAGCCGTGCATATCATGTAATAGCTCTTTTCACAGCAAGCCAAAAAGGAAAAGCAAGACCAGGTGACAAGCCTCAGAGTGCCTGGCCAAAGTCCACTTGGCTACAGCCAAAGCTCCTTCTGTACTCCAGAGCGCCATGAAACAGACCCGTGCTTACTGGCTCCTAGCAGCTGTAGCCATCCAGAAGACTCTATTTTCTCTCCTCTGGTTACAGATTATTTCAGTGTTGAAAAAATACTTCATCTTAATTTATATATACATGAAAAAATATATTGGGTGTTATATACATTATATATTATTATATACATTATATACATATATATAGTAGTAGTATTATATAGAATATATTTTCTTTAACCATTTATATATTCTATACATAGAAATGGTTAAAGAAAACCACTTAGCATACCAAAAGTATGGAGGTATTCAATGACAAGCAATTTTTTCCTCAAAAAATATTAAACACTGTCCTTTTCCTTCACTGATCTATAAATCAGACATTTCAAAAATATCAAGCAATCAGATTTTGCTTACTTACTAGTAGAGCTATCCACCCAATGTGATTATTTTTTTTTTAATATTAGCAAGTAGGTCATCGAGTAGTTTTATTTTTAGTTATATTTGTAAACACTCGTAAGGGGCTCAGCAGATCTTCACCTATAAAAATTCCTAACTCTTCCATGTTACTGCTATCAGAGACGTTTTCCAAGTGCAGAAGATAATTGTAATTATTAGCATTTATAATAAAATGACTAAGCTGGAGCTATTTTTGGAAGGGTGCAAATTATCACTGATCAGTTATATCATATCTGACCAGTCAATAAGTGTGCAAAATGGGAACATCCAGAAAGGCTGATAACTGTGTGTTAGAAAGATATATAATTGTCTTTTTGTCTGACCGATCTACAAATGATGGTGCCAGAATGCTTGCAGATGTATTTTCCTGTTCTGACACGATGTTACAGACAGTATCTCAAGGAGAACAGTTCTGTAATCAAATAAAAATTGGAAAGTCTGAATCCACAAGCCCACTCAGCTGAAATGCAATTTTTTCCTGAGACCTTACAATATCAATTATTTGGTAAAACAGTAAATAATTACCTACACTAGATATGCTTTGTCTGTGTATGGTCTGGTCCAAAGTGGATGAAGAGATTTTGATGAAATTTGGATTAGGCCCTTTGACCAGACTGTTTGAGGTCAGTGATTTATTCTCACTGGTGGAGTACCTTGTACAACAAAGCCTGTACCAAAAGGTGGTTTGAGTGTCTAAATGCTATCTTTCTGGTATGAAAGGACGAGACAGTGACCCTCCTGTTAGTGTCTCATTCATTACAGCCATTCCTTCCCCACCAGATATGGCAAGAAAGGTAAGAGAATAAACAAAATCCTGCAAAGAGCTGCAGGCAGAAAAGCCAAAATTATCATACAAAGTTAGTTCCTATACCTAATATTTACTTCATTTTAACTCTCTTCCCTCTGAGATTGGGACTTCCACACGAGTAAGCCCTATACTAACTAGTTCTTCAGAATAACAGGTACAAAAATGAGCACCAAGTATTTAGGATGCTTATTCAGAATGTATGATGCCACAAAAAAAGTTTTGATTAACCAGTCCTGGAAAGTACATCTTCCTGAAGTTAGGTTGATAGTCTTTTTATCCTCCTTCATACATGTCTATTTGACAGTGGTGTCTTTTTTACAGTGTGCACAGCACTCAGCCATCGCCCCACTCAGGTACGGGCATATGTAACAACAAAAAGAGAGCCAAGAAGAATATCTATCCTTTATTGCATGCAGAGGGGAACATTGCCACTAAAGATGAAGAAAATGCTGAGGTACTTAATACCTTCTTTGCCTCGGTCTTTAATAGTGAGACCAGTTATCCTCAGGGTACTCAGCCCCCTGAGCTGGAAGACAGAGATGGAGAGCAGAATATACCCCCCACCCCATAATCCAGGAGGAAATAGTTAATGACCTGCTACACTGACTGGACACTCACAAGTCTATGGGATCAGATGGGATCCACCCAAGAGTACTGAAGGAGCTGGCGGAGGAGCTTGCCAAGCCACTCTACATCATTTATCAGCAATCCTGGTCAACAGGGGAGGTCCCAGACGACTGGAGGCTTGCCAATGTGATGCCCATTTACAAGAAGGGTCAGAGAGAGGATCCAGGGAACTACAGGCCTGTCAGCCTGACCTCGGTACCAGGGAATATTATGGAGCAGTTCGTTTTGAGTGCGCTCACATGGCATGTGCTGGACAACCAGGGGATCAGGCCTAGCCAGCATGAGCTTACGAAAGGCAGGTCCTGCTTGACCAACCTGATCTCCTTCTATGACCAGGTGACCCGCCTAGTAGATGAGGGAAAGGCTGTAGATGTTGTCTACCTGGACTTCAGTAAGGCCTTTGACACTGTCTCTCATGGCATACTCCTTGAGAAGCTGGTGGCTCATGGCTTAGACAAGTGTACTCTTCGCTGGGTGAAAAACTGGCTGGATGGACGAGCCCAGAGGGTTGTGGTGAATAGAGTTAAATCCAGTTGGCAGCCAGTCACAAGTGGTGTTCCCCAGGGCTCCGTCTTGGGGCTGGTTCTGTTTAATATCGTCATTAATGATGTGGACTAGGGGATTGAGGGCACCCTCAGTAAGTTTGCAGATGACACCAAGTTGGGCAGCAGCATTGATCTGCTCAAGGGTAGGAAGGCTCTACAGAGAGATCTGGACAGGCTGGATTGATGGGCCGAGGCCAATTGTATGAAGTTCACCAAGGCCAAGTGCCAGGTCCTGCACTTCGCTCACAACAACCCCATGCAGTGCTAGAGGCTTGGGGAAGAGTGGCTGGAAAGCTGCCCGGCAGAAAAAGAACCTGGGGGTGCTGGTTGACAGCCGGCTGAATATGAGCCAGCAGTGTGCCCAGGTGGCCAAGAAGGCCAATGGCATCCTGGCTTGTATCAGTGTGGCCAGCGGGACAAGGGAAGTGATTGTTCCCCTGTACTTGGCACTGGTGAGACTGCACCTCAAATACTGTGTTCAGTTTTGGGCCCCTCACTGCAGGAAAGACATTGAGGTGCTGGAGCATGTCCAGAGAAGGGCAACCAAGTTGGTGAGGGGCCTGGAGCACAAGTTTTATGAGGAGCGGCTGAGGGAACTGGGGTTGTTTAGGCTGGAGAAAAGGAGGCTGAGGGGAGACCTTATTGCTCTCTACAACTACCTGAAAGGAGGTTGTAGTGAGGTGGGTACTGGTCTCTTCTATCAAGTAACTAGTGATAGGATGAGAGGAAATGGCCTCAAGTTGTGGCAGGGGAGATTTAGATTGTTATATTAGGAAAAATTTCTTTACTGAAAGGGTTGTCAAGCATTGGAACAGGCTGCCCCGGGAAGTGGTGGAGTCACCATCCCTGGAGGTATTCAAAAAATGCGTGGACGAGGCACTTCAGGACATGGTTTAGTGGGCATGGTGGTGTCAGGTTGACACTTGGACTCGATGATCTTAAAGGTCTTTTCCAACCTAAACGATTCTATGATTCTATATCCAGAGACCTAGGCGTGGGATTTGGAGGGGAGATACATTTTCTTTGTGCTGTATATTTTTCAATTACTAATTTTTCCTAACTGCTCCCTCTTTTTAGATATGCTAGATGGTGTCAAGAAAATGCACTGCTCCCATAGTTCACGGTAACAAGCAGATGGAACATTAGTAGGCTAAAACCTCAACACTTGAAAGTATGAAAAGAGATACATCTGTTCTTATTTTTTGCTCCTGTAAAACATGAGGAGAATGGGAGGAATTTGGAGGATGAGAACCAGAATCATATGGTATTTATCAAAACGCACATGGTTTCTCTCTTATCTTTGTCTCTACAGTACATAAATAAATTAAATCGATCCCAGTACTGCTGCATACAAATAACTGTAGGATGACATTATTAGGCCAATTACTATAACCAGTTACAGAGTAAAAGGCGGCAGCATTTTTCTTGTTATGTCCCTTGGCTCTCCAGTAATAATACTGGCTCATATCCAGCCTTTTTCAGCTACAGTTATATCAGCATGTGAGATGTTGGGTGGTATGCACTACTAGCATCCTTCTTCTCACAATAGGATCTTGATCTTACTATTTCAACACAATCAGCTTTGCTCCTAAGCCTACTTTCTCCTTCAAGTGTTTGTGTGTCTGTTCAAACTCACACTACAGGAAGGGCTGAATACCTTTTGAGTTTAAATGAACCCAGCAGTTCAGTTGGATATGCCCAGTGTAACTGCCATTTTCATTCCTAATGATCACCTTTATAACTAGAGACAATGAGAAAGCTGTCATTAGAGGTACTCTATCACACAGGGAGATGGCCTGAGTACCTACATTGAGTTACTCTGCATTGAATTTTATTTGCAAAGTTGATGGATTCATTTACCCCCTCTTGTGCTATAACTCACTCCACTCTAGGAAATGCTAAAATCAAAGGGATAACAAAACATTGCATAATCTCAATAATTTCTTCCCTTCCCACCCCCGAAGTTTGTAATGAGTTGAATGTAAACTCAAATCTTTTCCTCAGATGTATCCAATGTAATTAGATGTAAGCGTTCCGGATGTTACAAAGGATTTCTACACATATCTGGGAAATCCTTTACTGAACTAGAATTCACTGCTTGATTTGCTCTGTGATCTCTGCCTTTGTCCCCTCATTATAATTGCTTCCCTAGCCAATGTGAATTTGATTTAGTTTTCAGTTAGTTACTAAGAAAAATCCAATTACCTAAGTTACAAAATTGCATCCTGATTTGTACCGAAAAGCCGATCACATTAAACCCACCAAGTTCCTAAAGATATATTCAGTAAATACTTTCAGTAAAATGAAAATAACTGAGAGGGAAGTTCAAGAGTGTCAGGGAAGAACTGCTAAGCAATGCAAATCTACAGTCAGTGCTTGGGACTGGCAGAAGAAAAATCAGAGTCTCTTATCCAACTTTGCTATGCTACTAGCTTCTGCTTCTCCATTTCAAAAGCAAACCCAAGGTGCTTTTGCAGAATCTACACTCATCATCACAATGACACAGGTTAATGAAGACATCCCACTGTGGGGAACTTACAAGGTTTAAAAAAATAGATTCAACTATTGATCTCTGTTTTCTTGTCCATGTTCCTCTCATACTCCACCATCACTCGTCAGAATATTTTTCTTGTACATATGACACCACTTTTCAGTGCTAGCCTCCAAGGAATCCTTGACAGCAGAGCAAGCCTGCAGGATTAAAGAAAAGTGATTACTACAGTTTTAACCCCTATTCTTCTCCCTCATTCAACTCCAAATATGACTTCTGTATGCATAAGTTTAATTTATTCCAGAATATTCTTGTGGGAAGACTAGTTGAAAACTGGCAGTTCCAGATAACAATTCAGTTTTGGATCAGAGTTCAGTGTTTATTTCTCACTCTGCTCAGCTGTCAGAGTCCAACAGATGAGCTGATATAACCAGTCTTCCCTGGAACTGCCACAAGAGTGAGGATCACAGGATTTTCTTTACAGAAACCTGCACTTGTGACAGTATGACACCCTTGAAATTAGTACTCCATCTGAAAGTTTCTAATAAATTCCTCTCCACTAAGCAGTTTGGAGACTGCTAGAAAATTCTCCAGAGAAGTGAAAAGTCCTTTGGGGAAGTTTTTATTTACAGAATATCTGACTTGAACCACTGGCATCCTCCTCCAACCTCACCCTCTAATGGTTTTACTTTTCACAGAGGGGGCCTTCTACAGTTTAAGCAGTAGAATGTAATAGGGAAGGAGTTTGGACTCTATATCTTTCAAATATTTAGCATTTCTATGTTCTATGTTATACTTTTAATTCATGTTTTAAAATCTTTCATTATCAGAAAACTCTATGTATCTTCCAAATTCACTCCCACTACTAAAATAAAGCATATATTTTAGGGTAAGAGCGGGGATTTGGACAGGTTTTATATTTTTAATTATTCCAAAAGGTAAATTAGAAGACTCCAAGAGATTACTAACTTTTTTTTTCATAGGCAAATATTCGGGTGCCCAAATAGGAATCCAGGGTCCCCCTGTGATGAAGTCTGCACATATTCAATATTCTGACAGTGCCTCAGTATAACCCTGCTACAGCAGAGAATCTAATACCTGCTCTTTCACAGCTTTCCACATGATTAAAATTTTAATGTAAGACAATGCAGAAATTGAAGATTAAAATATTCGGCATATTCATACACACATTTTACCTACCTCTGCTAATCAACAGTAAAAACAGAGGTCAGTACTTTGGCCTGGGCAAGACTACATCAATTAGTACCTTACTAGCATTTACAAAGGAAGGATGAGGCCAAGGTGAAAGAACATAAATAACAAGGAGGAAAATTGTAAAGAAGGAGGACTGCAGTGAGAGGCTCATATTCCACTAGATACTGAGCTAACTATTGAGCTATATTCAGCTTTGGTGAATCCCATTAAATTGAACTACATTTTTCCTAGGGAGGGTTGTGATAAACATATTTGTGCTTTGGCAAACCTAAAATATAGTTTCATAATGCCTAAAGTACTTGGTCCATCATTCGTGCATTGTAATTCTGACTCATATGAACACGCAGAAGTCTAATAACCAAACATGTAAAATGTCAGTAGCTTTAGACTGATAAAATCAGGGCAATCTGGTATATCAAAAATTGAGGGGAAGCCACCCCAATTACACTAAGGGTGTTCCACGGGCTGGGCTCTCCGCCCCACTACATCAGTGTTACTGCATTTGACTTGCAAGTGATGTAAAATTAACAGCACTGCAACAAGGAACCTGGGATCTACTTGGGCTCCTGTCAGAGAAGAATTTGGTTCTGCTAATTTGCTTATTCCATGGTAAAGCTTTTGAAGTAATTCAAAATGTCTTCAGATTCTCTTAAGAGCACAAATTAAAAAGCTCCAGATTCTTAGATACACAGTCTTTTAGTTTCACTTTCAGAAAAAAAGTGATTTAAAGCAGTACTTGCAAAACTTGCGGACCAGTGCTTGAGGTTCCATACCTACAGTGCTGTGTGACAGGCACTAACAGACCCTGTCCTGGTTTAGCCCTGCTCCTGTTCTTAATTCATGCAGTTTAATCGGAGGTCATTGCCATATACGTCAAATAATTTTCTGAAGAATTTCCTGTACAAGTTACTGACACTTACTTTTATGGGTTAAGAAAGTACAGGAGATCCTTCAAGGACACAGCATTAAAATCTCTCCTAATCACCTCTCAGCAAGTGTGCCCAGAGTACTGAAAGTATTTCCATATCAAGAAGAGGGAGAGGAAAAAGGTCAAAAGAAAAAAAATATGCTCAAGGACAGCTTCTACAAAACATATATGAGAAGGCATGAGGCCCTCACAAGTGCTTTTACCACCCTCGGTATAAGACAGCTATCAAATGCTCTGCCATCATGTAGTATCATTACAACATGGCAGCTATGTTTATTTTATCAGCACTGCAGAATATGCAGACAATTCTCTACAAGCAGGCTTACAGAGCCATAAATTAATGCCACAAATTAAAAGCAAAATCAAGAGTATTGAGAGAATTCAATCAACAGCACTGAAGGAATTAAACCCTCCCCTGAGTCTTTTTACCTGTTCTTAAGCAAAAAGCCTTAGTTTAAAAAAACTGCCATGTAACATGGCCAAATGGCCAAGAAGCCCACTACAGGCAAAACCAAAGGGAGAAATGAATTCTGTAGACAACCAATCTCCACTGAATGTGCTATGTCCAAGATGGCTATTCAGTGCCAGTTTCCTTCTTGCACCTCATGGACACAAGAAATGGGCTCAGATGTAAACCAGATATAATCTATAAGCTAGCTATTCCCAATAAAATAGAGGCACTATAAAGTGATGCATGAAGCATAGAACTGTGCACCCCGTGAAAGAAGTACTTCAGTAGATGCTCACATTTGACATCAAGTCATCACATTAGGAAGAAAGCAACATATAAACAAGCATTACAAAGCCACTCTAAGAGACCTAGTAATAGGTAGCTTTGCTCAAACAAATCTTCTTGAAGTATTGGAAATATATTTATTTGCAGGAAAAATAGAGAAGGTCATAAAGAGTCAAATTCAACAAGACCTTCCACCCAGGCTTAATTGTGAGACTGTGCTAGGGTTTTCACTGATGCCCTAGAGTTACTGAAGCTCAGACAGAAAAGCAGAATTTTCAGCTCTACAGTTGGGATTATTAGTGTTTTGGGGAAAAACAAGACAACAGGTTTTTTGCTGGGAAAGCTACTGGTTTAGTTCTCCTGATAACAACCGTGTTTTGCTTCTACAATGAATCTTAGTTCAGATGTTCTTGTCAAGAAAAATCTCAGCTTGTTTTCAGACAATATGTAGGGTTACCAAAGAGATATTCAAAAAATAGATTTTTTTTTACTTATAAAGTAATATGGAAAAAATATATCAGTGAATGAAAACAGGAAAACCCTGAAAATCCATTATGGCACTTTTACAGTCATTCAAACTGCAGCTGCACTGATTAATATTGATGATCAGATTATTTTCCCCCTCCAAAACAGTATATTTCGTAATAATTCCAGAAGACAATATGCAGATGCCATATGGTCCCATGAACATCTGCAGCCCAGAGCCATCTCCGTTAGAAGCACAGAATGTCAGTATGAGATTGCCCAGGAGTTTCCATCTGATCTGCTGCCTCAGGGATTGAAAGAGCAATAACAATAAAGGGAACCGTGAGTGTTGTTTAATGTTTTCCAATGGATCATGCACATTAGAAACAGTAATTAATGATTTGGTTTATAATGCTTCGGGGAATTATTGTCCAACAAAATAATGTAAGTAATTTAAATTTGCAATAAAGTTTTAGTGTGCAGGCATTTCATGGCAGCATACAGCACCGATTTGCCAGAGGAAAAAAACACTGTTATTGCAGCCACATCCAGATAATCCACAGAAAAAGCCATATCAACCCCTTAAGTGATTTGATTATACTCTCTTACTGTGCAACAGCCCTCAAAGGCATATTCAAAACCAAATACACCTCACTAAAAGACCACAGGAGCAAAAACTGAGCACAGAATTGAAGAACTCTTTTTTACTCTTTTAGGACATAACTGCAGTACTCTCCCCCAAAATATATCTCCCAACACTTGTAATTGTCACTACTACTCTATTTTTAAAAATGCCTGTATCACTTAACACATGGTACTGTAAGAAATTAAAAATCAAATCCATAAAATAACCTATATAAGAAATAGCTGCCTTCACACTTCCTGTGGCCATTTCCTATAAGAGTAAGAATACTTGAGAGCTACAAGTAAAAATTTCAAATTAGTGCCTCTCTGTCTGCAGCCCTAAAAACTCTTAATCCTTCCTTCCTTGCAATGCTTGCAAAGATAATGTTGTACATCATGCAAGTCAATACATCCAGGCTCCATCAATGCCAGAGAATAAATGAGTTCTGGCAGAAAAGACCTCTAAAACAGACCTTCTCCACTAAAGGCAGAACTAATCCAAGTGTGCTCAAGTGGCTGCATCTGCCAATTAGCAAGTTGAAGGGAGGGCATAGGTAAGGACCATCCCTTAACTCTGACTTGTACTTTGACTCAACAGGTCAAATATATCTTTACAGATTCCATTTACACTGCTCAGAAACCTGTGGAAATAGCAGAGCATGACAGGGCTTTGCTTCTCTGATGGTGGCTTCCTAAGCAAGCATCTTCATCTTGAATGTTCAGGCTTCTGAGACAGACCCATGGCACACTATGCTCTCAGGTAAGTCACTACCTTTAAGGAGAAGTTGCACTGTCAGAAGCAGCAGCCTGGCACAACTGCCTCTGAAATCCCAATCACTACTGCCTCTGGCCCTTGGCAAAGGCAGCCAAGCACAGCAGCAGTCTTGGTTTCAGCCCACTCGTTATTGCTTCTTCAGCAAAACACATCTGAAACACTCCTTGGTCCCTGGGCTTCACAAAGGCTATTGTTCCCTTTGTTCAGGTTTGGCCTCTAGTAATGCAGGCAAAAGAGCTTTTAAAAGTAAGTGCTAGCTCTGTGGAAATACTTACCCTCCCTTACTCCTACCCACCAGGCACATCCTGGCCCAGCAGTGCAGGGACCTGGCTGAAAGCCCTGGATATCCTAAGCATTGGGTCATAGGAGTCAGCTCTTCTCCTGCCACTCTGGGCAGTGCATTTCCAGGCCAGTCAGCATTTGGCATAGAAATTATAAAAGTGACCCTCGTAAGTAGGTGGTGATTATGAGACATCCATCTTGCTGTATTTGCCTTTAGGCTGAGCAATGGAGGCATTTACACCAAATACTTTTTCAGGATCTTAAGCTTTTCACCACCAAAGGGATGTTGTAAAGTTTGGCTGTAAACACAAAATGATTTGTTGAAAATACCTATCCAAACACAGAACACTGGTACTTCATCTCAAACTGATGTTGTGTAATTTAACCTTTCACATTTCTACTCCACGTTTATGTTGCTCTTTTTTTCCAGTACATTTCTTCTGACCTGACCAGGAAAGTCCTTTAATACAGCTTTTTAGAAACTGGTAAACACAATCTGAAATATTTTCAAAGGAAACTAAATATCTTTTAGTCATGTGTAAGAATTTTATTGAAATGTGTTTATGCGAGCTTGGTCAAATTCTTTTTAAATGTCAGGTAAATATTAATGGTATTTTTACTGAAAAAAACCCCCAAAGTTTTAGTGAAAAGTTTAAAACCTCCAGAAAATTTTTAAGCACGTTGAATGGGCCGGTACTTGTCAACACAGGTGTCACAGAGGTGACATACTCAGACCCACTTTCTTCTGATAGTCCACTGATCTTCAAGATATCTCTGAATAAAATTACCCTAGCATCTCTAAAAGCTGACAAAAATGCACTGATGGATTAAAAAACCTGAATATTTCTCTCTCTCAGAGTAATCAACAGGAAAGTTACTCTTCCCAGCATGCCTCACCTGCAGCAAAAGAGCTTTCATCTGGCTCAGTTTTTTTGGAAGAGTCATCATCCTGCAATGTAAAGTCACTGCCATATTTCATGTGTTACTTCTGCTGCCTCCAGCAATTTTCTTATAGTAGATTCATCGAGCTGCACTATTTCAGTGACAGTTATCTAGGCAACTGCACTTACATGCCAAGAGGCACCACATACTTCTCTAGGGTCTCATCCTCCCAATGTCCACACGTGCAACATCATTCTCTTCAACAGCTCCAGGCAGGACATGGCCACGCTCACCTGACCAGGCACATCTGCCCCATGAAATAGGTAATGTGATTCCACAACCAAAAAGCAAAAAGAGAGATAATTGGAAAACACTGCTGATAAAAACAAAACTACTTTTGCATTGTCCTCTATGGCAAACAACATTAAAAGAGAATGACCACTTCTTCCACAGTGCATCCCCCTGGAGCAGGAATGCCTTTCATTGCCATATTTAATGGCTAACCTTGGAAGCTGGAGTGAAATCAAGCAAAAAAGTTGTTACTCTAACTTGTGGCATTTCTGAAAAATTAGTACCATTGAGTTTAATTGATAAATTAGAACCCTGAACACAGACTGATATTCACGTTGCTCATGTCCCTCATTCCATTTGCAGTGACTTGCATTCTGCTCCAGAACACCAAAACCTGAGCTACATTAACACACCTGAGCGGTGCATGTACCTGCAGCCTTCTTCACTCAACTCTCAGCTTTCTGCTGTGATGGGCATCAAGTCATTGGCTTGATCAAACCCATTTTATAGTCCAACTCCCACCAGGAGAGCAGGATCTACTCCAACTTCAAATAAAGTCAAAGGGAGTTTTCTCATTTGTGCGAGCAGGATAACTCTGCCAACATTAACATTATAGGGATTGTTAATCTATTTTACACCACAGAAACTCAGCCATACGTAAGCAGAACATAACTACTATTATATACAATAGGCACCTATGGACAGGAGATCAGGAATAATTTAACCTTTAATGGCACAAAGAAGTTTAGTCGGATAAAAAAACCTGTACTAGCGGGAGACAGCACTGACATAAGGGCAACCTTATTACAACAATGTGCCAAAGGATCATTAGTGGCCTAGTTCTTGTTTTTGAAAGCGTCCACTGCAGTAGTTGGGGGGCAGGATTTGCTCCTCCCTGATTCTTGAGAGAGAATCACTCATCACAAATTAAGAAATACAGTATTCCCTGTAGATCCCTATTTTAGTGCACAGAGGAAGCATCTATCTGTGTTATCCCATGCATTCAATATCTTCCTCCTGAGTTCGGATTAGCAAACCAGAGCACGGTAGCATGCCATGAATGCAACAAATAGACAGTTAAACTTTGCTGCCTCACATGTATCTTGCTCTGCCTATAAATCTGATTTTGCAGGAGATGTGTTTCTGGAGACTTCTTGCAAACCACTGCAGAGGATCCTGTTTCTTTCTTGTATCTATGAATAATCGTGAACATCCATCAAAAATTAAATAGTATAGGAGCTAATCAGGCATTACTATCATTCGGATAGTACCAATTCATGTTTGTTTCTTAAAAATCTATGCTTTATAAAGTATGTATATTTTTGTGCTTTATGCCTGCAACCAATATGCACATGAATTATTAATGTGCCATAAAATGAGTATATTTTGGGGGAAAAAATGAACTACCTAAGGCATTTTCATATAAATGACTGCAGTTTAACTTTCAAAAACATTTCATTCTTCAACACTCTGCTCACTTCAAATTGAAGTCTGTACATCGGATTTGGTCAAGCATGTCACAAGAAACCTCACACTTATAAATGATTAACCCATGAAGATCCAGCATGGATTAAATATAAAAGCAGCAGCCATGCAATACCAGGCAGATAGCACTCACCCTCCTGAGTTTTTAACAAGTTTTTGCATGAGTAGCTCCAGAAAGCTGAAGCCAATTCCTGTAATGCTTGGAAGGTCTGTTTAGCATGAGTACATCACTGCTCTTCCATACCACTGCTCTAAGCTGAGCACTAGGAAAACTGTCCAAACGCAATGCCTGTACACATTGCCCACGTGCTATCACTACAGGAAGGCAAGGGTGGCTTAAGTGGGCTGACAAGTGCAATTCCCTCTGTTCTGTCACACTCAGATCCCAGCATCAAACAGTTTACCTGTTTTGGAGGAAAGGATTTGAGTATCTAAAGCATCCTTACGTGCCTGAGGCACTACTGTAGGTGACGTGTTCTTCTTCCAGTCCTCCTTATGTCCATCCAGTTTCAGCAACCCCAGGAACCTCAGAGGAAGAGGAATCTAATCTTTCCTCAAAAAAAAGCCCCAAATCATCAACCTTGTTAAAGACTCCTGTATATGTAATAGGAAGACTCTTGTTGGAAACTAGGTAAATTAATTCTTTTCCTCATCTTGCCTTGCTTCCTTCAGCTGAAGGCTTGACTAGGTATTTGATGACAAAGTATCACAAATTGCTATCAAGAAAGCAAGAACAACAGAAAAAAAAAAGTCACAATAAATAATTGCGGATTTGTCTATAGAGAAGTAATGAAAATGGATTAAACTAACTGATGCAAAATTCATACACTAAACTTGCAGGTGATTGCTCTAATTCAAAATTGAAGTAAATCAAACCTAAAGTAAAACTATGTCTGCAACAGCAGGAGCTGGGCTGTCAAACCTTGGAGGTTCTTCAAAGAAATCATTTCAGATAGAAGGTGCAGCAATGCTCCAAACACTCCCACTTCACTCAATTTCCTGCAGGTTCTTCTGGTCTGTTCCCGCAACAGCCTTCCTCATTCTGCAGTCTGTTATTCCTGAGGATGCCATTCTCAAGATCCAAAGATGTGATGCACATCTCATCACTGATGTGTCAGATGGAAGCATCCTCTTTTAAGTCTTTAAAATACTCCTCTGGTAGAGGAAACATGCAAAACTACATAGGCAAGAATTTATTTCAAGCAAGTTCCTGCCACCAGAATGAGTATTCAACAACTACAAAGCACTTCAGCTTCCACAATGCAGCTGGTCAGGGAAAAAAAGGAAAACTCATTTGGAAAGTTTAGTTGTTAGAAAATTCATTGAATGCAATTTAGTGGTTAAAAAAATCACTATATATAAAGTACACTTCAAGAGATGATTCAGTAATAATGGTGGCATAAAAGTTTTATAGGCAGCTTTAGCTGTCAGAAGAGTTCCTACTTCATAAAATCAATGTTGAGTGGGATTTTCAGTAGACAAAGGAACACTTCTTCTATCTATAGGGAAAGCTTTGTCCAGTTTAATTTTTTAACCAGGTCAGCTTACAGGTCTCACTGTATTTCTTTTCTGCCTTCTAGCCTCCAACACAGAACTACTGTGTACATATAAATGATCTTTCACTCAATCCAAAACTATTACTGTTTTAAAAAGGTAAAGCCTGTATCTACATAAGCTTCTAAAGCATTAAAGCTTCTGTTTCTTGAGAAGGACATATACACAAAGTCAAACCATGAATTTAGAAGAGTAAACAAAGTCAGAGAAACTGTGATTAAAACTATCAATCTTCACTCTGCTGATTTTTACACATTAAATCAAAGGACCATAAAATGTGAGCTGCTTCTGACTGAATGTTTACAGCCAAATACAGAACTTTGCACCAATGTGAACCATGATTAATTCCTTATCAGAAAAAGAAACCCCCAATGCAGTCGGGAACATGCCAGTAAGCATCCTGTTTGTGTAGAAAATGAAGTATTGCCAAGTCAAAAGAACTATGTTCAGAGGTTGAAGAAAATACGTTTTCAGTTTGCATGTTCTCTTTTCTCCACTCATTCAAAGAATCTTTTTCTTTTGCTATTTGACCTTCAGAGCCACCAGGAGAGGGATCATTTTACATGTAGGCACAGCGGTCAGTACAACTGAACCTGATTTGATCAAGATCCCACTCAAAAATGCTACACAAGTTATCATATAGGAAATATGTCAATTTTTTTCCAGAAAAGAAAAGTTAGAGGACAGTTCACTACTGCAATTCATCTGCTCAGGAAAGAGGAAAAGAAAAAAAGTAGCTTTCATGATTTTCCCTCTGGGGCAACTGGGGACAAAAGAAGAGTCATATCAGCATTTCCCCACAAAAGACAGCAGTGGTCTAATTTACTGCTGCACAGCTCCTCAGAGCACAGAAGCCAAAGCTGTCTGTACTCCCAGCAAAGGGTTGGTGATCATTCATCTAATCCTCAAAGGGTGACAAATCTGTAGATTTCCACTTGAAAAGGAAACAAACTGTTCTGAGGAGCAACTGCTAAGTGATAGGTATGGGAATACTTTGATTTCTGCAGGTGAGAAAAAAAGAAATCAAGCATTGTTAGCGTGAAATAACCGTGTGGCTCACCAGTAAACCAAGAAGGCTGTGATATTTCTGACTGAGAGTTGCTGAAAGAACGTGTATCATCATCTGCTAAGGAGAGACAAATTCAGCCAAAATGGGTGTGCTGAAAGCAACCAAAACTCCCAGGGCCACAAAGGAGCTGAAAGTCCATTTGCTTCCTGCTTTGGGTGTCAAGTTGAATGGTCCTTTTTGAATGCTTCAATACTTTTAAAATCTGCTGTCTTATCAACAGAGCTTTCTCTTCTCAACTGTCAGACATTAACTTCTCAAGGGAACTTGCAACTTCTGACTGCAAATGGGCTCTTCAGTTCTGCTAAGGAGCCATGGGGATCTACACTGCTTTCCTACTTTTAGTGATGCAAAAAACCAAGGGCTCTTGCTGTTCACAGCATGGATTTGGAAAGAGCTTCATGATGGGTCAGTGATGCACTTAATTCAATCAAAGTAGATAACACCTTACCATGGGAAGATAAAATCATGTGCACAAAGGCAGCAGCTAACAGTGCACTCCTCTAACACTGAACCAAAGCCTCTGGGACGAGCAATCCGTATGTGCACAGAGGTAGCAGAGGGCACTCAGCCAGCTCCTGCTGCAAGAAGGGGGGATGGTGCAATGGATGTATTACCAATTTGAAATTTTCCTTTGGGTGACATTAAAAATGTGCATGGCATGCTTGGTCACCCCCAGTGAGCTGAGTTTAATTTCATGAAATTATTTCTCATTTTAATTGAATGCAGCCATCTACGATCAATAAAGGGAAGTGTTATCTTAACCGCTGATCACTAATTCATAAAGACACTAGTCTTCTACCAATAATACTGATGGGCTGGTTTGTCTGAGTGTTTTTAATGTATGCTAAAAAATGGAAATTGAACAAAGCTCTTTCTCCATACCTTGAAATAAGCTGTTAGATGATTTTCATTTGTCGCGCCACACCATTGTACATCCAGATCTATTTGAAGATTGTGTAACTGTGTAAGAAGTTTCCACACAGAGAACAGCTCCCATAGACACATGGGATAAAAAGTGTGATACAACATACATAACTCCATATTAGAGCTTCATCCAGCAATCTCTGAGTTAGTTTGATTCAGAACACAAAGTTTGATAGGATTTAGAGACTGTGATATCAAATTGTCATTCTAGGAGAAGGTAAATGAAGCTACAGATACCTACTATGAAATCAAAAAGCACTGAAGGCACAGATGCAAAGCACTGAATTGGTACAGTTCTGTTCTGCCAGTTCACATAAAAAAGAAAATAAATTATTGAAAGAGTAACTTTATGCCAACTTTATATCCAGTCCAGCACATCATAATTCAACATAAACTTTGTCAGAAGAAACACTATCAGCTGCTTTGAATAATCCCACAGAAATAATATACCCATACCTAATCTAGACAAAGTCAGTATTGTTCGGTGAACTGCTATCACACCAATACAGTAATAATAGCAGAATTATTGTTTCAGAAAAGCAACATAAGGTGCTAATTACTAACTCTGCTAGATGAGGATTCCTAGGCACAATGCACGGAAGACTCAGGACACAACGAAACTCTGCAGCAATATCTAAGCTAGCTTCTAACTGGCTCTTTCTAGCTCCTTCAGCGCAACACTAGCAAGGCTGATGTGGCACGGAGCTCAGTTCTGCCCACAGAGCCCAAACCAAAAGTAAATACTAGCAAGACTGGCACACATTGAATCTTGCATTCATGGTGATTGGAATTAATATGCACCACTCTCATAGATCAGTTAAGTATGTTTTGTCTCAGATGTCCTCCCTTTGGGGCTCTTCATCTTGCGTGTGGTTCAGAGAAAGTTTTCTGAATGCATTTGAGAAATATTGATTAGAAGAGTATTTACAAATATAGGCTCAAAGCCAACTGGAAAGAAAATGGAAAGTTTTCAGTGAGCACTGGATTTAGCTAGTCCTTGTCAACAATAACATTTTCATCCCTTTTCCTCATTTGTTATAAATTTCAATTCATGGCTGTATACTGTAAATGGAAAGATTTGGAATTAAGAAGATGAAATAAAATACCATCTTTTAAATATGTAATATTGAGTTTATAGCTTTTTTTCCTCTGGCATCTTGTCAGCATAAAATAAAAAGACTCAGGAAATCTAAATGAGAAAAGCCTCACTCACTTTATCAGTGAAGAATTTCCATGGCAATACTGCTTTGAAGCTAAATGGTTTTATTCATAGACAAAGCAGTTTTCATAGTTCATTTGCATTTTCTCCAGATTACTATAACCATACATGATCAGTTTTTAAGATCTACAGATATTATCTGTGCAGTGCCAGCAATTTACTTAAATATTCAAAATATGAAATGATAAATAAATTAAGTGCTCATGCAACTTGCCATATTCACAATAGACTACAAGGGAATGCAGTCATCTCCACGGCAGAGTACAGTGCTGTGTAGTAGTACAAAATGAACTAATATGGTCACTTTGTAGAAATATGTAATAGAAATATTGAGAGCAGTATGGATGGGGAGTGAATGGGAAGGCATGGGTGTGGAAGCACCAGAAGGAAGGGCAGAAGAAGGAATATAAGGGTGGCGGGTGCTGACAGCAGGTCGTGATCCAACAAATCCACAGTCAATTTCTCAGGGACTCGCAGATGAGAAAAATAAAAGATACTGAAATAGATACTAAACCCATTAAGAGATGGTGGTGGGAAGACACACAATAGGGGAAGAGCCAAGACAACACCCAGATAAGAAAAGTAAGTAAATCCTAATGATGGAGAGAAGCGAGACACGATAGACAGAAGGATCACAATTACCCTGAGCTCCTAAAGGATACAAAACAGGCACATTCAAAACCAGCACATACTCAACCAAGCTTGAAAGAATGCAGGATACTTAACAAGGACTAGATAGCCAGCATATCTCATCCTCTGCTTTGTTACCAGGCCGTGTTGGAAACACGCCTTGGTGCCTGGATGCTGGCCTGCTCACACGGACACATGCACCTTGGTGCGTATGAGAGTGTGAGTGAACTCACATTTGTTTTAAAACAAAACCATTTTATTCTCCTATTGATAATTATCACATTATTGTAACATTAATTATTACACCTTCCCTTGGAGAACTATAAAAGGTAGTTTCAGCTTTTGCCTTCAACCTCGATATGGGTGAAGGCAGGAAAGAAGGAAGAACAGTCCACAGGTACTCCCTCCCATTGAAAACAAAAGCAATAAAGATACGGAAATCTAGCAAGAAATGTCCTTTCAGTGTTTATTTCTTGGCAGAACCACTGTCATTTGCTCTAGCAGAGGCAGAGAACAGGTAGTGTTTTATTTGCAGAAACCTGTAATTTAGCTCAGATATTTGAGCATTGCCTGCAGCTTTGCAGGAAAGTTCTTTGCTAGTACTCCTAATAAGTATTCACACATAGTTCATCTCTCATCAAGATAACTCTGTCACTGAAGCCCACAAATGGGTGATTTTTTTCAGGAACACTATACCCAAAAAACAGGAGAAGGCTCAAGAGCAAAAGGCCTCAGCTTCCACTGAGCTGGACAACTTGCTGGGCCACCCAGGACAGGCAGAAGGGCAGCATACTCCAGCCTTTATTTCATAAAAGCCAGGACTTCAAACTGCAGCAGTCAGAATGGAAAGGCAATTGTCACCAGGAATACATACTCCAAACAGGACTCACCAGTAAGGGCACAGCTACACCACCTGAGGTACAGATGTTACAGCTAGCATCAAGCAAACTGGGATGCCTCATGGAGCAGCCCAGTCCCACCCAGAAACACTCAGTGCAGATCCCGCTGTTGGCTCAGCCAGCACCACGGCAGCCTGGTCTAAATGATCGGGCAGTCATACTCCATTAACATTAATTTCTCTTTGCTTGCTGCTGTCCCCCAGAGAGCAAACGCTGGGGTCATCCAAGTGCAAAACTAACATTTTGCCCCAGCCAGCCACCAGCACAGCAGGCCAGTGACTCTTCAGATAAGGCAGAAAACTAAGAAAAATTCTTGGGCAACCTCATTTGCTACCAGTGTAGTTACCACTTATGACAACTCCTGGTTAAGTGCTTCCTCTTTTATAGGAACTGTAAGATACTTCAAGCTTTTGCAGTTTAAAACCATGGTTACCCTGTATTTGCCACAAAGAAGAGGCAACAAGAGACCAACAGTAGTGTTCTGGGTATCACAACAACAGAGCAGCCAAGTGAGGGGACAGTTAGCCCCCATCAAATCAGAGTACACAAATCCCATTTCCTCTTCTGTCCAATACACAACTTCCCTTTCAGTTTGTGGTGTTTTACCTTTGATTATTGATGGAGGAAAGGTTGCTGCTGTTGACTTAGTGAGATCAATAACTCACTCTCCCACTGGTATTAGAACTGTCAGAAGAAGAAACTTTAACTGTGACTCTTGATGGACATGACAAACACAACTACCTTTCTTACAGTCAGCATAAGGGACCATTCAGAGTATTGACATCTACTCTGTTTACTGTATTTAAAGAAGTGTCCAAGAACAAAAGACATGGTTTCAGTTTTACCAAAGAGCCATTGGCTCATATATCTAAAGATTAAGTGAAAACCATGAACTGCAGAATTCTTACAATAATTTAATGCACACCACAGGGCCATTCAAAATCTCACAAAAACAACACATACTCTTTAACTCCAGTAACCATATTACTGGAAATAGATTTTGCACAATCCTCCTTCAAACAGCCATTTAAACCCCAGGCTTAAAGGAGATTATGCTGTTTGCTGATTTAAGCTGAAAGGGAAGCTTGTTCCAGTCATCTGGGGACTCCAGAGGCAAAAGCTCATCCGGCAAATTCCCTCTTTATCCTAGTACAATGTACAGCATCTAAATTGTGATGATAATCTTGAAGCAAAACGACTTTCCTTTCAAAGATAATGTTTAAGTCAGTTTCTCAGGCTTTTCAGGCTTTTCTAGGGATTGTTTCAACTTTGGTCTAACAGTGATATGATGTTGCTTGATCTCCTTGATCTATGAAAGGCGATTTACTTCAGTATCAGTAGAGATAACCCTTCTGGAAAACATCATCTTGTACCCAAAACAGAGAGGCCAGTCAGCTTCTTACAGGTATAAGCTGCAGACAAGGAAAAAATTGAAAGCACAGTCTAATGAGGTATTGCTGTGGGACATAAACTCAGCATTTATCTCCAGTTCTACTGCCTACTCCTTGCATTTTCCTGGCCACATCTACCCTGCCACTTGCTGAGAAGTGGCTGGGCCCAGGCATGGCTGCTCCCTGTGATGGATTTTGGTATTTATGTAGCTATTGTGGTCCAGTTGCTGCTGTTCACTCCAGAAAAGCTGAGAAAACAGATGTGTTCCTGTGTAGCAGCAGTGGCCAAGTCAGCTGGAGCTGCCCTGGTTATACCTCTGCAAGCGCCAGCCCAATGGCGCAGGCCATAGACTTGTTTTCTGCACCACGCCCTGTCTATTAACTGGGGAGACAAAACTTTTTGCTTCCAGGCAAATTAAGGTAGCTCCACACTGTTGAGTATAGCAGAGCCCAGATCTCATGCAGGTTCTTCTGCTAGCTCACAGGAAGGAAATGTGACAAATCCCATATTAATCTCCAGGGCTGATAGACACCGAGAGCTGTTCAGACAGACTAAAGTAGGAACTACAGCCTACTCACACCACTTCTTTGGAATTTCCTCTATTATTTTTGCTATTTTATACTGTGAAAATGAAAAAGCTAAGGGGAGATTGTATAGTGAATCTTAACAAGTTCACTTCTCCAAATATTTCAGATACCCTATACTTCTCAGACACTGCCATACCAACTGGGGTCTCCAGTGACACACATAATTTTTCTTCCTGTTATCACAGTTGGGATACTTCCCTTTCCAGACTCTAACCTTTATTTTCCACAATTTTAACACTTGATGAAAAGGCAACAAGAATGTATAATACACTACATAAGAACTTAAAAGGCAATGCAGTGGAAAACTGTTAGTGGTTAAATGTATCATTATGCCCAGCAATATTACACAATTAACAAATTTAATCATTTAACACTCTAACACTTCAAACTTCCATTAAATGTGTAATTTCATATATGAAATAGCTATTCATTTATCAATAGGAGATGACTACTTCAGTACAGAAGTAAAAACTACAATTAGATGCAGCAGGGCAGAACAAATTTCTGGTAGTAAGATGGCATGGAGCTGCATGCAACTCTCCCGTAAGGCCTCACAGTCAAACTCATAATCCTCATAGGACAATGCCTCTAAATATCTTGGGTCATTAGCAAAATTACATAGCTAATGAAGGGCAAATTAGCAGAGCTCTGGAACATTTTATAAGCCTGTAAGAAGAGCTACTTGTTATACATCACTAAGAAATAATTGTAGCAGAGTCAATCTCATGAAGTCATTAAGTTTTAACAATACAAACTGGGCAAGGTATTTGCCAAGGAAAATCTCCTCTGACTGTGTGGCTGGTACATCCCAGGCTTGGTGGGTGATTGAAAGAGGGGGTTAGGAAGATGAGACTTCAGGTTTGGAGTACAGGCCAACTTTGTGATAATGGTCCACTGTTCAGGGCAGGGAATCCGAGAAACCCAGGTTTCCAGCCTTAGAGCAAACCACATCTGGAGCCTGTCAAATGACTCCACACAAATACTGAATGAGATCTCAAGAAATCAATCATTTTCCTATGAAGAACGTACAGGAGAAGTCACGAGGGGATGACACCAATACAGGAGAAATAACTGGAGATACTTATGAGGCTTTGATATATTCCCCACTAGGTCAACGTTGGCAAGGCTGTTTACAGTAAAGGTCTGCGATGCAGAGGCCATACTGCAGTTGACTCAAATATGTTGCACACTTCATTTAAACATGTATTCAAGAGTAGGTAGTCCCAAGTTATATTCATTCAGAACAAGCACTGCATGTGTCAGCAATAAGGAAGTTTGGTAGAAAGAGTAGCAAATCTTAAAACAATTCAGGATGAGTTTTTGTGATATCAAAGGAGCTGCTCTGTAATTGGTCCCGAAATGAGTGTTTTCAGTGTCACTTCACAGAGCAACGTAGAAGTAGCTGAAAGGGAAAAGAAGCTGAAGACAGAACTTCCATGTAAAGGTTTAAACAAGTTATGTAGTTTTGTTGGATTCCCCCCACCCCACCCTGTTTCACTACAGCTAATTCTAAAAGGGGCTCAGTTTTCCACAGAGTTCTCTGGTGGGGTGGTGGTATTCACCACCAACGTTAGCATTTTCATGATTTTAAAGCCACTTAAGCACCTAAAAAAAGCAATCTTCGTCTGACATACTCCACTGTGAGCACATTGTAGATGTAAAATCAGAGTTCAAAACCGTGCTGCACTGTTTTGAACCCAAAACGAAAGCCAAGATCTTGAAAGACAACCCACTAAGATCCATCCAAAATGTATTTGAATTAGAGCTGTACTGTACAGAATAAATATGACTGCCAAACTCAAACTTTCCACAATAATTGGCTTTTCTCATTATCCTAACATCCAAGCTCCATCGCTCCTATTACCACAAACACCTGGTCAAGGCAGCCTCACAAACATAAAGCAAAATATCTTCTAAGTATTTTTAGTGATTTCCTGCAAGTGTTTTCACATGTGGCCCCTACAAATGTATTTTTCCAAGTATCCTCTATTAAACCTAGCGGTTCTCAGAAACTTATACCCTCAAAAAACATGAGTAAGTAGTAGGGAATTCATTTTTTTCCATTAAAAAAAACAACCACAAAACCACCAAACCAAAACCACTAGCCACCACTAATGACAACACAGTCTGGCAAACACATATCACTCTTAGGGACACTTACTATTTTGCTCCTGGAAGAAATACAGACTGTCAATACAAACCATTAAAAAGTGATCGCTAAAGCTGATTCAAATTTCTCCTAGCTTTGAGATGCAGTTATATTTCTAAAGGGAAAAAAGGAAAAAGTTATTAATTTATGCCAAACTGCTGGCTTGCACAGCCTCCTTGGGTCCAAAAAGTGATACTTATGGATATTGGAAATAGTACACTTCATGTTAATTGCCTTGTGACACTCCAGTGAAAGTGCAATAGACTGGCAGGTGGCCAATAAAGTTGAAAAAAATCAGGTGAAATGGCAAAAGTCTTAAGATTTTCAAGAAAACCACGAGCTTTTCGGAGGACAAGTATGTAACATAACATGTATGTTAAATACAGCACTGTCCAATTAGACTAGATCTACAGGTCACAGAGGCCCCTACTGGAATCCTCTGAAAAAAATGTAAGAAATTTCAACTGGAAGAAGAGGAATCTTTTGCTTTCTCCATATATGTCTACTGATTCACATATATCTATTAAAATCCCAGGTATGTAGCTTAATAGCCCTCTTAAAAAAAATTAACACCACAATAGTTAATATATTCTGCAATACACATCAATGGTTGATCTCCAGAGCTCCCAGCTTCAACAGCTCCCTGTGGCAGCAAGTTTCATAGTCTAATTCAATACTATGTTGTCTTTACTAATTTCATTACAGCTCCTTATTGAGTTCATACCAAACCTGCCACCTCCTGCGCTCAGCACTCCTCCTGAATCTCGTGCAGTTTTTAAGCATTAGACATTACATAATTTCATCTTGACCACCTAATGAACTGTAAAGGACTCCTCTATAAAACAGTCCTTCGCGGCTAAGGAAAGACTCCATAGGACCATAAAACAGGAACCATGGAAAATAATGATTCATTTTTCAGCTTCCAGGAACATTGCTGGTTACACTGCAGTCCACAGAGGAGTCGTACATGCTGCTTTGCTAAATTCCTGACTGACTCTGCAGTCAAATGTATCACACTGGGCAAAGGTGAACTCTAGCAACATCACTGGATGCCTTTGTTTGACGCACTGTCATTTCCAGTCACAACTTGATGTGGTTTCTACCAGACCATTTTTTCGCATTGCATTATACTTTATTAGTTGCAATTGAGGATAATGCTTTTCACATACTATGACAAAGAACTACAGAGAATGAACGAGCAATTTTCTTGCTGGGCCAGTATCAGTACATCTCAATTCAGTTCAGACTCATAACATTTATAATAGAATTGAGCAGTGCAAGACCTACTACTCATATAGTGTGGTAAGAAGGTCAATGTCTGGTGAGTAGATTTTATGCTATCTCTTTAAAGCATATATCAGATTTGGAATTTCCTAGGCCATTTCTCTTGATCCCATCATGTGCTGGCTGCTTTTCTTCTTGCATATGCATTATAGAAATACAACAGATATATGTTAGCCACATGTTAAGTCCATAAGCTATTTCCAGCATTTGCAATGCTAGCCATTGATATATAGCACACCGTCACCTTAAAAGATGACTTCTTGAATAGAGGCATTACATGGAGTTGAGTTTAGGCACAATCTTTACATGCTGGATAGCTGTCTCATTTCCTGGAGCAACGAGAGTGTAGGTGACCACTCAAGTTATTAACTGTAGGGTTCAATTATATGGAACTTAGTTATCGGGCCTGAAAGTAGCTCATGGTCACAAGAGTGTTCCAGATGCCTTTAGAAGGCTTTGAACAGACTAAACAAGAAGATAGAAGAAGAAAGATCCCAATTAGAAAAACACAGGTGCGCATTCCACGATAAAGGGAACTTGGCACAAACAACCTCAATTCAAGGACTTATCTCGACCAATTGGACTAAGACAAGTCTTGCATGCTTTAATTAATACGGCCAATTATGTCCTATGTTTATGCGCGTGTATAACTAACCTTTTCTTACGTCTGTGCGCATGGACAGTACCGATGTAACCAATCACAGTTTATGCTTGTGCGCGTGGACACCAAATGCTTGCATGCAGCAACCAATTAGAATTTCTAAACAACTTATAGAATTGTATAAAAATGATCGGCTAAGCTCAATAAACTACTACTACTTTGATCATCATATTGGTGTTCCATCATCCGGACCCCAGATGGATTAACCCTAAACCCTACAATTAACCTGGACCAAGTTCTTTAAAAAGGCTATACTTTTTTGTCTATTCCCTTTTATGCTGTATTCTAACAATCTTTTCAGTGCAAGGATTGTCTCCTATCACATATTCTCTGGTAGAGGTGATTCATATGGCATAACTTGGAGCATCAGCCCTGAAGAATGAAGTCCATTGCCTAGTCTCCCTGTATAAAGGATGGAGAGCAGCAGGCTGCTCCAGGGGGTAAATTGATTTTGACCAGACAATGGTTACTTTACCTCTGTCTCCACACATCACATTTCTTCAAATGAAGAGTCAGATTTTCAGTGAGACTTAATTACAAATTGAAATTTGCTTTTTATTGATACAGACAGTGCAAGATTAAGTTAAATTAGCTGTTTTGTTGAACACTTATGCTAGCAAATTCATTTTTTTAGAAATGTATTAAGACAAGATCACAAAGCTGAATTAATTTCAAAGATGAATGCCACTTTTTGTGCATCAAGTATTAATCTATTATAGTTCCTGTGAAATCAATTGGACTCCTTGTAAGGTATAGTAATACTCTGCACAAGTGGGGAAAGTATAGCTGGATCCTTTTAAACTGAGTACATATTTGCAAAGAGTATTTTATGCTGCTATACAGTTATATTAAACAATTTAGACAGTTAGTAAGAGACTTAACACGAGATTTCCCCCCCCCTCCCCCCAGTCACAGGATATTGAGGAACTTTCAAATATGTCCAAATGTAAGAACCAATCTCAGCAATAAAAATCCAAATCTACCACTGATTGTGCAAAATGTGTGGTATACACACTGATGTCTCAGCAGTATTCCCTTTTCCAGATTGCAGCAGCTACTGCAAATACAATTAGCAGACTCAAATTAATTTCACTGCACAAACACTGTAGGAAAAAAACCTAACAAAGCCTGCTGGACTGCAGTGGTTAAAAACAGCTCCTGAATGCCCCTAGAGCACCTTAGCTGAAAGCACTTGGAGTTCTCTGCTTCCAGTACAGCTGCTCTGACCACTGTGTTCCTCCACCCCATGTGCCTTAAAAAGTTAATGGCTTCTGTATTTTGTCTGTTATTTTCAATCCCCCAGGCTGGCATCCCTAAGAAGATGACAGAATCGGTGGAGCAGAATCCTAACCCAATATAAATCAAAAGAAGTAAATTCAGATCAGCTGAGAACACAGCTGGGAAGTACAAACCTTATTCCTGGTGGAGGATGCATTCCCTTTGCAGAAGGAACCCCAGTAGCACAGAAATGCCACAGGCACATAAGAAGAAACAGCTACACTTCTCATTCTCTGCACCTCCCCTGTAAAGCTACCAACACACAAGCAGACACAGCTAGGCCTACATGATCATTATGAAAGCTCTGGTCCAACAACATGAAACACTTCCCCCATGTGTTTTTCAGTGTATCATGATCTCCAAAGCCCTTTTAAAAATCCACCCAACCCCCACAGCAGACTTCCTTAAAGAATGGTTGGAAGAACCACAGACTTAAGGAAACTGCCACAAATAGCTAGAAGAAAAAAAAAATACTAATGAGCTGAAGTGACTCAGATCACTGAGAGGTTTATTTCAAAACTGGGAGTAAAACTGGAAGATCCTGATTACGGGCAGTGTCGAACAACCCTCTGTATCAGAAGCTATTCTGACCCAAGTATAGTAGTTGTACAAAGCTGCATTTATAGACCTAGACCTAGGCTTTCCCTTCTCTGTCCTAACCATCCCTTCATGTGAAGTATATCTTTCAGACAGGAGAACCAAGCTTTCAGAGGGCAAAAAAACCCAAACAAAACCACATCCAGTTTTAAGGCCTGAAATCATGTAATAAGCCTAAATACAGACCTGTAAGGCAAACTCTAGTTCCAGGGACTTTCCCTGGTTCGAAAGCAAGGAGGACTGAGTAGAGATCTGCTTATGCACATCTGCACAGCACACTCATTCCATGGACCATGATCTGCACACTCAAAACCCAGCAAAGCAACTGGGCTTTTGAAAAAAATGATCTTATGAAAATATAGAGAATAAGCTTGTTGCTGAGACTGAGCCGTAAGAAACTGTTTCTTCTAGTCCTGCCACAGAATTCCCATCTGACACTGGCTAAGTTTCTTGTACTGTGTGACACCTCCTATTTTAAAAATATGTATCTTTGGTCTATAAAAATCATCAAGGTTCCAAGACAGGATATGATCTAAAAAGTGTCTGTGCACGTCACTTGTCCTCCCTGTTCCCCAGGTAACCATGTAATTTTAAGCTTAGATTACTTGTTACGGAATAGTTATCCCCCCTGACAGTGCTCTGACTTGAGGTAAGTAGTCATAATGTGTTCTTATGATGTACAGGGTGTTCTGAATGGTCAGCAAAATACTATGCTGATACAAAGTTTTTCTAGAATAGCACAAGGCATTTAAATGCTAGTTCAGGAAATCTGAGCATGAGTACAATTTTAGAAAGCAACTCTAAAAACAGTGCCTGCTTACACAACATGTCTGCCAAGAGTTCCAGAATTATTTTTTTGACAAGAATAAGTTGGGGGGCCTATCTTCTACTCTTGTCAATGCTGTGCAAAGCTTTGGGAAAGTGTCAAATGTCACTTTCTGCCAGTTTGCAAATGTGTAGTTCTGTCACAACAGATGTTAAGGGAATCACCCAGGATATCACAATAACTTAGTAAGCCATCTAGGAGAAAATGTAACTCACTGAGATGTGGCAGTAGCTTTCTCCAGAGTAGCTGGACCTTCACCATGAAATAGCGTGGTGCTTCCACTGGGTAGCCTGCTTCTATGGTGACAACATATTACTATACTGTAGCAGCCCCAGCCACATCTTACCTGGTCCCTAACTTCTTGGGCTGCCATTGCATCTCGAAAGCTGCTCTGCTCTCTACAGCAGTGATCAGACTTGGACTCAGCAGCTTGCTGTTTGCTTTTGGCAAACAGTCTGCTCACCTGCTCCTTGTCCTGCACCGTACTTTAGTGAGTAAGCACTTCAAAGGGATTTCTTCCCTCTATGAAGTTTCTTCCCAGCTTATACTACATCAGAGGCAGATTGAGGACATTAAGTTGCTGCCTCTGTTACGACAGTGAGACAGGGTAATTTAACAGGGGCTGGACTGTAGCCCAAGGCACCTAGTTATTTACATAGGATGGGCTCCTCCTATATGAATAGGAGCTTTTATATAGACTCTGGCTACAGAAGCATGAGTCTCTAGGGTTGGCACCAAATGATTTAACTGTAACGTCACTCATTTGTACACCAGCTAAACTATCCAGACACAAGATGGGGACAAAAACTCACATTCAACATGGGTGACTTCAGACAAAAATCACTGTACTTCCTAAGGAGAGGCACACACAGAGCAAATAAATTTAAAAAAAAAAAGACCAGAGGCAGCCCTGTCTCCCAGTGCTGACAAAGGACCACCATCCATCTCGAGAGAGAGACGTGCTGCCATCTCTGCGCCCCAGTTCCGAAAGTGCATCAGATCATTCCTAAGGTAGTTTTATTTATTTATTTAGTATCTCCTATCAGCAGTCTCCAGTCCCATGTAGCTGTGATGGTACCTGCAGAGTCACTGAGCTATACAGGAACTACAGCAGCAACAAGGAGCCTCTTTAGGAGCCTCTCTTGTGGTAACTGTGCAAGTCAGTACTGTCAGAAAGGTTAGCAAGAAGTGAGAAAGACATTCACCCAAGGCACACCATTAGGTGCAGCAGACAGGATTCAGCCAAAAAGTTTGTGCAAAGTAGGTAAACGTACCTGCCTTGTTCCAGGACCAGCACTGGGAATTGGTAAACTCCACCTCACCTAACGAAAAGCAGTAAAATCTTCATCTGTGCTGAAACTGCCTGTTCAACTCTGCCAGCTGCAGCTGCTCAGGAAGTGTTGACCATGCTCATGGGGACAGGCTGAGCAAGCACTAATGAATGGAAGAAAAAATGGTCTGGGAAATTCCCCACATGCAAGTGTCTCACTACAGTTTGAAGCAGCTTTGCTCTTCAGCAGCCCAGTATCCCTGGAAAGCAGCCTGCTTCCTGCTACATCACTCCAAATACTCACCTGCGAGATGGTTAAACCTACTTTCTCAGTTGCAGCAGCCCCTGTCTCAAACCCTGGCACTTGTGCAGTAGCAATTTAGCTTTTGTGTTGCAGTCATCTAATCTATTTTGCTATCTCTCAGCTGAAAAAACAACTCCAAGAAAAAAGCCCTTTTGCCTGAAAGCACTGACTCAAAGAATTGCTGCAAATCACTGCACCATCTTTACTTACTCCTGTATGGGAATAAAAAGCCAGTTGTGCCCCTCAAAAATTCTTCTGTGTCTTGTATTAAAACACAATAAAAATATTAATGTATCCTGATGATCAATTTATAAACGAGAAACCTTCCTTCAAAGTAACCAGAGCTGCATTGCCATGTCAGGGGCAAGACAGTCAGGCCCACTGTTTGCTGTTGTGTACAAAACTGATGGTGGCTGACTGTGGGGTGAGGTAAATATTGTCACCTACTGTCCTGGTTTCAGCTGGGATAGAGTTAATTGTCTTCCTAGTAGCTGGTACAGTGCTATGTTTTGAGTTCAGTATGCAAAGAATGTTGATAACACTGATGTTTTCTGTTGTTGCTAAGTAGTGTTTAGAATAAAGTCAAGGATTTTTCAGCTTCTCATGCCCAGCCAGCAAGAAATCTGGAGGGGCACAAGAAGTTGGCACAGGACACAGCCAGGGCACCTGACCCAAACTGGCCAACAGGGTATTCCATACCATGGGACATCCCATTTAGTATAGGACTGAGAAGTGGGGGCAGGGAATCGCCACTCTGGGACTAGCTGGGTGTTGGTCGGCGGGTGGTGAGCAACTGCACTGTGCATCATTTGTACATTCCAATCCTTTCATTATTACTGTTGTCATTTTATTAGTGTTATCATTATCAGTTTCTTCTTTTCTGTTCTATTAAACTGTTCTTGTCTCAACCCACGAGTTTTACTCCTTTTCCTGATTTTCTCCCCCATCCCACTGGGCGGGGGCGGGGGGAGTGAGTGAGCGGCTGCGTGGTGCTTGGTTGCTGGCTGGGGTTAAACCACGACACCTACACTGGCTTGGTCTTTTTGCAATATTTAACTATGGCTGAACCAGCACAAAATATTGGTGAATGTATTTCTGAATGCAGGCACAATACAGAGAAAAGGAACTATGCTAAGGCAACAGGGTTCAGTGTAGCTTTTCTGATGAATGTCAGATCTGTTCCAAGGACAGGTAAGCATGATTGTCTCGCCATCTAGAAAGCACCAAAAAGTGAAGCAGATCTCCCAGGGTATGTCTATCACAGCATTCCCAGGCAGATTTGTTCACTATGTCCACGGTCTAAGTCAGTTGGACATGAATCAGGCCTGAAGGATAAGGTCTACAGACACAGGCAACCAATGCATGGCCTTGACTAATAAGTGTTAGATATATCTGCCTGCGCTTAGCATTGTGTTGATGTGGCTGCACGACTTCTGGGCAGGTTTGGCTCCAAGTAAACTCATATGTACCTGCAGAACACTGTGCAAATACCATGGCAATGACAAAGGAAAGCTGTCTTCTGCTTCAGTGCACCATTATCACCCAGAAGAGCACAGGTCCATTCTCTCCCAGCCTGACGTTACTCAAGATCCTTCATTTCTTGCAAACAACCATAATTTTGTTATTTTAAGCAGATTTTGCTGTAAGACTGTGCAGTTCTCCTAGAAGTGAAACAAAAGATGTAAAAGCAATTTGTCCTGCCTCGGAGACCTCATCTAGCTCTCAGTTTTATTCAGTTCTGAATCATCTATCCTCTTCAAAGAGTCAAGTTAAACATTAGAGTAACCCTATACTTATAAGTCTGAAGGATTTGTTCATAACTATGAAATTCAGATAGTGAATACAAAAGGCAGTTTATTGCCTAAATAGGCAGTTATATGCCTATTTAACATTTATTTAGTGCATGACTTCAGCTGTATTACCATGCTTTTTGTTTACTGGTTGCCAATTTGTAGTAATTGCCACAATAGAAAGACAAAAAACAACAGGAAAGAATTAAAAGCTACAAGAACTGGCTCAGGAGAGGGGATCTCACTGGACAATGTGCTTATGAGAAACCATTTAAATTAAAATGGTATCAAGCTTTTATCCTTTTAACTTCTTACATCTTCCTTCATCCCATTGTTAATTCAGTAACCCAAAATGCGAGGCTGCTGTTCACAATTACATATGATTTATTTTGCTAACACATTAAATGAAGTGTCTGAAATAAGCTTAGAAATTAGTTTCAATAGAGTAGTTGTTATATTATCATCAAATTTCAGCATATTGCATAGCAGAAAATTTGCTTGGTTTTTTTACTATTATCCCTAGTATAATTTGAAAAAGAAATGGAGGTGTGACTTGATTAAACACATTCAAATAGCTAAGATGTTTCTGCACTTAATTTCATTAAAGAAAAGAGCTGTTAGATATTAATTAGCATATCTACTACATGCCATTGTCTGACTCAACTATCATCCTTTAACTAAATGCATTTGCTTTTGGCAGCAAAACACAAATCCGATAGAACAACTTAAATTACAACCATAGCCTAGATGAACTACAACAGTGTCCTTGCAGCTGTAAGTTTGCAACGTCCAGCAGGAATATAAAAGTCTGTCAAAGAAAACTATTACATACTGCTTCCTACAGAGTGGGGAGTGCTAAAGGTGTGCTGGGGGAGAGCACAAGCTGGGAACCACCCTGAAAAAGCTCAGTTAAATGGCTTGTTAAAGGTTTGCCCCTTCAGGACACTTTACAAGCATCTGTGAGAATAAATTTTCTAGGGATCAATTGTCACTGAGGTAGCTAACAAACTCTTCATTTCTAAAGCTACATAACAGCAGTCTAAAAGGAAAAACAGATCAGACGAAGTTACAATGCTAGTCTCTTGGGTAGAGGCAAGGTATCAGTTCAGAAGCAGGTCTGGGGAAGGAGTTAAGTCAACACCAAATACTCACAAAAATCCCTTCTGTTGTATTGTCACCCTCATAGTAGGGCTCTTATTCCCAAAGCTCGCTCTCTCTAGTCCTGTTAACCTCATCTCCAATCCAGGGGGTAAACCTGTTTTGCAGCCCTTGTTGAATAAGCTGGAGATGTTCAGCTCCAGGCCTCTATCACTAGATACATACACAGTACAAGCCTTTTGCATTGATCACTGAACAAAGTATTGATGTGACATCAAAAGTTGTCCTACAAAGCTGACAGCCATAGCATACACAGCAGTTGTAAGCAAAACCCATACATCAACAGAACTAACAGTGCAGTCTGCACATACAAGGCTGAGAAAGTGTCTATTATGGCCATGACATACACAGATCTCCCCTAGTTGTACAGGATCATTAAATGAAAGGAGAAGTTAAACCAGGGTTTGACCAGGCCAGGAGTCATGACTGGCTATGTGTAATACATAATTCAAGTGGCTTGGCAGCAATTTGAAGCTCACTGTATTGTTTCAGCTGCTGGATGGTTGAAATATTATAATAACAACATGCAACTGGGAGGCAGCACTACCTAGCAGATTGAGTCCTGAACTGCAAGTTCAAGCAGGAAAACTGGCTACTCACCTGGCTTTTCCAATGGAGGGAAGCTTTTGACATGTCTCTTCCTCAGGGCTACAGACCAACAGTTTCCAAGCTACTTTATATGGGCTTCACAGGTACTCTGTGTTCCCCTTGCTATCTGTAATCTGCCTTTCCCACCTCAACTCCCTCCCTCTCTTTGCATCTCAACTAGTACCTCTTCTGATCATGGAAGAAACAGGACAAAACCAGCCTGTCCATACCAGTGTTTATCCCTGTCTTCCCTCCAGCCAGAGGTAAAGCCAAATCTCTTGGCCCTACATTGACTCTCTAGTTCACCTGCAATGGGACACAAGCGAATGGTCCACAGAAGAGGGGAAGGAATGAGCATGGGGCAAAAAATCCCTTTGTGAGGCCTCTGTAGCAGTCAGACAGGCAACAGGGTGTCAAAGGACCTGCAATCTCTTTTTATGCTACTGCATCTTAGCGGTTGTGAGCCACTGCTACAGACTGCCACTCACCAGAAACTGTCTAAATCAGTACAGTATTTTGTACAAAGGCCTTGTCCCAAAGGAAACTCCAAGGCTTTAACTCAGCCTGAATAGTAATAGTCAAAAAGAGTTTCATGATGTTTTTGTTAGAAAACTGTTATTTTCACAGACCCTAATGAAGTCAGTCTGGCAGCATCTATTTCTTGGTGCCTAATAGTTCGCAAGAGCAATTAAGATCTAGCAAAAAGTTATTTTCAAAATTCCCATCGATGTCCGTGTGAGAAGGGACACAGCCCAGCAAAGGACCAACTCCTTGGTTAAGACTGTAACATCACAAGCTACATCAAACCTGACTGACACCTAGTGACAAAGCTGCCAATAAAAAGCAAGTTTTCAAGTTTGGGCCAACTCTAACCCAAAGTGCAATTATAAAATAATCACCTTCATAGTAATTAATATGGCGAGAGAAGTGGCGAGAGAGTGAGTAAACCCCTCCACACCACAGAGAAAGTAGGTCCTCTGACTGGAATTAACCATCCAGTGGAATAATGCACACAGTTTACCAAAGCATCAGGTTGAGCTGGTATTTTCACAGATAATTTCACAGCAATAAGAAAATCACACTGATTAGATCCCTGCACCATTTTCTAGACAATAATATTCACATTTGCTTAATACCAACTGTGCTACTTAATTGTCAGGGACCATCATTCTCTACAACTAAATCGTAACCACCACAAGGCATCTACAGCAGCCAACAACCTGGCAGCATCTTTTGCTGCTCACTGATCATGGAAATGGGGCCAGGTTACTTGCACCATCTGCTGCAGAGGGGAGGTGGGCACTTGAGACTGTTGATTCAAAGCACCGTTAGACAGAAGACATGCAATTCAGATGGAAGGAAGTAAATCAATTTAAAAACCAATCAGAGTGGGAAATAGAAGTCGAGAGAAATCTTCACTACAAATTCAAGATCTTTCAGTCCCACAGAACAAACCCTGAATTTTCTTAACAAAGCATTACTATAGGGTATTTGTGCTCATTTTTACTGTGCTAGGGATTGCCAAAACTAAGAAAACAGCTTTAACTAGAGCCAACTGGGAAATCAGAAGTATTTTTTGAAACCAAATTCTTTCAATGGGTAGTAAAAAGCCTGGAAAAGGAAATAGTCTGAAGCCTTTGACTTTGAGCCAGACTTGAACCTAGGTTTCCACTATCATGCAGAAGACATCACAAGTTAGCAGCTATTCTCCCCATCCCTCTTGTTATCCCTTGCTCTTCTCCTGAGAAACTTTCCTATGAAGTTTAGCTCAGCACTAACTACTTCCATTAATGTCAGGGGCAAAGCTGTTGTTTTCCAAGGGAATTGCAGAGAAGTCAAACCTCAGCATCTTCAGTAGCAGTAAAATGCCACTCTCCATTTCCTTATATGGGTTTATCCTCTATACAGTTCTACATCTAAAAGCAAATCCAGTCAGAGGCCTGCTTTAGCACAGCTGTTCCTCATAAAAGACTCATCTTCTACAGGCAGACCTTGGGATGATGTTGGCAGGTTGGAGCTGTGCTTGCCAATAAACTGAACAGGACCATTTCCAGTAGCATCATCTGGTCATGCCCATGGAGTATCTCTCAAGATCTTCTAATAAGAGTAAGATAGCAGACATTTTAATTTGGGCCTAAAGAAACTTGGCTCCTGGCTTCATTTAAAGTCTCTTTCTATTAAATATACAGATAGTACATATAATGTAACTTACTCGCTTGCCTGTCTTCCATGCCAACTCTCAGCACAGAATTAATGTTTTGTTGGAATAATAAACCTCTCAAAATCTGAACTGATAATGGACAGTCATGTTAGATGCTTAAATTATAGCAGCATGAACAGCCTTGCAATAATCAATCCTGCAACTGCCAAAATGTTTTCATTGTTCATTAACTGGAACCTTTTCTGCATTGCTAATCCTAATGAACTGCCATTCTCATTACCATTCCAAGCACTGTCTGTAGCACATCTCTGGATTTCTTTTCCACCCAAACATACAGTCTTATTCAACTGGCAGCCTGTTAATGCATTAAAAGCACATAAATGACTGCTTTAACGCAACTGTAATAAATCCACAGTGCAAGCACCTTTGGGGGAAGTTCAGTTCAGTCTTCAAGAACTTCCATTTAAGTAGAAAAACAGAAAGTCTTTTATTGGAGAGACCATATAGTAGAGTTCAAGTTCAAATTCCAAAATCTGTTGAACTTAATGGGAGTCTTTCCATTGATTTCTGTGTACACTGAACTGTGTTTAACTCTCTCCCTTCCTCTTCTGCTCCTCCCAAAGCATGAATAAGTGAATCTACTGACAGTGCAGAGATACAGAAATTTCTTGCAGGGAGCTTGAACAACGTCTGTGTAGGAAAGGCTCTGTACTTTAATGTACTGAATTACCAACGCCATTTCCTCTACTCTGACTCCACAGTGGCAGAGTTCAAAGAGTTCAAAGCATCCAGCAATCCCTCTCAGTCTACAGGCCAGGTTCTTCCTTTGCTAAATTTATAATACAAATTTTGCACAAAATTTACCACAGGCTCTGAAAAGCTGCAGTTTAGTCCTCCATCTGTACCTTGTTTGCAAGCAAGAAGGAGCAGCCCAGAGCCACTTGCTTACATAGCATCCATTTTCTGTGGAAAAAAAACATTCAGGAAGCATCTTCTACAGCAACAGACCTCAGTTCAGGATACAAGCAGCTTATTCACTAAAGTAGCTTATTCATTAAAGGAGAGCAGAAAATAGAGACTTTCACTTCACACTCAATCGAGTAAATAAAAAATGAGTCAGTAGCTTCTTAATGGTGGACAGCTCACTCACATAATCAATGAGAGTAGTTTTATGAAAGAAAAGCCAGACGTGAAGACTGGTTTATTTTCAGTGTGACCCTCTTGATTTCAAATATAACAGCCCCAAAACAGAGGAGGTTAACAAAGTATTAGGCATCTGCCTCAAGGAATTTCAACCTTGAATCACTGTTTTGTTCTAGAGAGGTAGTTGTTCCCTTCAGTTGTAAAGCAGGGAATATATTTCTCTCCCCTTCTCAAAAGGGATTGTATCTCAGAGAACACCACATGTGAAGAAACAGAACGTATTTTCTAAATAGTTCTATGACAAAACCCATCAACATTAAAATAGCTCCAAATGGATGTATGAGCCTTGAGTTCTCACATTAAGCAGAAGTAAAAACATAGGTATAATATTTCAGCTTCTCTTCTTCATATACTTTCTTAACCAACTAAATACTCATTCCACATTGACAAAGTATTTCCACACTGACAAAGGCTCTGAACTCATTAATTGAGGAAGAGTTTTGCATTTGGAGACAGCTAAGTTGTCTTTCACTAAAGCCCACATTATTAAATTTATTCCATCTGACAACTCTTAAAGCAGCAAGAAATGTTCTACGCAAGCACATAGAGTCATTTTTAGTTCTTGTCCTCACTTCTCTCATCTCCAGGGCTCAACTAAAGTGTTTCTTTATAGCTTCCAATATACAATTCTTGGAACAATGCAGCACACTGAGTATCATACATTCCTTTGAGACACTGTCCCTGGACAATCAAAGAACAGCAGGCCCCAGGGACAGAAGGGTGAAGGGCAGATGTAGAATATGCCTTTCCTAAAAAGCTCCTAAAAAATTTTTTTTTAGGCTATGACACAAGCCACTAGCTTATGAAATAGCTATTTTCAAGAAATCAGTGGGCAGAAGTTGGATTCACAGACCAAAACTCCAATTACAAGAATCGTTGCACAAAAGCAGCTAATGTCAGCAAGAGATGCCATAAGTACTTCCTCCACACTGATCACCGCCAACTTGTAGAAAGATCATTAGTGCCAAGACTCAAGAAAAATCTTTTAAAAAAAAAGAATTGCACTTTTAAGTTGTTTAAAGAGAAAAGAATTCCCCTCTGTAAGTCAGTATGACTAAGCCAGCAGAAGTCACACAGAAAGTCCCATAAAACCTCACCCCAAATTCTCATGAACTCCCATAAACTTTGTATCAGATATTTTGCCACTTAAACTATTTTTTAAAAATTTTCTAACTCAATCCACCCATTTCAGTACTCACGTATCATGGTATGAGGAAACAGTAGAAGATTTTTATCTAGAAAATTCTCTGGTACTGCTGAGGTCTGAAAGACTAGTGATGACCCAGCCTCTTATCCTTTGGAAGCATCCTGTCCTTTGTACTACAATATTAAGTTACTTGGCATAGCCTTCCTAACCTAAAATCTAACAGATTTTCTAACACTTTACTATAAAACCTCAAAAAACCAGAAAAGTTGGTTTTGAACTAGTGAGAAGGCAGACACTTGAGATCAGGCTAAAACTTGCATGAAAGAATTTTCAAGCAACCTCAAAACCACATGCAGAGAGTGGTTTATATTCTCTTCCCCAGAGATCTTTTAGCTTAAACAGGCAAGAGTAAGGTTTGACTTTGATTTGCCCAAGGCCAGACAGACAAAACTTTCAAGAATTTATGCTTATGAAATTCATTATTAGAACATATGGAATCTTCCAGGGCCTCAAGAAATTCTCTATTATAGTTCAATTGCAAACCAGTTTCTACCCATTCACGACTAGGTTTACTATGCAAACCTCATAACATGTCCATAGCAGTACCAACACTCGACAGAACAATATTGCTACTAAGTACTCATCATATTCCTACACATAAGCACAAAATTGTGTCATCTTCAGCCTGCACTACACTTTGTAGTTAGTTGGATCAAGGTTTAAGTGAGGACAAAACTAACCCTTAGCAATGCTGTACTCATTAACTGATAGTTATATATTTCATAGATGCTGAAGAAACAGGTCAGCATTGGATATAATTCATTATAAGAGTTTGGAGACCTTTGTCTTCAGACAAAGGATTAAACCATATTCTTCAGAAATACTATGGACACTGGCTGTTGAGAAATACTGGACTTAACATACTATAATTATCTTTATGTTTGTTTGATTTTTTTTCTTCTCTTTTTTTCTTTTTTTTAAAACCAGTTTCTTAAATGAGATCTAGAAGAACTAAAAATACAATGGGTCCAGAATATAAAATCTGTGGACATTTTGTCTATGCTGCCAAGGGTAGACAAAGCCTAGCTGCACTGCAGCAAAAAAACTATTCAGTGAAGCAGAAGGTTCCATCTCAGTGAAACTCAGCTGATTATAGGCTTGAGTAAACCCTGTAATAACAGAGTTGTATGACAAGCACAGGGTAGGCCAGGCAGAGACCACCTTGACCTTTGCTAACTGGAATCCAATAGTCAATTATCCATCCTTTTCTGCCCATCTGATGCAGTCACTTAGGGAGGAGATGGGACAAGCACCGATGAGACATCTCTTAGAAAATTTTGACCATCAAACTCAGGGAAAGCACCTACAGAAGAGGGAGGAAAATTACTCCAAATTGAAAGCAGAGACAATGTGTTAGAAATAGCATTGTAGCACCAGAAAAAAAAAAAAATCATAACTCTCAAGCCATCTACTAGCTCCAAGATAAGTAGTATGCCTGACAGACAAATGAGAGTTGAGAAGATTGCCTGATGTGCAGTAATCTGGGTAGGGTTGGTGGGGGGGGGTGAGAATTGAAACCACTGTTGAACAGAAGTCAGACTGATCCCTGGATGCTCCTGTGAAAGAAATCAGACCACTTCATCATTGTATTTTCTCCCCTTCCCTTCTACATGCCATCTACAAGTCACACACTGAAAAAATACTTTGCATGAGAAGAGCTTTAAAAAGCAGTAATTTAAGGTCCATATTAGGAAGCTAATTTTTTTTTATTATTTCAGGATGTGAAATTCATAGGTTAGAGTATAATGAACCCTGAGATAACTAATGACCTTGCTTCAGCTGTACCTGGAAGGCATCCTTTCTTGGACTTGATTTCGGCTCACACTGACACTAGTGATCTGCATAGAGTTTCAGGAGGATACACAGATAAACATCTTATTACCTTATTTCAGATTAACATAAGAGCACCAAAAGGTACCACTGGTGCTACCTCTGCTTTCCTAGGAGAGAGGATCCAGGTAGCTGTTGCTGGAACACTGCACCCTGCGTTTCCTCAAGGGAACCCACTGCACAGCAGTGAGCATTCAGAGAGGTACATGTGTTTCTGTATGGCTCTTTTCATATTCCTTGGTTTACAAGGAACTGCTTAGAACATCCCTTTCCATCCACTAAGAAGATGGAGGTATTGATTTTCAACTCTTGTTCTTATCCACGTACCTTGAAACACACCAAGAAATTTGATTTGCATTATGTGTTCCTGTCTAAACCTCAAAAATCCATAGACTGCATTTTATGCACGTAGTACAAGGAATGCTACTTCCAGTACAGTATTAAGCTACAGTATTAGGTTACCCATAGTGTGAAGTCTGATGCTGCTGGAGCCACTCTTTAACTGGTCAGAAGTGATACATGTAGTAACACTGCTTTTTCCAATAGTTCAGTGCTTGTCCCAAGTTTCCCAGGGTTTTTTTCCAACTAATTTCCTGTCAATAAGCCTGACATAAAAATTCCTGCCAAGTAATTAATACAGCTTTTGGATGCGCAGCTTTAAGTGTGTAGCCAGTACATATGGGAAATGGATACTTTCGGCACTTGAACCAGCTGCTCAGAAGTGTGGAGCAATTCAGCATACATAGTCCCTTACACTTCTAATTTAAACATCAACCTCACTGCTGCTAATCTTCTGTCTCTAGCTCTTATAATCATGAAACGGCTATGCTTGGCTTCCTCAGTTAAATATTTCAATTCCCAGTCATATTGAAAATACAGGATTTTCCATGGCATCGTAGCACAAGCAAAATTGACAATTACACTAATGTTCTGTTTATCATACAAACATAACCCCTAAGATCTGCAGTTGAGAAAGGAGTATTTTGTTTCCCATGCAGAGATGGAAAGCATATCATCAGACAATTTATGGCTATTGACAGATACTATATGTATGAATCTTTTGCTAAAAACACTGAAATACAGAATAAAGGAGAAAACCTGCCAGCTCCTGAAATAGGTGTTTCATCCACATTATTTAGACAATAATTCAGATTACAGTTGGAGAATGAACACTAATTTGTGAATTTAAGCATAGATTTTCCTTGTAATTTTATTCAGCAAAATGTTTTATTATTGGAACATTAACAGAAGGAAAGAAAGAAAAAAAGAGACAATTATTTAAATAAAATCAGGACAGCAAAGTGTATAAAATGTGATTGGCTAAATGCAACATATGTTGACAGCTTTGTTCTGACATATTTTGAGGATTCTTTTTCAATAGTTCTCTGGTTAGAATTACACGACCTCATTAAAAGAGTAAATGGGGAGGTGTGTCTTTTTTCTAGATATGTGAGCAGCATAACTAAAACTTTCACACTTTTTTTTTTTAATCAAGCTGTCCTATCCCATACATGCAATTTCAATGAAGAAACCAAGCACACAGTAAAATACAATGTGATACTTACACCTAAGGGTTTTGGCAAAGGATGTCTTAGGGTATCTTCATAAACACTCAGCATTCAGTGAGATCACATAAATCTCTGTAGAAATACAGAAGCCTGTATCCAAAATATTTGCCTTCTACAGAATTTGGAAGCAGAACTCTCTTGATTTTCACCACAGGAAAATGGCTTTTAAAGATGATGAAATCCTCATAGCAGATAGATTATTTAGATCAAGGCAGGTTTCACAGTCAGTCAATTAGTGCTTACTCTTGTGTTAGACTGCTCAGAAGCTACCAGCTTGTGGAGATCATGAAGCAGCAAGATGTTCTATTCAGAAAAGTTTTCTATCTTTTACCATCTGCATTGTATTAGTGTCTAAGGGAGGAAAGAAGCAAGACTGTATTTGAGGAGGCATAACAAGTTATTCAAAATTACAGAAGTAAGTGACACATGGAAATAACAAATATCTCTTCTCTCTGCATGGAAAGATAGGAAATATTCTATTTTAATATGCTAACATTTAACTGACAGTTAACATAGCTGTATTTTTCACACATTTCTCTTTCAAAGATATAAATTATTATATATGACCTTTCCCTGGAGTAAAAAAAAAAAGATAATTTAACTTGAAATAAAAGTCCTATAAGTACAAATGAGTAAGTTATTCTTTCTCATTCCACTGAGACAACTCAGAGAGGCCTTGCAGGTCAGTGATGAGAGACTTGAACTATGACTTAGATTTCTTCCCTGGATCCTCTTTCATTCTGGTTCCTCTGGTTCAAGTTACTTGCCCTCTCTCATTCCACTTCTATTTTTTAGTTTAGGCAGAAGCAGATTCATCTGTACCAGAAACTCCTTTTGGATTCCTACACACTGTTTATAATCAAAACATTAAATCTACTGTCCAGACTTTTCATGTAAATGCTAATAGCATCAGGTTATGGTTATATAAAGTGTTCTTGGACCTACCTACCCATTCTCACTAGGTTTGAATGAATGCTGAAGTGAGCTTATAATCAGCACAGTGAGATTCAAGCCTTTCTACCTTGTCCTCAGTTTGATACACAGCCAAACAAAAAAAATCCAAACAAAAAACTGCTGGAATTCTAATGAAAGTTGCAAAGAGTGGAGTCCTTACTTGCATCGTTAAAGGTAACACAACAGAAGATGCCCATTATTTCACTGTGGCAGAAACCGTGCACGTGTCTGCAACTAGCTCCAATACATATTCTTCAGCACTTCGAAAACTTACTGGAAACTTTAAGCCTATGAAAAATGTTGAATAGGAAACACATATCTTTAGGCAATGAAGACAACAATAAGGGGAGTCATTGGATTCCCATCACAGCAGCTGCATGTGAATTTAATGATACAGAGAACAGAATAAAATTCACAAATCATATTGAGTTGCTTCTCATGTTTACAGCCCTGGGCACCAAGATGCAACTTGAAGAAACTGTGCTCTTCTGTGTTAATAAGCTGTTTGACTTTGGAGGACTTCAGAAAGCATCGAATTCTAATACACAAGCATAAGGAACAAGCATTGGCTTTAGAAAGTCATGTCGTATGCCAGAAGTAGCACGCACTGACCTAAACCTTTAAGACAGGAGCATATATCTGAAAACAAATTAGTGTCACTCCAATTTACACTGAAGTTATGATGAGTCCTATCAATATCAACCAGGGGAGCAAGAATCCTTTTCAGGGTCAAGGGAAGCCGCATACCTCCTTGAGCACAATTTGCTCTCATCTCAAGCACTGCAAATACAAAATATCAAAGATGGACAAGGAACAAGTGTGGAGAAAAAAATGGTGCAAATAAATTCCATCCATAGGCCTGGAGATACCAGATTATCTGGAAGAGAGAACAATTGTGTCCTATATAGGAACTCCTTAAAAACAACATGGAGTGGACTCATACCTGGATAGGGCTCCAAGTCATAGATTCTGATAACAGTGGCTAAATAGCGCTGTGAAATTTGCTTGCAGTCAATACAGTTTTCTTCCATTAAATTCACAGTAGATTTAGTTTCCTATATAAATATGCTAATTGGCACAGCACAGAGAACTACAGCCTCAAATACCATTGAAAAAAACATACTCCACAGTTTTGTTTTGCCTTTTTTTGTTACTTCCAACTGCACCTCTCAAAAAGCAAGCTTTGGACACCATGCTACGCAGTAATAGTCAGGGGGACAGAAGCTCCCAATGATTAAATACTGTGGGAGAAACGTGACCAGACTGGGGAAAGGGGATTCAAAAACGAGATGTGGAGAAAGCAGAAGTAATCACAAGTCTAACAGCAACAGACTGCTGTTTTAGAAGGCACAATAGCCTCAGTGGGGCAGTTGTCAAATCCCCTATAGCACCAAGTCTAGGGACAGCTGCTCAGATGGTAAGGATATATTACTGCCACAGAGCTTTCCAGCCAAAGGAGATGTGCATTCTGTCATAGCGTGTGTTGGGGAGGGATTGGGAAAAGGAGCGCTGCCTACTCGCTTTCACATCCGTAGTACTAAGAATGAACACAAGCACACAATTCATTTCTCATTCAGCTGCTAAACTCTAGTACTTAAAACTAATTCCATATCAGTACACCACATTACCAAATTCTCTCCTATTCTACCTGATCTGGCAGCCTAACACCCAGAAATCCACTCATGGAATGCCTCAGTCAGGGTGGCTGAGAGTTCAGCATGGAGCTCTCTGCACACCCGTGGCATTCAAAAGTATTAGAAGAGAATGTAGTATATATTCTTCCCATCCATTACTATGTAGAGGAAGTGTACAGATGCGTATCTAGAAGCCTCCAAGTAGAAGGCATGTGGATCTCAGATGCACAAATGGGCCACATATTTTCAAAGGATTAAAAATCTTCATACCACCTATAACTACCCCTTCTAACTGATTATGAAGCTCACTTATCCATGCTTTTTCTCCCTTAGATGAGTTCAAACTTTAAAAAAGGATCTTTTTTTAATTGTGTAACATTCGTATAGGAAGATTTATGTCTTTCTTGATAACCAGGAAGATATTGCAGGATACATTAGGAACTGGTTATTTTTAAGAAACATCAAGACAAAACTACACCTTTAGGACCTGACTATTTCAAAGCACATTTCAAATGACCCTGCACATCCAACATTAAGAGTGTGTATAAGTTAAAAGGACAAATTATTCACAGCAACATTAGGAATGCCAAATGCTCTAAGGATTTCATTTCCAGATTTACAACCATAGTGTCTTCAGGCCACCATGGGGAGGAAGCTGCAAGACACCAAGAGCCCCACAAGAAACTCAAATTGGCCGGGGGATCCCAGGGACATATGCTAAAACAGTAGCCTCTTAGAGGAGTTTGGGTGTGCTCTGTCTGATACCCGCTGAGTTTCAGATACCTTTGAAATTGCTGTTACATAGCATTGGCAGCCAAGAATTTTGTGGTTTCTTCCCTGCTCTGCTATTCAGTCCACTGCGTGGAGCTTCAATTTCCACTCTGATAAAGTAGCAACCCCCATCTCACACAGAGGTTAGTGGCTTCTTTATTGCAAACTTTGGTGGAAAACTCTGAGTCCTTTCAACCTTAAGCAAACACTTTTAAGTCTGGAGGTCACTAATGTGTCCATTTTCCTGAATAAAATGGATGACAGCTCAGGATTTCTCAATTTATTTTTAAGACAGGGACAATTGATTTAACTTAGTGGCAAGCACCTCTGGCAAAATAGCTCCTAAAAAATCCAGTCATGGAAGCATTGACTAAGACATTATGTGCCTCCCTCTAGTAAGCTAAGCCTCTCTCTCCCTGAACCATTGGGTCCAGGCTTCAGCCTGTTGTACTACTCAGACCAGAGAGATTATTTTGAGTCAGATGGGCTGCCACAGAGCGGGACTCCGTAGTCATTGCCAAGCAAAGCACCTCTCCAGAGTACTGATGCAAACCACAGCACTCAGTTTGGAGCTTCCTGAATGAGCCCTGAGGGTCATGTCCAGAGAACTGGTCCCCCCAAACTCACGTTTCTCGGGCTTTCTAGGCAGAGCTAATAGCCTCAGTTTAGGAACTTGCACTAACTTGTTCAGAACCAGTTGTGGATCTCTGTGCGGCACTCCACTATGCCACATGTTGTCAGGCAGCTGGACTAGATGGTTGTTGTAGATCCCTTCCAGCTGGAACTATTCTATTCTACATCCACCAGCCTTTGCTGAGGTTGTATTCAGACCTTGCAGGACCCTATTCAATTTCTCCGGCTGAGCTTTAAAATCAAGGTTTTTGGAAAAGACACAGTAATTCAGTTGCACTTCTACCTTTGATAAAAGAACATTTTGTTTTCAACCTAACTCAAAGTAAACTGACATGTAAGTGAAACAGTGGCATTGTACAGATCCTGATGGTCACATCCAGTCAGACCACCTGACAGTTCTATGAAGTAATTAGTCTGATTTGCATAATACCTGCTCTGCAATAAATCCTTGGACCTTTAGCAGTTCATTGCCTTTCTTCTGTCTCACTGTGGTGGGTTGACCCTGGCTGGGTGCCAGGTGCCCACCAAAGCTGCTCTATCACTCCCCCTCCTCAGCTGGACAGGGGAGAGAAAACATAACAAAAGGCTCATGGGTCAAGATAAGGACAGTTTAATGAAGTGAAAGCAAAGGTCGCAGCGAAAGCAAAGAAAAACAATTTATGTTATTCTCTACTTCCCATCAGCAGGTGATGTCTGGCCACTTCCTAGGAAGCAGGGCTTCAGTACGCATAGTGGTTGCTCCGGAAGATGAAAATGACCCCCTTCTGTCTCCCTTTACTTAGCTTTCATAGCTGAGCTGATGTCATATGGTGTGGAATATCCGTTTGGTTAGTTTAGGTCAGCTGTCCTGGCTATGTCCCCTCCCAAAATCTTGCCCAGCCCCAGCCTGCTGTTGAGGGGGGCAAAAAAGTTGGAGAGACAGCCTTGATGCTGTGTCAGCACTGCTCAGCAGTAGCCAAAACACTGGTGTGTTAATAACAACTTTCTAGCTACCAATGCAGAGCACAGCACTACGAGGGCTGCTATGGGGAGAATTAACTCCCCCTCAGCCAGACCCAATACACCCACAAACAATGCAGCCTTGTGGAATCCATTCTGTGAGACTTTTACTTTATGAGAGGGAAGAGAGCAGAGATGGCTCACCTCTATTCAGTAGAGCTTGAAGTAGCATGTTTGGCCTACCTACCATATCTTTCCCATTCAAAAACAAACCAGAATTCCATAAAGAACAGAACACAACACTCGTGCCTTGGGCTGTTTCACTACCTTATTTCACAGACATGCTGTTAGAGTTCTTTTAGAGGTTCTGCACACCTGTATAGATGGTCAAAGGATTTACTCTAAAAACACACATTATATCATGCCCAGATATAATCTGTCTTAATCCAGGAAAATACTGAGTAACAGCACATCCAGAGCAGAAAACAGGAGGCTTTGACCTTAGACTTTCGGCAAATGGACTGAACCTTTGCAATTAAGCTGAACATCCACGAACAGATTAGTGTTTCCAAATGGACAACATTGTCTTAGCTGGCATATTTGGTACAGTTGCCAAAAAAAGTGTCTCCTGTTTAATGTCTTTTGAAATGCTGAACTCCAGATCTGTTTTGGTGTGGAGGACATTATGCTCTCCTCAGATCAGCAGGTATGAAACAACAACCTCAACCTTCCAAACAATGTTGAAAATGGAAATTTAACAGTCAGCATGCTTCTCCTTCCTAAGGCTGTATCTGTAGACTTTGAAGTGGTGATTATTTTTGCAAAACCTCATTTTATAGGCTTGCCAACAGATCTCCACATAGATTGCAAATTAACTAGCACAGAAAGCTGCTACTAGGGTCCTCATTAGCACACAGTCATTTCCAGTATTTCTCTCCAGCTTCCTAGGTCATTACTTGAGCTCGGAACTAAATCCAGCACCATAATTAAGCTCCCTCTTTCAACTTGAGACCCTATAAAATTGTGGTCTAGTTTATTTTAGCAATCTGTTTGTGCCTTATGTTCTGACTTAAGGACAGGTTTGGTTTTTCTAAGGTTTTGTTATTTGAATTTTGTTTTTACAACCCAAAGTCATCAGTGCAGAGTGTTTGGTTCCATTTTATCCTAGACTGAGCTGGGCTTTAGTCCTTTGATTTTCAGTGTCAAATACGGCAAGACTGTCCTTCAGGATTATCAGACCCAAGCCAACAAACATTTACTAGAGAAAGAGGAGGGAAGAGAAACAAAGATAAACAAAGTGCAAACACCAAATTCAGCACCTTTTTCTACGTAGGGAGTCTGAATCTAGATCTCCCATTTTCCAGAAAAGGAACACTCAAGGTTTTGGATCTCTAATAAGTGTCTGGAACCAAACCCCAAAATACTTCATCTGGGTGAAAAAGAACAACCACAAAAAGAGTAAATATTTTATCAAAACCACATTTTCAGCAGTTGAACTGAAACTTGCCATACTCCCATAGAGCCACATCAAACTGCTCTAAATGCTTTCAAGTTCTGATTAGCACTCTCCAAAAGAAGGTTCAAATACCTGCCAAGAGAAGGCATTGCTGAGTGCAGGGTAGCAGTTCCAAAGGTCACACACAAGCTTGTAGATGCCTTCAGATCTCACATGAAGCTGCTCGCTCTTGGTGATCCATAATGTAGGCCTTATAGCATCAACACTTATCCTGTTTCCTCTCAAAGTTATTTCTGCTGCTCCTTTAAATGGTTTTGTCCAACTGCAGGAAGAAAAAAAGCTGGGTTTTGACTGATATTGAAATGATGCTTCCAGTCAGTCAGTAAAAATCTTTAACTCTTGAATCTGGCTCATACCAGGGCACTAGTTATAAAACAACATGTTGCGTAGTCAGAAGATGAAAATAGGAGCTATAGAAAAAGCAATTTCCAGCATACGCAGAGAAATCTCAGGGCATGGTTTGGGAGGCTACTGCTGGGGTAAACAAAGGTTCTGCTTCTTCATCGTCTCATTTTTGCCACTTCCCATATATATTGGAGGTAGCAGATGGAAAGTGAGCCAGGCATTAAAATGCTATCTAAGTCAGGATTTTATGCTTTCATGGAGTGTCTCAATTAATCAAAGTTTTGCTATAAAATTCAAGCAGCAATGCTCAAAGCCAAGTCAAGTCATAAAATACGAGCTGATTAATTTCCCTCTAATTTGTATGATAATTAAAATTCGAACTTTTAATTCTGTTAATTTTCCTCCCACAAGGAGATTGATTGGGCTTTGCTAATACACGCTGTGAAAATGCACTTCCCACAGGTCTGTCTTTGTTTCCTTTAAAATGTAATGCTTTTACATAATTATCCCTTCTGTAGATAAATGTAAACTTATCTCTGGCCTGTTTTGACACAAGCCCATGTGTAACTTAAGCTGTGTCCATAAATCAAATGCTGAAAGTCAATAGGTGTTTCATCAGAACATTGTGACGGTGTGTGGTTCTCCATGCCTTTTAATGAGCAATTAAACATGCAAAAGACAGAGGGGGGGGGGAAGCTAGAGTAAAAAATACACACGCACCCCTCCCCCAGAATTCAAATATGTCTGAAATGAACTAGAAAAAGACAAAATATTTGATATAGCAGACATCCTGCTTTCCTCTCACCTTCTGCTTTCCACAGTTCCAAGAAACTGTGTAAAAGAGCAGTCAGAGGAGAAGTGAGCAGAGCTGGCACCTGCATGCAACCCACGTGCTCACTGGAAAAGAAAGTTTAACTGGTAAAGGCACAGTCAACCCATACAGCTTGTGTTTCTCTGGCTGGCTACAAAATAACCTAATCCTTTATTTCATACACCTGAATGGAAAGTCTTACCAGTCCCTTCCTTGGGGTACAACACTTATTTGTACAGAGGAAACACCTGCCATGTTGTCTGCCATGAATGAATACAATACAGCCATTGCAAAGAAGTAAAAAAAAATCTTAAGAGTGATCTGTGGACACTGTTTGGCTTTGGACACATTCAAAAGTCCAATCTACAACAAACTAAAACATACAAACAAATAAACGATCAGCACATTCTAAAAATCTCAGCACACTCAGCATTCAGTAAATGCTCTAGAGCCATACTCTTAAGGAAGAAAAAAAAATAAAAATATTCCTGAATATGAGAGTATTCAACAGATTTCAAGATGGACAGTCATATCCTTTCCTTGCACTTCTCTCTGGCTATGATCTTATGTTTATTTTCAATTTCATTTAGGACTGACTCACAATTGCATTGCAATTAGACACACCTGAATAATAGGAAAAGTACTAGATAAATACGCATTGTCCATCAGCAAAGTATTTGGGCAGTTATAACATTGACTAAATACAAAAAAGGATTTGTCTAACAGAGCAGCATTTTTTAAAAATACCTTATAGAACTAAAAGATTTTAATCAGTTCTTTATAAAAATGTTTTGCATAAACAAGGATTGAGATGAGGCTAGTAAATCCATTGGCATTTGCAATCTAACAATTTTGCCTTGGTATCAGTGTTCATGCAGACTCTTTTTGTTCCTCAGAATAAGAAATGATGACACGCCTCCTGGTCTTTCATGTGCCTTGAATTTCTTTTCTTTACACTTCCCTGGCTTATGCCTTTTACTGTATAAATGGACACCACATCATACTGACACCACATCAAAAAGCCTCCAAAAGTTGTCTGGATTTTCACTGCCAGGACAGATGCTTAAGCTTCTGTTCACAAAGGGGGCACTGCCAGCTCCTGCACTTCCCTGTTCCCGAGTCATTCGACCACTTAGTAAAGCCCTCAAGTTACAATTATTGTATTTCAAACAGAACCAACAGTGCAGGTGGGACTAGGTGATGGATGATAGACATGGAGAAGCAGAGTCAAAGCTCTTCCTTCCCCTCTGGAGCAGCAGATGGCACACAGCTCTCCCCTGTTCTCTTAAACCTCAGCAGCACCACACTTTTATACTGTGTAAGAAAACTAAACGCCTTTTAGGCCTGAGGTCTTTATCTGGGACTTTTTCGATCTTCCAGAGCCACTCCTTTGACAATGCAAAAGCTATTAAATCTTATGTTCCATAGAGAATTACACTTTCTACATGCTAATTTACCCTCCATTTAACATACTGCGTGGGTCAACAATATCAAGACAACACAAAAATGTAAAAGGGGACAAGGCAGTTCTTGCATTTATTACCCTTTGACTCAAACCAATATAGGAATATGCTAAGTGCATTACACTAATCATACAGCCCAAACCTTAGCAGATAAGACAAGAAAATCAATTGTAATTTCTTTGGCTGCTTTCTCATATATTCTCAACTTGTTAGGAGCCATTTCTTTTTAGAGAGCAGTCAATGAATATTTAATGTTGGAGTGCACTGCCAATTTTATCTGCCAGCTAATAAAAAAGCTGCTTGGTCATGGGTGTAAGAGAAGAGGTCTATTTTAGCCTGTGTGGCTGGTTGTAATAAGAAGGATGACAATTTTAAATTGGGAGATTAATGGATAATTTGGAATCACTGTCATTCTGACACAGCCAGTGACCTTTTCAAATAGACAGATAGCTCCATTTCACCCCAACCAGCTACAACAAGAGATTGTTTCAAACAATTGGACCTAAATGCTAGGCTTAAAGGAGGCCAGGCATAGGGATGTGGCAGGGCAGTTTATAAGTAAAATAGGCCTCCCACAGATTAATGAAATAGTTAGGAGGGCTATCCATCCAGGAGTTCCAATTCTTAGTTTTTAGCTACTGCAGCATTAACAAGGTAAAAGGGACTGATACCAGAAAGAAGAATGCTCAGCATTCTCTTTTCCAGCAAGGAAAATGGTATGGCTGAAACACTCAACCACCTAGGGTCTGTCCAAAATTATATTATGAAAAGATATGAAATAGGTGAAAGAAAAATTATGTGGACATCTGTACCCATCCTGTGATATTGGGCAGTGTTGCTTCAGTAGTAACATAGAGACATATAAATCACTTGGCAGGGGAGGGGAGGAAACCCAAACAAACCCAAAACCAAAAACCAAAACTCATTTCCTGCTAGAGACAAGATTTGCTCAAGGGTCCTGAAATAATGGACCTTCGAAGTAAGTTATTGCTAAACACAGAAAAACTGCATTATGCAAAGTTGAGAGAGCTATCTCTTAATACGTTCTCTCCTCAAATCTTTCACAGTTTGATTCACAGTGTTAAAGTCCAGTCTTATGACATGACTTTGGAAGGGAAGTCATGTTTATAAACAATAAAGCTCAAAATGAGTTGTCTCTTGACAAACTTGGTATGCCATTGTGCATTAAGTACACAATACAAGCAGAAATTTATTCAAAGGGTGTACTCTCACGTTAATTTAGAATTCTACTTTTTAAGTTGTTTCTTTATATAAGGCTTTATTTTAGCTTGCAGAAGTTTGCTAGATGTGGATTAGCATTTCCTTTCAGTGATACATCAATTGTCACACACCATCATATACTAATTTTTTTTAGGAAGAGGAACAGGTGGCATTTCAGGCCTGCCCGTCTACCTTCCCAGTGATCACTGCTGGGAGGTCTACACTCAGCTCCTGAACTTCTCCAGCCTCTTACCCTTATTGTCACAAATAGTTTCTGAGGAGTCATTTTTAAAGACTGAAAAATTTTGGCCATTTTCTAAATGCAATATGCCACAGAGCACTGCTTATAGGGGGAAAACTGAAAGTCTGCCTTGGAAGCAAGAAGGGGATGTTGCAAAGGAATATACTAACTTCCCAGCTGATGAAAAAGGATGTGTGAGGTGGATGCATGCCACCACCCATACTGACAAAAGGTCTCACAGTAACTCCAAAGTCAGCAGTGGTCATCATCTGTTACAGCTAATTTCAGCTTGTGTCCTCAAATCAAGAGACAAGTCCCAAATGCAGTACAAGATACAACTCATAATATGAGGCAGATTACACTGCACACCCCAATAGTCCTTATTCACTTCAGTAACAGAGCTAACCTGAGATTTTACAGGTAGGAGCATATTTTAGATTCACTGGGAAAGCTAAGTAGGACACAGTTCTTTGGGAATTCTGCTTGCTACTGTTAGCTACCTAGAATAATAAAGACACTGTAACATACTCCAAGTGTTAAAATAGAATAGACTGTTCCAGTTGGAAGGGACCTACAACGATCATCTAGTCCAACTGCCTGACCACTTCAGGGCTGACCAAAACTTAAAGCATGTTGTTAAGGGCATTGTCCCAATGCCTCAAACACTGACAGGCTTGGGTCATTGACCACCTCTCTAGGAGGCCTGTTCCAGTGTTCAAGCACCCTCTAGGTAAAGAAATGCTTCCTCATGCAATCTTATCCTCCCCTGGTGCAGCTTTGAACTGTTCCCACATGTCCCATCACTGGATACCAGGGAGAAGAGATCAGCACCTCCCTCTCCACGTCCCCTGTTCAGGAAGCTGTAGAGAAAAACGAGGTCGCTCCTCAGCCTTGTTTTCTCCAAACTAGACAAGTCCAAAGTCCTTAGCTCCTCCTCACAGGACATTCCTTCCAGCCCTTTCAGCAGCATTGTTGCCTTCCTCTGGATGCATTCAAGTACTTTCACATCCTTCTTAAATTGTGAGGCCCAGAACTGCACATAGCACTCGAGGTGAGGCCACACCAACACTGAATACAGTGGGATAATCACCTCTTTTGACCAGCTGGTTATGCTGTGTTTGATGCACCCCAGGATGGGGTTTGCCCCCTCGGTTGCCAGGGCACACCACTGACTCCTATTGAGCCTGCTGCGAACCAGCACCCCCAGATCCCTTTCTGCGGGGCTGCTCTCCAGCCACTCCTCTCCCAGTTTATTCTTGTGCCCGGCATCATTCTGTCCCAGGTGCAGAAATAAGCTAAATGATCATAAGAAGGTAAAGCAGCCATAAAATACCCCATCCTTCCAGACAGGGAAAAAATGCCAGCAAATCTGCAATAAGATCAGCACATTTGAAAAGCCAGACTACTTATTAGCGCAAGAATGGAATGAAGAGCCTGTGCAGAAGCAATACTTTTCCCCAAAAAAATCTTTAAAAATTGATAATGCACTTATGAAATATACATAGCAGATTCCTAACTAGCTATATAACATTTCACACGGCCAGTACAGAACAGCCATCAAGTGTAATATTTATTAAATTTAGTCAAAGAGAACAAGTGATGCACAGGCAGTTCTGCAATTAAACATGCCAAGTCCACTCTACTGTATTTAGCAAGGTCATTATTATCCATTATTGGTGAGCACACCAAGAAATACCAGCTAACAGACTGGAAGTCTTGTAGTTTTTCAGAATTATCTGAGCATTTTCAAATTTCAGCATGATCGCTGGAAGTAGAAAATGTTTCACAGACAAATAGGGGAATATGGGCTAAATTCATCACAACATTGTGATAAATGAGTTACATATTCAATATGCACTAAATCTTGTAGGTAAGCTAGGGATGAGTAAGTGCAGTAATTATTACGAATAACAGAAATGGGAAAATTCCAAATTTTTTATAAAGTGACAAGCTCTGTAGTACACAGATGAGTAATCAGAAAGTTACACTGGAATTGCACCATACTAGATCTCAAAATAGAACAACATATCCCATAGAAGAACTACTACAGAAAACACTCAGAGCCAATGCATTTGGCATTGCTACTGTCAGAATTAAACAGAAACCTCTATGTTTTCTCTCAATGATACCATCCTGCCTGTGCACCCAAGAACAGAACTGACACAAGACTTCTACAGAAGGTCTGAAGCAAAACAGTGGTTGTCATTTCAATACTTCTTTTAAATGACACTTTTTTAGTAAATGCAAGACAGATAATTCTGAAATTGGAAACAGTTGAAACTGATTATTTTCTTTTTACCCTACATCTAGAAGCAGGGAATTATTTTCAAATTTATACAGCAAAACCAAAGAGGAGTATTCATGACACTCCAATGCTGTGCCACTAGAAGCATTTATTCAAAGTCATGCAACTAGAAAATAGGCCACTACAGCCAAATAGTTTTTTGTAGAAATAGAGTGGCTTGAAGATAGTTGGCTGCTTGCAGGTTACAGAATTACACTTTTCATTTTATATTAGTGAGACTGGAAATGCTCAACTTAGCTATTTCTGTAACTCATTAAAGCATTTTTGCAATTTCAGCTGAAGTAACACCTGAAAATTTGGCACCCTTTTTACATCAAAATTTTGCATGAGAGCTCTATGGCATAACATGACTTCAGTTTGTGATGATTCTTTCATTTTATGGCCTCTGGAAATAATGCTGTCTGAAGTAGGCTGCATTACCTCGGAAGTTTGATTTTCTGCTGTTATCAAAATACCAAAACAGGTTTTGAAGAGGAAGAACTGGAATGAATCTTCCAGGTCAGACAGATTCCACTGTATTTACAAAAGAAAGAGGGAAAAGTAAAAAAGAACAACAACAACCCCCACCCCAAGAAACCACAAACCCAAAAACTAAACAAAAAGAAAACCAAATAAAAAAAAAAAACACCAAGCAACCAAAAAACCCCACACTAGAGAATATTGGTAACATTGTCTGGGATCTACCAGGCTCCATCACTGCCCAGGCCAGTGCTACAGCACAGTGCAGAACTGTAACTTGTAGCAATTGCACACAAACCCAAATCCTTACTTACAGGGTTAAAGCCCTGAGTTTTTAAATGTCATAATATTGTTATTAAAGAATTATTTGACCTTGGATGCTTTGACAAGATCATATGGCAAACTCAACATTTGTTCTACAGGATTTGTTTCTTCCTATTTTGCATAGACCTCACTTAATCACCTGGGTTGAGGGCTGAAACAAACTCATGCATTTTAAACTAGGATAATTTCTTCTGCCCCCACCCCTGCTTGGTGACCAAGAACAATTATCTATTTTGCAAAACCACTGCCTAGAATTTTAAATTGGGCATCCAAAATTAGACGAAGCTTGAATATTTGGCTTTTGTCTAATCCTGCCTGTTAAATGGAGAAAATCAGCACATAATCAAATTAGCCCCTGCCAAATTTAACAACTTCAGCTGAAGTACTCCTACGAAAACAGCACTACATAAATTCACATGATAGTGGGTTAATTCTGTATTATGTGTCCTCAAGTATGCAGTGAACAAGGCTATGCAAAAGTTAGGTGTGATGATGGCAACTGCATATCATTTATTTTGACCCACTTCTGCAGGCACATAATATCTGCATTGGCATCCCAGAAAGCACCACATTCAGACCTGACTGTCCGATGTTGCAATTTTACTTATAGGTGCCATGTTAATGTGCAGCAACTCTTCTCCAGAAGTCCACAGCTAAAAGACGTGTTCTTTTCCTTTCTAGTACTTGATGTAAAGAAAACGGCATGTGAAGAGTATCACTAACCACGCAGATGCTTTCATACCCTGGGCACAACACTTTGTTATGTGAATACAATTCCTCAGATGTGAAAAACAGTTTTTCCTAAGAGATGAAAATAATGGAGTTAGATGTAAAATTAATTCCACTGAAAGAGCACCTAGGAGATTCTATACATGAATTAAAGTGGAGCAGTGTTTTTAAAAATATAAAACAACAAAAGGAAAAACTAATTTTTGGCTTTTTGGTAATTTTGGAAAGCAGAGAACCATGAGATTTGTTTCAGATCTCACTTTTCATAGAACCTTACCAGCATTTTAGCAATGAATTTGAACCCAATCAGTTATCATTCCAAGGGAAGCCAATCCAGGATCTACTAATCTTCAATTAATGTTCAGTCATGAAGCATAGCAAAACAAGTTACTTCATGGATAAAAGAGCAACTTGCTAAGTCTTAAGAGCACAATAAAAAGTTTTCCTAGAGAATTAAAAAACTTTATACCATTTCATTTTTACAAAAGAACAACAAAAATCAAGAATATTAAAACCAAAATTTTAATATTTTTTTTCCCTTTTGATATTTAATGGGTATTTTTATTGCCACACTGAATATAAGTCACTCTCTGGACACAAGTGACAGCATGTTCAATTATATGTTGACAGAAGATAAAATTTCTGATTAGAAATCACAAAAAGGAAGGTTTTCAGCACTTATGTGGTGTTTTGGCATAATATTCCATAATATTCCAAAAGTAGTCTTTTTTTCTATATGGCAAAAATCAAGAGCTATTTAAGGATCAAGTATAAGTCTCAATTTAATGACAAATCAGGAAGGCTTAACTGTTTCAGACACTATAATATTTGGCCTAAACTTTGGCCCTCAGATGAAGCAAGCAAGGACAAAGTTCTGGAAAGCAATTGAAAAATCTCACTTTCATTTTGAAAGGTGAATTAGGCAGTAATAAGCCTCCATAAAACTTTCACAAGGTTCACTGGCCAATTTCCAGAGGAAAGCTAAGGTAATATCCTTAGTAGAACAGTGTAGTAAAATGGAGAAGTCCAAGGAAAAGTAGTTCTTTTATAATGCTACTCCCCCCTGCCACCTTAATCTTAAATATTAGCAAGGTTAATGCACCTTTTTCCTGCTGAAAACCCAAGCCTGACACTCAGCCTGTCACTGAGGATTTATGTTCGTAAGTTGTTCAGTGACAGTATTTTTCTTCTTGTATAGAAACTTCTCATTCAACTCCTAAATAAACCCAGAGCACAGCAGCTGAAGCCTGGGGAATTCCTCTAATCCCAGTGCACTGCCCCTGTGCCTGGAGGGGACCTGCTCGCTCCTCTAAAGCCTCTACTTCCCTGAGAGAGGAAGCAACATGTCCTACTCAGGACAGGCTGCTTTATTTCAAAGGCAATAAAGAGAATCCAGCCGAGCACCAGTAAATTCATATCCTCTTTCCCCTTGTCATTACAGGCTTCATGTAACAACCTTGCTTTATAATTAAAAACTTCCATCGATAATAAGAAATGCAACTAAGCAATAACATTTTTTCTGTTATACTTATCATTTAATTAGCATTTTACAAGGATTGTTTGTTAAGAACAAGAAACATCTTTCTGCCCCTCTCAAAATGAACTGTGCTTTCATGTGGGATTTGGAAACACAAGCAAATCCCTTAGCATTTTCAATTGCAATCCGTAAACGCTAAACCGACAGCACCAGAGTTCCCTCCCAACCTGGCTAAGCAACTTTGTGTTCTAGTGGCTTGAGTAAAAACCTGAATCAAGCCAGAAGCATGTTCGATCCTAATTTCAGCTGGCATTTTACAAGACTTGGATGAGTCATTTGATCTCTTCATGCCTCGCAACACAGCTTAGAAGGTTCTTGGAAAGCTAACATTTCAATGTAAAGCAGACACTTCACCTGAACAGATTTTTCCTGGGTAGGTATGCATGCCCATTAAGACTCATTCATTCACTGGTGGGAACCAGCATCGTAAGCTTTAAACCCAAGGTGCAGGATTTCATATTCTACCACAGCAATTTAAAAAAAAAAAAAAAAATCACTTTGGCTAGAGAGATTTATTAGTTTCAATTAAATAAATTATGATTAGAACTTTTTGTTCAGTAGCTATTACATATGTAAAATAACTTCAGAATTTTCAATCAAAACTATGTCCATGCCATCATACAACACAATTCTTATTTAAGTCAACAGGCTACTGTCCTGGTTTCAGCTGGGATAGAGTTAATTGTCTTCCTAGTAGCTAGTAGAGTGCTATGTTTTGAGTTCAGTATACCAAGAATGTTGATAACACTGATGTTTTCAGTTATTGCTAAGTAGTGTTTAGACTAAAGTCAGGGATTTTTCAGCTTCTCAAGCCCAGCCAGCGAGAAAGCTGGAGGGGCACAAGAAGTTGGCACAGGACACAGCCAGGGCACCTGACCCAAACTGGCCAACAGGATATTCCATACCATGGGACATCTCATTTAGTATAGGACTGAGAAGTGGGGGCAGGGAATCGCCACTCTGGGACTAGCTGGGTGTTGGTCGGCGGGTGGTGAGCAACTGCACTGTGCATCATTTGTACATTCCAATCCTTTCATTATTACTGTTGTCATTTTATTAGTGTTATCATTATCAGTTTCTTCTTTTCTGTTCTATTAAACTGTTCTTGTCTCAACCCACGAGTTTTACTCCTTTTCCTGATTTTCTCCCCCATCCCACTGGTGGGGGGGGTGGGGTGGTGGTGAGTGAGCGGCCGCATGGTGCTTAGTTGCTGGCTCAGGCTAAATCATGACAGCTATACACTCAAAATCCCTCTTACTTTGGCTGTATTATATTTTTCTCTTGACATACACATTTTTGTAATCCCAGGACACTTTACTCTCTATTTAAAATATTCTCCAATGGAAGTCCTCTTAAAGCAATTCCAGAAGCATGCATCTTGATCATTAGAGAGAACACGTCCCGCAAAGAGGGAAAGAAGAATGTAGAAACTATATTAAGGGGAATAAATTGGTAACATGGTAAGTTTTAAGGCATATAAAAGTTTTTAAGCTACATGGAAAATGAATTGACAGAGAAATAAGGTAGTCTACTAGGAACCAAGGATGAAGTTAGTAAAGGCCAAATCAAATTGGGCCCAATTGCTGGCTAATGCTGTGTGCCATTTTGCAATGGATAATAATAGTTTTGGTGGTATGTGGGAACCCTTACTTAACATTTCTTGCTAAAGGGCTTATCACAATTCATAGAAACAACGGAGACAGGCAGTTTGATGACCTTTATTGGAACAGAGCTGGTAGTAAAAAACTTCTTCCCAGATGGAGTGGAAACAGGATGGGTATATACCCCACTTAGCTGGAATATGCATCAAATTTGACCTATAAAAGCAACCAAGGGCCAATTTAGAAACTTGAATATATGAAAAAAACAAAACATAACAAAAACCTTCCAAAACCCACCACACACAAAAACCCCACCACTCAGAAAACAAGACATCAAACAGTCATCAATTCAAAGATACCAAGAGTTGAGCATCTAAATAGTTTTGTGGTTTGGCCTTTACATTCCTGGCTACCTCTAGCAAAGTTGCTAATCTCCAAGCACAGAAGAAACTTTTCAAGTGTGTTACAGAGCAGAAGAGCAGTAACAGAAGTCTGGTCTCTCTTGCATCAGCCCCATATTGGACAATAAATCAGCACATTGGAGCCCAGGAAGCTTCCATAAACCTGGTGACTCTGACTCCACAGCCAGTGAAGCCCCCACCCCGAGTTTGCAGGGCCACCTCCATCTCAGGAACTAATTTGTGCCAGACATTCTGGCAGAGACACACAGATTTTCCACACAATATACAAACCCACAGAGTGCAAGGACTTCCTCCAAGCTGAGGACTCTTTGCTGTCCAAGATGTTAGACCAGAGCTCTTGCTAGAACAGAGTTGACCACAATGTGGATCCTTCATTGCCTCTACCGGAGCCACCAACAGTGCTACCTGACTATGCTTCAGTGTAAGATCATTACAGACACTAAGTTTATTAGCCAAAAGCTATTACTTGGCAAACCATGCAGCTTTTCACAGCACAGATTACTCAGCTTTAGCCTGGTCATAACAATACTATCTGTAAAATCAAGATGGTCATGTTTAATCAAATCCACAAATACATTTTAAATATATAGTCACCTTGTAATCTAATCTATTTAGCAGATTTAGCAGAACCAAACAATTTTAAAAAAATAAATAAAACTAATAATACTGAACAAAACAGAATGCATGATCTTCCAGTAAAACACAACTCCCAGCTCCTACTGTCAGAACTAGTTGCAGCAGATGTTATCATGTTCATTAGAAAAGAAACAAATCAGACAGAAATCACTACATTATCCCAGTTATTTTAAAAATATTTATATTTCTAGCACAAGACTTCAAGTTTATTGGAGAAGGTCAAGAATTATACTGACTCTGACAAGGTAGTCACCATTTCCTCCCTGTCTTAGTTCTAATTATCAGCTGAAGAAGAATTGTGACTAAATTTATTATAACTATGCCCATTAGAGAATTTTCTCCTCTGACTCTTGAGAGAGGCCTGCACTCATTCCACTCTTCATGCAAACAAAAGTCCCAAAATACACTCCATGGATCTGAGACTTCTGCCCTAGAAGCCTCATGCCACAGTAATGAAATCAATGGGAAATTTACCACTAACTTCAAACAAATCTAAGATCAAGCACAAAATTATCTTCTAAGATTTCAACCTTATATAGAAACTTGCAGATCTGAAATTGCTTTACAACCTTTAATAAATTAAGCCTTACATTATTCCTGTGAACATGGACATATCCCATCTGAGCGATATGGAAGCAGAAGGATTAGAAAAACATTTTTCAAAAGCGGCTATTAATTCAGTACCTGATTGTGCATAAGACCTTTGCAACAACGTAAGCTCAGTTTTTAAAAACACTGGCACATACAAGATGATTGTGACAAAGTGGTTTCCAAAAGTTCAGGCCCAAATTTTCTAAAACTGTGGCCTGTATAACTATGCATGTCAACCTAGAAGAAAAATCAACAGTCACACTTGGAAATGCAATTATTTTTAGCTTCACCAAATCATGCACAAAAATATTTATGGCAGATGTCAGACATGGCAGTTACTATGCTTTCTACAGAATTCATTTTTTCCTTCTGCTACAATGGAATTTGTTCTTGTTACTTTGCATATGCATTGCATTAGAGCAAACTCAGAACTGCCTATTTTTTTGTTTGTTTTTTTTTCCTCCCCTAAGGTATGCCTCTCCATTCTTCAACGAACCTTCATGACACTGTAATGATTTGGGGTCATTCTGTACATTCTCATGCCAATAAGATTCAGTTCATTGTCTCATGAAATAACATTCGACACCCACTTTTATATGCCCAAAATAGGACATGTAATAGTAGATATTCTCCATCAGTTGTGTTTTACATCATACCTGTCATTAACTATTACCCCCAATAATCTCGTGGAATAGTGGAAGGGCCATGGAAAATTATAGACTCAGGATAGGATCTTGGTAAAGTAGAACATGATTCAATTCCTTCAACCAAGATAAAAGCTTTTCACATAATCTCCATAGGATTTGCTTTCTTAATCACTTGGACTAGACAAGAATTAAGGTATAAATCATAGTTAAATTCTAAGAAATGATCCACCGTGAAACTGAGGCAATTGCCAAGGAGAGATTTACTAACAAGATTCCAAACTACGAGGATAGATGTTAGAGACCACGATGCATGTTACAGGGCTACATACAAAAAAATAAAATTTGCAGGTATTTAGCCAGATGCTGCTTGCTCCCAATTTACTTTTTCATAACTTCAATTATAGGTTGCTCCTTTTCAGAACAGAGTTAAGAGACCTGCCATGTTACTAATGCCCATGGTGCCGATGTTAAATTTGGTGTTGTCCAACACTTCACAGTGTTTCGCAAGCTTAGGTAAAATCCTTTCAGACCACCTTCAGGTGTATCTGTTGGGCCCTGAAAACACAAGGCATATGGCAATAAAAAGAGCAAGGAGAGCCGAGTAAGACCTAGAAGCAACAGGGACTGCTTGTGCAAAGGAGCTGGTACATGGGGCCCAGAGCAGGGTCATACAAGCAGATCTCTGCAGCCATACGCAGGTTATTGCAGGACTGATAGGCAGCCCACCAGCACAACTACAGATCATCCAGGTGTTGCTAGCTGCGAATCCTAAAGACATGACACATCCCTCACCCAATTTGTTCACTGGTGTGGAGAGTAAGCAGTGGGCCAGACAGGAAACTGTTGAAACACAACATGCATACACCCTCCTGTGTGCACAAACCGCCTGCAGTCTCCCACAGTGGTACAGAGTCATCACTCATACCTTTTTCATAAGTGCTGCTGCACTTCAAATAGCCATCTGTCCCAAAACCAATGATATGCTGGGATTAATATTATCAAATATCTTCAACAGCCTGGGCAATGGGGCAGAGCGTACCATCAGCCTGTTTGTGTATGACACCAAATTGGAGGGGTGGTTGATGGACAGCAGATCAGAGCTGCTGTTCAGAAGGGCCTTGACAAGCAGGAAAAAATAGGCCAATGAGCATCATGCTCTTCAGCAAAGTCAAATGCAAAATGCTGAACTTAAGACATAACCCCATGTACTGCCAGGGGTTAGGGATGGGCTGGCTAGGAAACAGCAGTGCAGAAAAGGACCTGGGGAACCATCAGCTGAGCTATCAACTCTTAAATATATACAAAATCCAAGACACTTTCTCCATAAAACATCATATTAATTTTTTTTTTTTTAATTAAGCAGCATCATGTTTAGCAGATGGTGAGTGGGTGGCCAGGTCATTGTGTGAAGCAAAGATTACCAGCAGCAAACAAGATTTTGCTGCTGATAAATAAGCATCACCTGAAGTCAGCAAAATCTCACAGAAATTTTTCTGTTTCATGTAAAACTAATGGGAAGTCCTAGCTTTTTGCTTACCTTTTGGAATTTCTTACATACAGCTCCTAGACAATGCTCCCAACCAGACAAGAAATATGCTGCCTCAGAAAAGTGAAACAGGCTTTCCTTTTATTGAAACCATGCTTACTGTTTGCTTTGATAACCCACCCTGGCAGTCATTATTTACAATCTCTCAGTTAAAACAATACCAGGAGTTTTAACCTCAACTAACCAAAGCTCTTCCACCTTTCGAACACATAAAACACCAATGCAGCAATAGATGTGCAGAAGTAGCCTGTTTGTAGGGTGAGTAGCCCAAGGTGATCATTGGTAGCATGCTCCCACCCCAGGTATCGTACTTACTTCAGCAGACAGAATTGCAGGCGCTTCCTGGAGTGACCTGCAACCCTTCCAAAACAAAAGCTTGGAACATCTTAAAGATAGAATCTCCAGATGAGAAAGAAAAAAGCGGGGTGATGGGGGGTGGTGGGGTGGTGGGTTGGACGGAGACAGACACGACCCAAAACGAAATCAACTTTTTTTACCACCTCAGGAAGAATTATACTAATCATCATATAAATCAATTTCAAAAAAGAAATGACACGCTGTAGGAATTAATAGGAAACCTAGGTGCATGTGCATATCTGACATCTTCGATTTGTTATACAGAGGGGAAAAAAGAATGACAATATTTCAGACTGTACAGAAGAATGCATACTCTAGTGGCCAGATTTTGAACAACTACTATCTGATAAACTGAAAGAACCTACCATATTTGGATAAATGGACAACAATTCAATGTCGCAATCTTAAATTAAGCCACATGCATCAGAATAACATCTGAATATAATTAAATAGAGCTAAAGTGCAGAGTTGAGTTATTTCAGCTCAAGAAATCGTCATGTCTACTACAGTTGTAGGACACAGATACCATCTACCAGAAGTAAATGTGCATAATTTAGCAGCTCTATATTTTGAGGTCATACCTTCCTATGTCATTTTATGCAACTACAGAAACAAAGTAATAGTTCTGAACACATACACTACCACTGGAAATATACAAAGAACAGGAGAAGCAAATTTCAAAAAAAAAGAGTGAAGCAGCTTAGTATGCCTGTTAACTTTAAAGCCTTGCTTCATGAGAGAAAGTAGTATGATCAGCTTTCACTCCAAGAGATGTCCATAACGCCCCAGTGTAAGGAAAACTGGGGCAGTTAAGACTCTGCAGAGATAACAGTCAACTGCACATTAATTCAAGAGGTGATAATGCTAGATTTAGGTTGAAGTGCTTCTGCTGCAGGGTAAGGAGAAGGATGTGTGTAGTCTGTAGGCAGGGAACATCACTTTCCTGTTCTGTAGAGTCTTTTATCCTTATATTGACAGGGAATGTAAGAAATACTGAAAGACCCAGCCTTTTTGCCTTCTGTTCAGAGATAATCCTAGACCACTGCTTTGGATCATCATGTCTGAGCTTACACAAGACAGACCACAGGACTTGTCCAAATTATTTTTTGTTTAAACTCAAATACATTGTTAGATTCTGCATTTTACAGCTGCCAGCAATTAACATCATGTCAAAAATTTTAAGACATATTAATTGGCTAATTTTTTTTTTGCTGTAGCATGTAAAAGTAAGAAGTCTCAGCCTAACTACTATTAATTGTAATATGAATTAGTTGAATACAGCACTGCTGATGAAACTTCAAGATACTTTCTAGATGAAAAGCAAACCTCTATTTTTGTAAAAATAATTTTGTTCAAATAATCCATGCCAGGTTCTGTAACATTTCAGGTCACCTGCCAGCAGGGAGTACAGTCTTGGGGAAAACAGAAATCCTGTGGCTGGGGAGGCCTCTCCCTGGGTAAGTCAGTAGGAAGTGAAAAAACACTTAAAAAGAAAGTGCCTTGGGTAACAGGGCTGCTCTTCAGCATTGTTAGCTATTTTCTTTATTTATCTGCACCTATAAAAAGGTATAAAATGTCTGCAAAACTACAGTAAGGGCGGATTCATGTGGAAAAGATTAGCTACATTTCATAATGGAGGTTCTCTCTTTACACAGCACAGAATACCAAGTTGGTACAGTGGGCTTGGACATGGTAGTCCAGGCCACAGTTCCAGGACTGGTGACAGATTATCCTCCCTGTGCAAATCAACACATTACTCAGTAAATTGGACACTCCTCCTTTCTCTTCTTAGTATCTCATGTCTTTAGTTAGGAGCCTGTGTCACAGAGTTCCTAAACGTTCTATGATCTACCACAGCACAAACAGACATACACCTTCCATTGTCTACATAGTTACCTTCATTTAGCAGAGTCATCTCTTCACAGTAGATAAAGTATGACGTTATCACTACTTGCCTACTGATCAATAACAAGCAGTCAATACAGTATGTTCTTACCAGAATGCTGAAGCACTTTGTTGCACTTGTACGCTAAACTTTCTATTTTCCGTGTCAAATTGGGGTATGAATTTCAGGCCTACTGAATAATGGGATCTGTAGGATATAACCTTGAAATAGCTCTTGCATTGATTTCTCAGCATGGCAAATATCTTTCAGTTTGAGAAAGTCCCAGCAGATAAGAAAAAGGCTTCCCACTTCTCCCAGCACCACGATTTGTACTTTGAGAATAACATATGAAAATTCATTACTGCAAGTTTTCCAAGAAGTAAAGCCTGAACTATGCACTGCAATCAGCCTTGTCCTTCTAGTCTTCCTGTAAAGATTTACTGGATTATTTTTTCATTCTGTCCTACTGTTGTCAATATCATCACAGAATTCAATAGAAGAGTACACATGACACATCAAACTGTCTCTTTCCAGTTTGAGATTAGATGTCCTTAAAATCTTACATTTTTCACTACTGGAAATACATCATGTTCCAGTTGTGCCCAATGAAATGCTACATAAACATATAGAATATTGATAGACATCCAGCACTAACAAAGTCCAAAAGAACAAATAAATTATCTCTATATTTGGATGGAAAAAATTCTCAGGAGTGGAGACTTGGACTGTCATTCTTGGTTGATCTCAGATATCTTATATTCCAGTATTATACCCTTACCAAATAAACATATTTTAGCATACTTAACTGCACATCAGGTTAATAACCTCATCTCACCTTTTCTGAACAGGAAAATCAAGTGTTCTTCAACTCAGAAGAATGCTTTTGCCCCCCTCATTTCCTATTTGGCAAGGATCATGCCTGCCAAACCAACTTTCCATTAATTTTGCTGCCTCAAGACATCTTGAGGCTTCTCGCTACTTCAGATACTATGTTCACAGAAACAGGTGGACATAAAGCTCAAAACCCCCTAATATTACAGAAATTACTCTCAGCTGAACTGAGGGGTTGACTCTGATTAAGAGTAATATGGAGCAATATAAATTAACCCAAGTAACCTGATACAATTCAAGACTATACCTGTATTTGTGCAGGGTGAAGTAACTAAGCTTTCTACATTCCTCTGAACTCAGTTACCTACAGGGTCTTTGGTTTCACATTTTTCCGCACCCAGCTGGCAAAAATCTCTCTCTCATTTGCAAACTCAAAGCTAAGACTGATGCACTTCAACTCGCTTTCTGCCATATGTTTCAGTTTCACAAGTTTGGTCTTCTATTCACAGAGTCTGAGTGTGGGATTTGCTATTCTCAGCACTTCTGCCTGATGAAAAGCTTGTTTTCTGTTGAGTTGTAGCAGAAAGATCACAAAAGCTCCAAGACTGTCAGATTACAAGTCTGCAGCATGCACTCCTCTGATGGCTTTTAGCTTTCTATAGCTCAACAGCACAGCTCAGGCTGTGAGTGCACATGCTGTATTGACCCAGGGCTTCACATATGCACTGAAATGAGCTCTTTTTTCTCCTTGGCAACAATAAATAATCCAATAAAAAAAAGACACAGCATCTTATAAACAGATTGTTATATTTTTGCAGAACTCCCTAAGGGCCAGCAAATTTTGACCCAGCAGACTGACATCTCCAGGCATATCAAATTTTAAAACCAAATATCCAGCACCTCTATCAAAATATATATTGCTTGCGCAAACCACATGCCACTTCAGCCATTTCAGAGTACTCCGAACCTGAAGTTCATCCAAATGAGAATATAGATGTTCTGAGGTGGCCAGTGACAGGGTGACAAGGGGCAACTTCAAGTAAGGCTGCACTGTGGTTGCCAACAGGAAAACAGAATTAATTTATTCATTTTTAAGCAGACTCAACTGCTGTATTTGTTCTCTATTTGCATAAATTGTGTATACAAATACAAAAGAAATTAATTTCCAAATAGTAAAAAAATATATTTAGAGAGATACAACAAAATTAAAGGTAGTATAAAAGAATAGGGATCAATTGTTCATGGTCTCTCCCAGTGCAAGAGAAGGGTGCCATCAAATGAAGCTACATGCTACAAATTAAAATAACCAAATGAGGGGAATATTCAGACAACATGCAACTGATCTTAGATAAAAATTACATTAGTCCAACCTATCTCAACCATTCGTTTTTGGGCTTTCATCTAATTGTACCAGTGCAAGACCATTAAGTTAATTAGGTTTAGAAGACCAAGAGCATCTCACTTCCAGATGAATCTGATGAATCCACATTGAAATATCTTTGGGGATCAGCCTTTTTTTCATGGCAGTGATCCTCCTTGGCCAGTGCAGGATCTTTCCCCAAAGTATTAAGACTTTCCATATCTACCATTCAGTACCCCTTTCTTTCACAAAACAAAATATTCATGAACTGCAATTATATATTGTAACTTATGACCCAGTGATGTTAGTTATTTTTTCAACTTCTGAGAGCTTCTAAAGCAGTAAATTTCCCAGCTTCCTCGTCACATTTGCTTTGATTAGTTAGACCTGCAATTTAGGAACACAGCCCAGAATCTCTCCCCCTCCCATGCCTCAAAGAGGTCTGATATCTTCTTGTTCTTTGGTATTATGCCCCCTTTAAAAACTGAAAACTGTGCAGAGCTGCCAAGTTCCTTCTCACATTACAAATTCAGCTCCAACTTTCTGTCCTCCATCATATCCAGTTCTTAATATTACTGATTATAGGTTTCTCTCCTCTCCTCCCTTCTGATGTTGAAAGTACATTTCAGATTATTTTCCCTACAAAGTTGTTAGCTGTAGAAGAAAATACAAATGAAACTTTTCATCCCAAATTTCTAAGCACTGGAGACATTTCTAAACAATGTGGTAGAGAAGTACATTTAGAATAAGAAAGAGAGGTTACTTGCATTTCACTTCAGATTACTATTTGTGACCTCAGGTTCATTTTACAGCTCACTTCACCAACATATTCTCCAGTTGCAAAACACACCCGTGCAATTGTTACACTGTAGAATCTAAAAATCCAGTGGTACACACTAAGACCCAGGTGTCAAGACATATTCAGAAGGACAGCAACTATTGGAATTGATGGAGTTGCACACTTAAATACTGCAGTGAAACTGGGGTCAAATTTTAGACACAAATTAAGACAATGCAGAAGCTAAAACTACTCAAGAGGAAAGTTTTCCGTGGCCTTGGTTCCACTGCCACAGTGCTGTGACCCTTTGGATGTTGTCAATGCTTGAGAATGTCAGGATAAGACTCATTATAGAGCAATCTGCATGCAATTCAGTGACCTGTGACACCAAGTGGATCAGACTAGACAATCTGATTAGGTCTTCTGTGAACCTCCTAAGAGAGATGGATTAGATCCTCCAATGAAAAAGACTTGACAGGGCCCCCCACTGCTCTTACACCAGAGGTCTTGCCATCAGTGCTTCCCAGACATAAATGAAAGTCAACCTCTCTTTCAGTTGTCCCTGGAAGTTGCCAATATTATTTTTTCTTGAACAGCAAGGACCAGAAAAAAGCTAGGAATTTTTCTTCTTTATAATTCTGCTGGAGTCAAGGAGTAGAGAAGTGGAGGTTCTGGAAATTTGTGTTACTTGGAGTTCAGGCATGAATCAGCAAAGGTGGGATACTCTACTTGGCAGAGTGCCCTTGAGTTAGAGGGAACCTGTAAAAGAAGTGCTTCTCACAGTTCAAGTTCTTCAGGTTTGCACCCTAATTCTGCACAGCCAGGAACAAATTACACACACATTTTGCTTCTCAATTAATAGATGGTGCTAGTGATCCTTGGTTCTCTGATCATTAAGTTTTATCCATCACAGAGAAGTTTCTATATGCAGCCCTATTTTTATTGTAAGCAACATAAGGGAGTCTCCTGGCAAATGGAAATAGTGGAAAGACATTTGCTACATTTGTCAAAAGGGAGAAGTGTGACTACACAGATACGATTTCAAGTGTATGCAAAGCAGAAAGAGATAGGCCAGTGCACTAAAACGTTCAAAGGACAATGAAGTATGAAAGATCCATAAAGCAGAAGCTGTGAATTATGACAACCACCTAGTTTTAAAACACTCTCATGAAATAATTGCCTGAATTTTCTAGGATTCTCTAAAAATTAAAGCTCAGGAAAACAAAATAACCTGTATTTCTATGAGACAGAACAATTGTCCTGTTCCACTTAGATTTGTTCCTTTTTAGAAAAGGAAGACAACAGAGAAAGTAAAGCAGGTGGAATCAGGCTACTTTACAACCACACATCCAACTCTGCATACACCAGTTACCTGCAGAGGATAGAGTACCTTCCACTGGGCAGGGGGCCTCAGAAAGAGCAACCACTACTCCAGGCAGAGGAGAGAAACTGCTGCTAGATGAAAATAAAGCTTACAGTTCTTCACAAGGAAATCCACAATAAAGGGTGGCTGCACAGACAAAATTCCTACTACAGCCTTCTTTCAACAGATTATAACTGTACACACCTGACATGATTGAGGAGCCACCCAACAAACTGCTCCTGCAAGCAATCTGGGTTGATACACCACTTTTAATGAAGCAGTTCAGAACTCACAGTTCACCTTATCTAGAAACAACTTGACTGAAGGCAATCAAGAATAATTTTACAGTCAATAACCAATTACAGGGTGCCTCAGATCTCATTTTAGCCTGCTTACAAGGACTGGTGGTCAACAAATCTATTTCTCCCACCTGGCCATTCTAAGGTTGGCTACCCAGTTAACAGTGCAAACACAGACATGAGGCACCATTTCATGGGGGATAACATGCAACATTTTTTTCTCTGTGACAAAGCTAAACACACATAAACAGTCTTTTGCTTTTGGTAGCAAAAGAGAAAAGGGAAACTATCCTAACTAGATGAACAAGGCAGCCCAGCTGGCTGTGTCTATGCTGGTACACTTTGCCCAGTGCTGTCAGGTGCTAGCTACATCAATGTTGTAAGCAAGTCACCACAAGCCAGCTGCTCTCAGAAGGAAGCTGTTCAGGCCTGTGACAAGCAGCAGAATTTATCAGTAGGAGTTCAGCTGTGCTCCAAAGTTCTTGCTTTATCAGCTCAGTCTACATGGGAGTACTAGCCCCAGCTGTTATGCCTACATCCCCACCCCAGGCCCACCAGGAATCAAACCAGGCCTCTGAACAGAGAAGGAGAAACACAAAACTGCTCTGACTTACTGCTGCTTGAAGTCCCCATCTCCCCACCTTGTTGAGATTTCTGGTTTAAGTGATGCTCCTACCCATCCCTAACTCCTGAGCAGCCCTGAGGTACTCAATGCCAAGAGCAGCTCTGTGTGTGTTCCATACCAGCTGTGGTGCAAGCTGACCGGGCAAGGAGTTGGCAACTAGGCCCAATGGTCCACATCCAAACCAAAGTTCAACTTATGGCTTGGAGTCTTTGCCCTTTAAAGTATTTTCCTGTATCACTGTGTGCCAAGAAAACGAGTGAGCAAATGGAGAAAGCCAAACAGTGGAAGCACTGATTACAAAAGTCTATTTCTGATATTCTTAATGTGCTTAGTGACATCATCCCTCACAGCCAGATGTTAGAGATTTAAGTCGAACAAATTAAAAGGCTGCTTTTTGCCCTAGGCATATTTTGCTTTGCAGCGCATCTCATTAGTGTGGTTTCCTTTAATGGCTCATTTAGTTTTTGGGCTGAAAATTAGAAATTAAGCAAAAGCTAATTTAAGCAAACATTTTTGTACAGCCACTTGCTGGCACATCAGAACTTATGGGGCTTGAGAAGCACAGGGAAATAAGGGCTTTCTGTTTATCAACCTCACCACAAGTTTTTTGATGCTAAAATATTTAGGTTCTAAATACTGCAAAGGGAATATTTATTTTCTTAAGAAATACTTCCATGAGAATTTAGAGGTCTGAAGTTGATATATCTACCCTTGGTGGCCAATATTAATTGGCAATATCCCTTTAGAAACAAAGGGCCCTAGCTCCAAAGAGGTGCTTTGAATGAGAAAACAAATCTGGTTTTGAGAAGTTCAGATGCCTGGAACCTGACATCTTTAAAGCAGAAAGAGCTTTTCCCAAGAGAACAAGCTTCCAAAGAAATTGAAGGAAAGGCCAACAGGCTGTGGGGAGGCAATCTTAAGAACTGAACAGAAAGGTTCCAAGGTCTGTCTACACAAGAGAATCAAGTCTTAAGAGTATAAAATAATAGTATCATACAATATTTTTTTTTTTCTGTGAAGCTAATCAAGCCTTAAATTGAAGATGCAGAAAATGCTAACTGTTTGAGTTAAGCAATGAATCAGACAAAGCTCTCACCCTTCTGGCCTCATTATATATCAGACAGACACTTGTAATTACATTCTAGATACTTCAGTGTTTTACATTGATGACACATGATCCTACATCCCAAAGATGCTCCATGAGACTTAAGTGTTTAACACTGCTGGACTTTTCTCCATATGCTGCCACTGCAGAAACATTTATGTCCTCAACAGTTTAAGTGATACAAGCAGCATTTTTAGGAGGTGGTCACTAATCAATGATCCTCTTAAATACAAGTTACATAAGTTGTTCCAAGTTCCCTAGCCTATCCAGTAAATTCCACAATGGCCTAGAAATCCCGTTCAGGGCTGATGCTCTGGAGGATCAATTAAAACCAAAACAGCTAATTGCACAGAGAGCCAATGTTTCCCAATCATGGTTTCCTTTAAGTAAAATTGTTTCATCTCCTCCCTAAGGAAAATCATATGGCAACAAATGTTTTCACAGTGGTGTTAAGTTCTGGAGTATCTCTCACTGTGCACAGAGGATATTGCTCATTTGGGTGTGCATTACAATATTTTCAATCTGCATTAATTTATCCAAATCAGGAAGCTACTTGTAAGTGGTCACAGCTATCAGCTTCCCTCCTCTGCCTCACAAGTCTATCTTGGCAAAAAGCAATTACTCACTTCAGCAGAAAGCTCCTTCAAAGAGACGTTCCTGCCGCTGAAATCCCACTTGCACAATCTCCCACTTCTTCAAAAAAGGCTCAAACACTTGTCAGATTCTAGGTCACATAGAGGAACAGAAAAGATGAAGTCAAAAGCCTTTAACTGTTGACTACCTTTAACATGGAGGTATTGCAGATACAAGGGACTTATTTACAAAGGCTTTTACACAATATCAGTGTAGTATTGATGAAACATCCTACCACACATCACATGCCTAGAGGCACCATGGATTGCTTTGTAATAGGCTGAAAGGATGCGATCAAATTTCATAGCTGTGAGTTATTCCTGAGTTGCCAAAGGGTCCCCTCCCTCTGAAAATAAACTGCATCAAACCCTGAGCTGGCATGAAACTGCAAAACTTCCCTAGGGAGAGTGGAAATTAAGCAGGCCCAGATGAAGAGCTGGGCCTCTTAACATATCAGTTTCATCCTCAGCCTCACGTAACAAACACAGGAACTGATCTGCAACAGAAATTTCTTCTTGAAATTTTGAAGGGGTAGTTCTTTCAAGCCAGATTTAGGTAGCAGTGGCCACACTCTGCAACGTTATCCCAAAACTCCATTTTAAGCTGCAGAGGGCATTTCTATGCACAATCTGAGAAGACTGGGAGGCACAGACAGTACCAAAATGAACAAAACAAGTTTAGCTCACTTTTTGTCCAAATTTTCTCTGCTATGCTCGAAGGAAAATAAGATAAGTAGAGCTTGCCAAGATTTTTGCCTTATTATATTTGCTTTAAAAAAACGTAGTTTGCTATCTAAATTATTCATATATTTGGACTGGACACAAAGACCTTGAAGAAAAATACAGTTCAGAAGTTCAGGTTTTTTTATTTTCCAAATAAAATATTCTGGATATTTTTCCCAAAGCTGTTTATACCTTAAAAATAAGAGGGAATGTTTTAATTTAAAAAATATTTCTTTAATGTCTGAACATTTTGGATTAACTAGAAAGTACTATCCACCAGTTTCATAGCCAAATAATAACAACAAAACCCTCTGCTATTTAAATAGCTCTAAAGAATGTGGATTAGAAAGACAGACACTTTAACTTTTGGAAACATGTTATGAGAAAAGCCGTAGGAGAGCTACCTACAAGTAAAGCCATAAATAAAACTGGCAACCTGTCCATCACCACTGTCACAGACTGGTAGGCCGTTTTCACAGGTCCCTGTGAATAACACTTTGTAACACTTGGGTTTTGAGCAGGTGAAGTCGCTGCACTGAAGCAACCTCAGATGAAGAGATACTTTCTGGACATTTCATGCAACAAGTTTTCCATCACAGAAGGGATTTTTTAAAAACTTTTCTTTTTTTTTTTTTGTGGCTCCAACAGCAGTACCCTATTTTGGTAACTTTCTAGAGGCACTGCCAGACTAATTCAAAAGGCTCAAAGTAAATAGATGATGGAAATAGAGTCTAAGAATTGATTCAGAAGTCTTGTTGCTTTTGTGGTTTGAAAAAGCATTTTAGAGGTTTCAGGCAAAGCGCCCATTGACTGAAACTTGCCAGTTAAACTCCTTAAATCCAGATCTTGTGCTGAAGACACAAATCATATTTAAGACATACTCCTGTAACTGGAATAGTCTTTAGATATAAGCAGTGTGTTTCCCAAAGGCTGTTTGGTTTTTTATGACTGTATCAGTTACATAAAAAGATTCTCTCCCTAAAACTTTTTATCATCTTAGATGTTTGAGGCATGCCTCTACCCAAGGTAGCTACGGGGGAGGGGGGGGGATTAGGTCAAATTATTCACAAGTTTGAATTAAATTCAGTGCTGTGTTTGCTTTGGGATTTAATTGTAAAATTCCCATTAACAGTAATGTGAGCTATGGGGATAGAACATCTGAAAATTTATCTGCTATTGTACCAGCAGATATGCTGGAAAACAGGGGTGTGCATGACATCCCCGTCTGAGCCAAAACCTAAAATCTGCCAGTTGCAAAGTAATTCCGTGGATGACAGCACAAATAGCAGCAGCAAACAGTATGGCTGTTCCAGATACAAGGTCAGGCTCACGTGCTATGGTTCAAAGCTAGTGCCACACAGTCTCTTTGCATTATTCTCCTTGCATGTTTAAGTCTTCTTCATGAATGTATTTGTTGCAAATAATGCCACCTAACTTTGAATGTTTCTTTCCAGCCTCTAGCATGTTGCACAGAGCAGAAACAAATTAATGCCAACAGATGGTAATCTGACTTTCATTTATACTGGTGAAAAATAGGGGTAAAGTTTGAGTGTGGAATAGTTACAACTAAGAGCAGAATTACATCCAGTGCCTCTAGTGCCTAACTCCTCCAGAGTAGTGCCATGTGTGGTGAATTGTTTTGCTATAAATTTAACATAATATTGTGTGAAGATAAGTTTATAGGAATAGCAGTACTTTAAAAAGGGTTTCTAATAGCTGTTTTTTGAAAGTGTCTTTTTAATGGATTTTTGTCTATACCTTAGAAATCTGCATTTACACATAGAGCTATTTAAAAACTCAAACAAGCTTTTAATCTTAATTCCATTCAACAGAAGGGAGGCAACAACTTCATGTTAGATCAAGGGGATGGACCTATAAACAGTAAGCAGCTGAGTTAATTTTTTAGAAAGATCTCTTCTGGTTGCTGCTCACAGATTGCTCTAAAAACATATCCCCACTCAGTTCCCAGTCTGGCTGACTTCTAAAGCCAGTTACATTAAAGGTTCAGACTTAGTTAATCAGGCAGACAGCACAGCTGTCCCTGCAGCTCTTCTAATTCCTAATCAAAACCATTCCACAGTTCTTCATTTAGATATAGAAAAGAAATATCAGATTTCTAGAAAACCACAGAAAAACCTCAGCAGCTGCTAGTTTCCAGATTAGTAAAAAGTAATTGGAAGCATAGGTGCTGATACTAACTCATTAGCAGAACCTGCACAAATACTGTGGGTGACTGCCTGCCATGCTCCTCAGTGCAAATGTACCATTAGAGAAACACTTTCTGAAAACCAGCGATAACAGAGGTCACTAGCATTAGGATCAAGGTTCCAGATAATCTTCAAACTAAAGGCCTTCAGGTGCAATGAAGTCCAGCTGGCACATATCTGAGTGATAATCTAAACATAATCCACAAACTGGAAAACTGAATACTGAATTAATCATAACACTGAGGGACTACATAAAAGAACCGAGATTACTGAACTCCTAATTACTGAATTTGATTACCCCAGAAACAGGGTAGCTATTCACTTAATCTTATCACCTTCAATTCTGCTTTGGACAGACACAGTTTTTTTGAACTGGTGCTGTATCTCAAATTAAGCCTCTGCAAGATTTGGCATGCAGTAGCAACCTTAGCTGAAAAGCCTGAAAAAAATTGACAGGTAGGTAAACTACCCAAATCTTTTAGTTCTTCAAAATATCAATTTCTCAGAATAGGCTGCCTCACAAGTATGCTGCCATGCTTCACAAAGTGCTACATAATGAAAGAATAGACACATTCTTACAGATAGTACTAAAAAAGAATAAGCAAAAGTAGCAATTTAAGTAAAAATCTAGGAAGAGTCAGGTTTGACTAACATCAGTTTTAGATTTATCACAACTGGTTTACCCTGGCCTACCACAACTAAGTTACTGTATTATAACTTTACACAGTTTCCTGCCAGTGAAATTTTCTATGTCTTCAAATAAAAAGTCTGTTCTTCATGCATTCCAGGAATTGAGAAGCACACTGCTTAAAAAGAAGTGATCTGAAAATACAGCAGAACAATGTCCTGGTCACTTTTGTAAGTTACTTTGTTGCAAAGAAACTTGTTAATATATTTAAAATAAGCTCACGTTTGATTTGTGTCATTTATGACTTGTGATGTAGAACTAGGCAGACAAAAATTTTTCATTAACACACTGCAGCGATGCATTAATCTTCCTTCTTCCATCTAAAATTAAAGTGGAGCTCTCCATTTAAAATTTCTCATTGTGTATTTTATTGGGAGATATTGTTCTGCTCATACCCTCCTCTTCCAATAGAGCTTTTTTTTAAACAAAAAAAATTCTCCCCAAAACACAGTAACATACCACGATATGTCCCAGTCCCTTGGGCAACAGCATGGCAAACACATCACCAGCTGATGTCCAGAAACCTAATTATTTCCTTCAAGGTTTGACAGGAACATTTCATTAAACAAAGGTAGAAATCTGCCTTAATTTGCTACCCTAGCAATTCTTTTTCAAGAAACACTGATGAGCACTTTATTAGCAGTACATCTTCATTTGAAGCACAAGGTGAGCAACACTAAAGGACTATCTTGCTACACCATTTCAACTCAACATTTTTTCCTCATTCCAATCTCAGTTCCCAATGATTTAAAGCACCTTCTTCTTCATAGGCAATATGAAACATTGTCACAAAAAGTGCACTGGAAGAGCTGCGAAAAAGGGGACTTCACAGTCAGGTCCCAAGGATGGTAAGAAGTCCTACATTCAAATGCAAGAGATTAGGACTAAGATTTTGGTGGAGCTGCACTTGCACTTTTTTTCCTGAGAGTACCACGAACTATGGTATTCACATTCTGTTCATTTCAAGGCATCCTCCCTGCAGTTTTTTCAGAAAAGTAGTAACCTGGTTGATATTAAGTACCACGTTTATTTTATTAACCAAGAGATTTTTTCTCACTTGTATGTTTTTTCTGCTTTGGACAGCATCACTTTTACCTGTAAGTGAGAGTCTGAAAGTTTTAGTCTGAAATCATCCATTTTTAAAATTTCATTCAAGGCAAAATCTGAAAAGTGCATTAAGTGCCATACAAATGTACCATTAGAAAGTCCCCCTCTAAAAAGTTTACTATCTTAAAAAAAGGTGAAGGACATATAGTTTCTCAGAAATCTACAATTATTCTTTTCACAGTCAAGGAATATGAGCATGAAGAAACCAGGATTTGTCTGAGGCTATAAGAGGTTTTAGAACAGAGCCAAGGAAACAAGTCAAATCTCCTGAGACCTAATTCACTACTGAATTCTCAGGAAACATGTTGGCCATATACAAAAATACATATTTTTAAGAACACTTCAGAAGACTTATGGGCTACTCCCTTCAAAGGAAAAAACACAGTGAAGATGCTTCCTGGCATGATGTATCCCACCCTGCCCCTTCTCCTCCTCCCTGTTTCTTAAATTCTGGAATTATCCAATTTGAGCATTGCTTGTTATTTAAAAAGAAAGAAAACTTCAGCACAGTAAGTATTCTCAGAAGGAATCTCACATACTTTCAAACTAGCTCAGTTCATAAAGTCCCCAGGGCATAAACATGTAAGTAAAATGCACTTTAAGCAAACAAAAATACAAATATACTGTAAAATGAGCATTGCCTTTGCAATGATTGTGCTCATAAAATTAAAAAAAAAGAAAGCAAATGCTATCACCAGATTCATCTCCTTACACTGATAAAACACTCCACAGCTCCAAACTGGCAGTCAAGAATTCACATCCCATCTTCTGAATCCCATGTTGATCCCTTCAACTTCACTTACTGAGATTCAATACCCTTGCATCAGGTTTGTGAGGCAAGGTTTTGGTAGCAGGGGGCTACAGGGGTGGTTTCCATGAGAAGCTGCTGGAAGCTTCCCCCATGTCCAACAGTGCCAATGACAGCTGGCTCCCAGACGGACCCGCCACTGGCCAAGGCTGAGCCCATCAGCAATGGTAGTAGTGCCTCTGGGGTAACAGATTTAAGAAGGAAAAAAAAGTTGCTGCGGCACAGAAACTGCAGCGGGAGAGAGGAGTGAGAACAGGTGAAGAAACAACCCTGCAGACACCAAGGTCAGTGAAGAAGGAGGGGGAGGAGATGTTCCAGGTGCCAGAGCAGAGATTCCACTGCAGCCTGTGGTGAAGACCATGGTGAGGCAGGCTGTCCCCCTGCAGCCCATGGAGGTCCATGGTGGAGCAGATATCCACCTGCAGCCTGTGGAGGACCCCACGCCGGAGCAGGTAGATGCCTGAAGGAAGCTGTGACCCCTTGGAAGCCCACACTGGAGCAGGTTCTTGACAGGCCCTGTGGACCCATGGAGAGAAAAACCCATTCTGGAGCAGGTTTGCTGGCAAGACTTGTGACTCCACGGGAGACCCACGCTGGAGCAGTCTTTCCCTGAAGGACTGCAGCCCGTGGAAGGGACCCATGCTGGAGCAGTCGGTGAAGAACTGCAGCCCATGGGAAGGACCCATGTTGGAGAAGTTCATGGAGGACTGTCTCCCATGGGAGGGACCCCACGCTGGAGCAGGGGAAGAGTGATGAGTCCTGTCCCTGAGGAGGAAGGGGTGGCAGAGACAACATGTGATGAACTGACCCCAACCCCCATCCCCTGTCCCCCTGTGCTGCTGAGGGGGAGAAGGCAGAAAAAAAATGGGAGTAAAGTTAAGCCCAGGAAGAAGGGAGGGGTGGGGGGAAGGTGTTTTAAGATCTGGTTTTATTTCTTACTACCTTACTCTGGTTTGATTGGCAATAAATTAAGTTAATTTTTCCCAAGTCAAATCTGTTTTGCCCATGTCAATAATTGGTTGAGTCATCTCTCCCTGTCCTTATCTCAACCCACAAGCTTTTTGTTGTATTTTCTCTCCCCTGTTTAGCAGAGGCAGGGCAGTGATAGAGCAGCTTTGGTGGCCACCTGTCTTCCAAGCCAGGGTCAACTCACCACAACCCTTCACAGTAACTACAAGCCTGAGGCTCAAACATCTAATTACCACCCTCAGCAAGTGAAATCCTGACAGGGGACCTGGAGGCCAGGCAATTCACCTCAGTCTACCACAGCTACAAGTGGGACTGATGAAAGGAGATGTGTACCCACACATGAGCTGAAGCCTTGCCTTTTTCCTCTGTAAGAGCACATGCAAGTCACAGGGGTCCAGGGAGGTCAGTCCTACTAAGGTATAGCCAGTGTCTGAATCCAAGAAAAACCACCCTCTGGGCTTAAAGCCTGTTTCTTTCTCCCCTGACCCTGGGGGTCCTGGTGGACATCCAGTTGAACATGAGCCAGCAATGGGCCCTTGCCACAAAGGCAGCTAATGGTATCCTGGGCTGCATTAGGCAGAGTATTGCCAGTGGGTCAAGGACGGTTGTATTGGTTTTGTGTGGCAAGGTTTTAGTAGCAGGGTGGGGGTTGCAGGGGTGGCTTCTGTAAGAAGCTGCTGGAAGCTTCCCCTGTGTTCAAGAGAGCCCATACCAGCCGGCTCTAAGACGGACCGGCCAAGGCCGAGCCAATCAGTGATAGTGGTAACGCCTCTGTGATAACATTTTTAAGAAGGAAAAAAAAGTTGGGACACGGGAAACAGCTGCCGGAGAGAGGAGTGAGAACATGTAAGAGAAACAACCCTGCAGACACCAAGGTCAGTGAAGAAGGAGGGGGAGGAGATGCTCCAGGTGCCGGAGCGAAGATTCCCCTGCAGCCTGTGGTGAAGACCATGGTGAGGCAGGCTGTCCCCCTGCAGTCCAGGGAGGTCCACGGTGGAGCAGATATCCACCTGCAGCCCGTGGAGGACCCCATGCCGGAGCAGGTGGGTTCCCGAAGGAGGCTGTGACCCCGTGGGAACCCCGCGCTGGAGCAGGCTCCTGGCAGGACCTGCAGATCTGTGGAGAGAGGAGCCCACTGAGCAGGTTTTCTGGCAGGACTTGTGACCCCGTGGGGGACCCACGCTGGAGCAGTGTGCTCCTGAAGGACTGCACACCGTGGAAAGGACCCATGCTGGAGCAGTTCGTGAAGAACTGCAGCCCGTGGGAATGGCCCACGTTGGAGACGTTCGTGGAGGACTGTCTCCTGTGGGTGGGACACCACGCTGGAGCAGGGGAAGAGTGTGATGAGTCCTCCCCCTGAGGAGGATTGAAGCGGCAGAAAATAACGTGTGATGACCGTAAACCCCATCCCTGTCCCCCTTGTGCCACTGGGGGGGCTTGGTGAAGAAATCTGGGAGTGAAGTTGTGCCCGGGAAGAAGGGAGGGGTGGAGGGAAGGTGTTCTGACATTTGGTTTTATTTCTCATTACCTTACTCTGGTTGATTTGTAATAAATTGAGCTAATTTTCCCCAGGCTGAGTCTGTCTTGCCCGTGACGGCAATTAGTGAATGATCTCTCCTGTCCTTATCTCGACCTGCAAACTTTTTGTTATATTTTTTCTCTCCCCTGTCCAGCTGAGGATGGGGGAGTGATAGAATGGCTTTGGTGGGTACCTGGCATTCAGCCAGGGTTAACCCATCTCAACGGTGATCCCTCAGCACTGGTGAGGCCACACTTGGAGTTCTGGGTCCAGTTCTGGGCTCCACAGTACAACAGAGACATGAAAGTACTGTAGAGTCCAACAAAGGGCCATTAAGATGATTAAGGGACTGGAGCATCTCACATATAAGGAAAGGCTGAGAAAGCTGGGACTGTTCTGCCTGGAGAAGAGAAGGCTCAGGGGATCTTACCAACGTATATAAATATCCAAATGGAAGGTGTTGAGAAGATGGAGCGAGGCTCTTTTCAGTGGTGCTCAGTGAAAAGCCAAGAGTCAATGGGCACAAACTGAAACACAGGAGGTGTTGAACATAAGTAAACACTTTTTTACTGTGACGGTGACCAAGGGAGTCTCCACCACTGGAGGTATTCAAAAGTCATCTGGACACAGTTCTGGTCAACCGGCTCTAGGTGGCCCTGCCTGAGCCCCCCTGCTGGAGGACAAGATGACCTCCAAAAGTTCCTTCCAGCCTCAACCACTCTGTGATACATCTCAGTATCCGTGCTCATTCCAAACCTACAAAAAGGAAATCACACCCTCAGACACTTACTTCAAGAAAAATCAACTTTTGTGCCTGATGCTGAGAGCTGCTGCATGGATTTGGAGCTCTTTTGAAGTACAACAAAAGGTTATGTGGGTGCAACAGCCTACTTCCACTGACCTACAGGTTTGAGGCCTCACCTATACAAGCCCTATTAGGAATTGCATAAGCCTTAGCAAATGACAAGGAAGAACAAGATCCTGCCTTTGTCTCTTGCGCTACCATGCTGGGCAGTAGCAAGCTGAAAGCTAGTTAGACCCAAGACATGCACCATGAGTAGTACCACATGGGAAGCAGTTCACTGTCTAAGGCTGGTGTAATGAGCCAGGAGTATCAGAACTGGAAAGAGAATCAGCCAGACTGCAGAAAAGTATTCTTTCAGGCTCCTCTGACCTATCTAGAAGATTCACCCTTCCTACACTAGGTGACTTACATGAAATCATATGTAACTTACATAGAGCAATGCCCTTTACCACAAGGCTTTACAAATACTAGAAGCATCAAAGTGTTTAAAATTACATATTCCAGAAACAGTGTAAGGCACACGCAGCCAAGTTTTCCATTGTCTTGTGTCTCCAGCAGCCACTTAAACCAGGACAAAATAGAAGTATCTATACTAACTTCATATATGAATACATATTGGAAATTGAGTCCAGTAAGGACTGTAAGACAGTAATGATTAGTCTGAACAATACATTGTTTGTGCTCAATGCTCATTTTGTCCCCATTTGTCATTTAAATGGTTACATAACCAGTGATAGCAACACATCAGAGTTCTCACTAAACAGGAACAACTTCCTCTTCAAACCTGAGCAACACAAAAAGTCAGCAGGCTAGTAAAGTAAATAGAGGTTGTAAAGAAACACACCCCTCCACACACACACACTGCCCCTAACCATTGGTTAAAGAGAGTTTTTAAAATGCAAATTAGATCTCCAGATAGTAACAAATCATTACAACTAGAAAACGCTTTCAGCCCAGTACTTTAATCTGAAGATGACATATAGTTTAATGTTGGTGCTATAAAACATCAGTGCTGTTTTTAACTTGCTGTTCTGCTTTCCCATCAGATTTACTGCAACAGAATTGAACCAGGGTTATAAAGAGCATGAGTAGTTAAAAAAATTCTATTTGATCCTGGAAATAGTTTCAGAATGGACAATTAAACCCATTTTTCCAGCAACTTAGTCTCAGCAGTCAGTGTTGTAATTTGTTGTAGAGTCCACCACACATGAAATACCGTGGCTATCAGCTTCTAGCTTTTTAATGGTGCAATGCCGACCACGAGAGCTCTTTAATAAAGCAAAGCATAAAAAGACCAGAAAAGAGAACATTTTTCATCTTCATTTTTCAAAACTGAAAAATCCTCAGACTTTTTAGATGAAAGGCACTACTAAGAGGACTTCTATATTAATTGTCTACAATATACCATTCAAACATTCCTACAGGAAAATACTAATCTCAGAGTGACATTAATATAAACACAAATTAATGACACCAGGTAGGACTGCATACGGATCAAAATAGTTTAAAGTCGTCGTCTTCTGTGGTTTGGGAATGGGGATGGGACAGAAACATCTAACACTTGTTTGTTTTTTTTAAAATCTGGAAGGAGCATTTTGTTCCTCCCCAACATAACCTCTGCTCTCCTAACAAGGGGTTATACTTCTCTTACTGCATATTTTCTCTCACCTGGAGTAAACTCAAGACATACTGTGAATTTCTGTACAGTATCCAGTGCAGACAGCTCCTGATCTCAGTTGTCATGCCTACATACTATGACAATGCAAAATAGGAAGAAATATCCCAAAAGGGAAACACAAAACTTGGTGTATGAGGAAGTAAAACCCTCATTCTTTATGTATATACATACATATAGAATCATAGAATTGTTTAGGTTAGAAAAGACCTTTAAGATCATCAGGTCCAACCGTTAACACAACACTGCCAAGTCCACCAAACCATGTTCCTAAGCACCACATCTACGCATCTTTTATATACCTCCAGGCATGGTGACTCCACCACTTCCGTGGGCAGCCTGTTCCAATGCTTGACAACCCTTTCAGCAAATAAATTTTTCCTCATATCCAATTTAAACCTCCCCTGGTGCAACTTGAGGCCATTTCCTCTTGTCCTGTCGCTTGTTACTTGGGAGAAGAGACTGATACCCACATCACTACAACCTCCTTTCAGGTAGTTGTAGAGAGCGATAAGGTCTCCCCTCAGCCTCCTTTTCTCCACGCTAAACCACCCCAGTTCCCTCAGCTGCTCCACATAACACTTGTGCTCTAGACCCTTCACCAGCTTCGTTGTCCTTTGGACACACTCCAGCACCTCAATGTCTTTCTTGTAGTGAGGGGCCCAAAACTAAATACAGGGGAACAATCACTTCCCCAGTCCTTCTGGCCACACTATTTCTGATGCAGGCCAGGATGCCGTTGGCCTTCTTGGCCACCTGGGCACACTGCTGGCTCATATTCAGCCAGCTATCAGCCAACACCCCCAGGTCCTTTTCTGCCAGGCAGCTTTCCAGCCACTCTTCCCCAAGCCTGTAGCGCTGCATGGGGTTGTTGTAACCCAAGTGCAGGACCTGGCACTTGGCTTTATTGAACCTCATACAATTGGCCTCGGCCCATTGATCCAGCCTGTCCAGATCCCTCTGTAGAGCCTTCCTACCCTTGAGCGGATCAACCCTCCCTCCCAACTTGGTGTCATCTGCAAACTTACTGAGGGTGCCCTCAATCCCCTTGTCCAGATCATTAATAAAGATATTAAACAGAACTGGCCCCAATACTGAGCCCTGGGAAACACCAGTTGTGACCCACCGCCAACTGGATTTAACTCCATTCACCACAACCCTCTGGGCTTGTCCATCCAGCCAGTTTTTTACCCAGCTAAGAGTACGCTTGTCTAAGCCATGAGCCGCCAGCTTCTCAAGGAGTATGCCGTGAGAGACAGTGTCAAAGGCCTTACTGAAGTCCAGGTAGACAACATCTACAGCCTTTCCCTCATCTACTGGGTGGGTCACCTGGTCATAGAAAGACATCAGGTTCATTAAGCAGGACCTGCCTTTCATAAACCCATGCTGACTGGGCCTGATTGCCTGGTTGTCCTGTACTTGCCATGTGATGACACTGAAGATGAACTGCTCCATAACCTTCCTCAGCACCGAGGTCAGACTGACAGGCCTGTAGTTCCCCGGATCCTCCTTCCAGCCCTTCCTGTAAATGGGCATCATGTTTGTTAACCTCCAGTCAACTGGGACCTCCCCCGTTGACCACGACTGCTGATAAATGATGGAAAGTGGCTTAGTAAGCACTTCTGCCAGCTCCCTCAGTACTTTGAGTGGATCCCATCCAGCCCTATAGACTTGTGTGTGTCTAAGTGGTGTTGCAGGTCACTAACCATTTCCCACTGGATTATGGGGCTTCATTCTGCTCCCTTTCCCTGTCTTCCAGCTCAGGGGACTGGGTACCCAGAGAACAACTGGCCTCACTATTAAAGACTGAGGCAAAAAAGGCATTAAGTACCTCAGCCTTTTCCTCATCCTTTGTCACTACGTTTCTCCCTGCATCCAATAAAGGATATTGTCCTTAACCCTCCTTTTGTTCATAATATATTTATAGAAACATTATTATTGTCTTCTACAGCAATAGCCAGATTAAGTTCTAGTTGCGCTTCAGCCCAACTATTTAGTACATACATACATGTGTGTATATAATACTACAGAGGCAGAATGAACCCACATTCTTCCTCCTTCCATGCCTGAAACTCTTAGTAGCAACAGATGAAGAAGTTCAAGAGAAAAGAACTCAAGAGGGATTGCCAGACTGAATTAGTGTGGACAGTCATGCCATGTATTGGTGTCACACTGGAAGGTCACAGTGTAAGTCCCCAGACTGGGAAAAACATTTGAGGCAGACTGTAATGGGAAAGGTTTTAATTGTAGCTGACAAGCTGTTATAATCAGGCTTATCCGACTGAGCATATACTGCTTTAGAAATATTTACTACATATACTCTGGAGCCCATGTAGTGAACATAATTGAGTCAGATTTTTGTAACAACTCAAGTTTAGAATAACTCCGAGTCACACCAGACGAACAGATGACAATCTGTCCTTTTATAACTGACACATTCAGTAGCTTGTTTAGTGTCTTGCCTGACCTACAGGACTTCTGACAGCACATGACCTTTCATCTTCTGTTGTGCTCTCCAGCTGAAGGATGGATCATACAGAAATCCCTCAGCTGAACCTTACCCAGAATTGGTCAGGTGGCCTACCAAGCCATCTCTGCCTACTGATGGAAAATACCATCAAATGTTAGTATTTTCCAGTTGGGTTTGAAGGTTACCTATTGTCAAGTACTGCAGTTGTCTTTCTTTTAAGTGCAGCATCTTGGATTGCCCTAGAGCTACTTCTGAATCTCATCTGTTGTTTGGATGGGGTTCACTATTCAAAGGGCATATTATCAATTCCTGACATCCAGACAGAGAACTGTGCCTGGAGAATTTTCATTCTCCATGTCAGGACAGAAAACAGTCCCAAGTATCCTGAGAGAAAAAGTATTACATAGCAGTCCCCATATATGCATTAAAGGCTCTGACTGCTTGGTGTCTCTAGCTATGTACTGCGGAATCTAAATTTATCATTAAAAGCTATAAGCTTTAGTTAAAGAAAATGTAAGGATCAAAAGAGCAAAGCAAAAGGATGATAAATTAAATACGATCTTCTGTATAACATCAGACATGAATTTTGCTCTGCACCTCCTGCAACCAGATGCAGTAAGGGCTTTGCAATGACTATGTGACTTGAGTACTGTTCACACTAGTACTGGAGAAGCCGAGATGAGGTGTTACTAATTTTATGCATTAAATTTAGTCTTTGCAAGACTCTTCCATTCAGAATGTTTGTTCTTGACAATCCCCTCCTCTCCCCATGTGGATAAAGATTTTTGTCAAAGGCTAAGTGTGTTCTACAAGTCAGTAATAAAACACTGGCTGCCTTTTATCATGTACAATAAAGATGTACACTTATACTGTGAAGCATGAGAGAATTTCCATCAGAGACAGGGCCTCATCATACTAGACACAGCAGAAAATGCTTAAACAGTCCCTCACTTGCTGCTTCAGTGTGCTCCACAACTGAATTCCCCTTCGTCTCACTTTACATTCACTGCTCATTTTCTTTCTAAGCTGATCATGCTAATGAAGTTTAAAGACGTATCACATTTTTCACCCTTGTCTGTGTGGGTTTGAAATTGGACAAAGAATCTCTCATACCTACATCAAGAATATTTTATTTCTCTTATCTTAGTAGCATGCATTAGGAATGTGATAAAGTAGTCTCTACTATCAGCACTTTCCTTAATATTTAGATGAGATCATTTTGACTGGCAAGGCAGAAGCAGAACTTCCAGATGAGATCATTAAAATGATGCTGTTGAATGCCAAGGAAGTCCATTCTAAACAGGTCTCATTATCACACAGGCTATGGACTATCATGAGCAAATCTAAACTATATACATTGCCAGCTTTCCTTTTAATAACCTATATACTCACTTGTCCCTTTGCTTATCCTTTTCTACCAAAAAGTGCTCTATTTTCCAACAAAATCCTACCATAACCCAGAATTCTGCCCATCTCTGGCCTCAATCCATTATTACTTTTAGTGAGTTTAGCAATCTGAAATGTGTTAGACTAACAGTCCTAGAGAATCAGCCTAATACATCATTGTTTAGGTGCATGATAAATAAACCATCAGTACAGTCAGGTTTAGCCTCAGCTGTATTCTGAAATGTTATCTTCTGGCATAGGTTCTCTACAGGCCTTCTGTTCAATGGATTCTCAGAAACCCATGGAAACAATGTAAACAGATTAAAAGCAAAACAAAACATAGATAGTGTGCAGTCTATAGCGTGAGTCCAGTTTGTGCACGTATTAAATGTAAATTGAAATACAAATCTGCATGAAAATTGATGTTATAGAGCAAGGCACTCACAAGACAAGAAACTAAAAACTAAGGACAGACTCAACCCAAAGTACACAAGCCACAGCGCTCATTATTAGGATTCTATATCCACATTTGGGTGCCAGACCAGTACTGCGCCACAAGGGAACTTCACCAAGGTATTACATTAAGCACACACTACTATTGTGTTTGACTGGATTCAGTTCTATTTGAAGGCTGCACAATTCCTTCACCCATCTGAAACCCAATGGAGATGACTGCCTGCCATTCTCACTGAGATCAGTGATAACCACTTGCACACACATGTGCAAAGTAGCACTGCATCCAGCAGACATCATTTTATGTGTTAGCACAATAGCTGAAGTGTGAGGTTATCTAGGATGATTGGGAAAACATATTATGTGAGAAAGTTTAATATTGTCAAGTACAGCAGGGACCAGGACAGATTACAAATTCAGCCTTACCTTCATCACTACCCTAGTGCTTTTGACAATCCTTTAAAATAGCAGTCTTTGGTGAAAAGTGTAAGTCTTCACCTCTGCAGAAAGAAAAGCATTGATATTTTACTACTGATGTGCTTTCCCACAAAAGGTGAAAGAATGTCATGGTAGATCTAAATATATTCTGCATGTAGCACAATAGCTGTGCCGTTGTACATTTTATAATTTAAATAAGTTTTCAGCAAAATTACATCTTGCCTATTCCACTTTTCTTTATAAGGAAAGAGCTGCAAACCATGTGCCTGCCCTTATAAAAGTGTAACTGATAACAAAATACTGTATACAGAAAAGAATTTGTTGAAAAAACTTTTAAAACACTTCAAAATATAAATGCCATTAAAGTATGACCCTTTGTCTTACTTTGCAGTAGTATGATTGTGTCAGAGAAAATTAATTCCTTTCCAATTTATTTACTAGTACCTTAGCAGTTTTTAATTTCGTTGACACCTGCACCTAAAAATGATAAAAGCACATGCATTCTGCTTCTCACACTAGCTTATTCTAATGCATATGAGGTCAATTACTTCTTGACAACTCTCTGATGAATAACTGTGCTCTTTGCTAAGCTTGTCACATTGATCACTGGCCAGCAATACAATTAATAAAGTATTGCTGTCCACATAGCACATTAATAACTAGCCTGAACTAGAGGTGGCAAGTCTGATAGATCCAGTGCATTTTAATCTTTCATACCCTGCCAGCTCAGAAGATTAAAGGAAATCTCCAAGACAATCTCCACATGCCAACACCAGGTTCCATGACATCCCAGCCAGGGTTACAAACCAAACTTGAGACCTAATTTTCAATAATGCAACTCAGTTGGACATTTCAAGCTTCATTTCTGAATGTTGCACTGCCTTGTGGCCAAAGCATTATTTATTTATTTCTCCTTCCTATTTATACTTCTGAAAGGTAGAATTGATTAAAGTTGTCAGTTCAACCAGAATTCATTAGAAAATAATGGCCATAAATTCAGTGCACTCTGAAGCGTTGCTTAATAATTCCATAACATTTAGAATGGAAACAATCAATCTAGGAAAGGTCCCATCTCTTCAATACAGGAAAGGATGAATTAAAGCTTGGTCACGAGAAGCAAGTCTGGAGCTTTCCCCCAACATTTTACATAAGTTTTAATTGTTGCTTTTAGAGTTGTGCCAACATGCAGGCTTTAAGCAGAATATTTTTTGATTTCTGGGATAGATTATGATCTGTTCTTTTAGTCAAGTCCTCAGAAGAGAGCAAGCACATTTGGTAGAAAAATATTTTAAAGAACCCCAAGAAGCTGCTCTGTCATCCTTGGAAGTATCTTTGCTTCCATTTTACAATATGAGAAAATGCCTATTACATCTCAGACCTTGGACCAACATCCACAATACCCATATCAGGTTCTCTTCTATTGTCTGTCCTCAGCTGTGCCTAGATTCCAGTCACTTGAGGCTGATCTTTCCTGGCAGCCACAAGGAAAGATGGCACAGTAGAGATTCTCCACGAGGATCAAATAATCATCCCTCAATTGCACTAGCTTTACTAAGCAGAATCAATACATGGCAGTCATAACAACTGTCTCTCTTCTTTTAGAGTTATGAAAGGCAGGGAAAATGCTTGAAAGAACCTCACTAGTCCTAATCACTTGTTGTCAACCAAGACTAGTTAAATGGTATGAATAAGTGCTGTAAGGATCCATATCTCTACCAGAGCCCACCATGTGGAAGGGCAGTGATTCACATGCTTCCAGGTACAAAGTAACAGGTTGTCCCACAACTGAGACTATTCGCCTTTGAAGGGCACTTCAAATCTTTTGCACTTCATTTCCAACTTTGTAATACTAATACCTGGCACAGAACTGTTCTTATCCACACAGTTCTAAAGAGAAATACAAGGATCTTAATAGCTTATGAGTCAATAAAAGGATTACCAAAGTCCACAAAAAAAAAAAAAAAAAAAAAAACACCAAAAAAACCCAACACAAAAAAACCAACACCAAAACCCCCACAAAAACTAGTGAGATTCAGGATATCTAATCAATCTGCTTAGCAAAACAGTTAAGGAGGAATTTCAACTAATGTGTAAAAATAAAACTTAGTGTGACAACTTCAATTCCAGAGAAAATATATAGCCACCTGAAGATTACCAAAATAACAAATATCAGAAAAAATTTTCTTTCACAGAAAGATATGCCTACTATTTGGAACTGTGACAGAATTAGACAAACTGGTCATTGCCTCTAGAAAAATGAGGCTAAGGACTGTTCCCAATATATTCACACAGTACTTCAAAGGTGTATTTTTCAAAGCTGAAGAAAAAAAAATTAGTGCAATGACAAAGAGAGAACGTACAAGCACAAGGCAAACTCAGACCTCTAAGTGATTACTAAAATCCAAAGATGACAATTCGATGATCAAAAGGATGAGTTTGTCCAAAAGACGCAAAAAGCATCAAAACAGGACAAAAATTAAGGGCGGGGGGAGTAAATAAGATATGTTAAGTGCTACACTGGAATATGCGCAGGCTACCAAATACCCTTAGAGGAACTTGACAACAGTATATCAATACCATGCCTACAATAACACACCAAGCACCAGGTTAAAAGCTGTCCAGTGGAGGAAAATTACAGCAGGAAAGCAGGGGAAGGGAAGCTGAGTCCAAAGAGAACACAATTTATTCCAACAGTATGAGTAATAAGTCACTGACACAAGTAACCAGCTGAAAACTCTTGTTTACCTGCCTTCAAATCAAGAGTGGTGTCTGTGCCTGGCATGCTTCAGTTGGTCACAGTGCAGATCCCACACGATGCTGGCTGGGCACAAATGTGACACCAGAGTAGTGTCCTCATGTGCACTGAGCTGATTCTGCTCTTGCAAGCACTGGCGGTTTGACACCTCAAGTAAATTAAGACACAGAGAGGACACCTAAGGAGATGTAATTAAATCCACTGTAGCATTTCACTAACACAACCACAATGCTTCCAGGAATTGAGGTAGCCTCCCTGTTTGGCACTGCACTGTATGATGCAGACCATGTGTTGCTTAGATCTCTAAACAAGCTTCAAGTGAGTTACACCTGCATTGTGCATCATCACAGATATTCTCTTATTGCTCTCCAATTTGTAAGTCGTCTGCCTGGAGAGCCAGTGGTCCCCTGTGAAGACAGGTGGAGGGGCTATCTGACATGCTGCTCCATGAAACCATTCCAACTTTCTCTCAAGTGTTTCTTTCATAAGAGCACCAGGACTGTTCAGCACACCACCTCAGGTGAAGACCAGATCACCACTCAAGTCTCCCTCTTCCAGCTGATCAACACAGTCCCACTGAAATACCTCCTCCTCCTCAGGTTGTCAAGGTACAGAAAGCCTTAGGATAAACCTTCCTAGGCAACCTGAAGTGCTGCAGTCCTGTCTCAAGGTTATGGCTGACAGCAATCTGCTCAGCTGTAGAGAGAGATTTGCTGTCTATTAGACTATCTCATTGTGAGCTAAGACCAGATCACAGACCAGGAATGTATTATACCCATAGGCAGTTTGCTAAAGATGTTCTCAGCCTCCTAATAGCCCTTCAGTCTTCAATACCTTGCTTCACATTGCCAGGAATGGAAACTGTGCCATAGGCCTGTCTTGCTATGAGATTTTTAATTACGCTTTATTTTGTCTTTGGTTTCAAGGGCATGTTTAACACCCTCAGGCTAACACAATGGGATATCTTATTTATCTATTTACATTACATTAGAATAAAAGTGACATAGCAGAAGCAATGTGGATTTTGGAAGCTTCTACACATTCTGTTTTAATAGAAAAGTTTAATAAGGGAACCTTGACTTTCAATAATGAAATGAAAGTTTATTGAAGTGGCATAATATACTGGCAGTGGATTGAATCACAGTTTACACTTAATTACAAAGGTGGCTTTCACAAGATTACCCATACAAATTAGTTGTCTCTTTCCTATGTGTTTAAGGATTGCAGGACCAAAAGACATTTGTATTGTAAATTGTGAACAGAAAGATAGCAGCACCCAGTCATAACACCAGTTAAAATCATCTGTTAGGAGTGTGCCTAAAAGCATTTTCCTTATAACACACCACTTTCCCAGCTTAATGTACCAGTTCAGCTGCAGAGATTCATTCTACTATGACATTTAGCATGCAGCAAACTCGTTTGGGGAAAACAGTATGCATGTAAAATGTCACTAGGAAGGATATCATGGGAAACAATCTTCTAACAGCCCACTGCGGATGGATAGACAAGAGCTGGCAGAAGGTATAACCGAACTGACATTTCTCTAAGATGGCAGAAGCCTCAGGAAAAAGGTATAGAAAAACCTGGAATTTAATGCCTAGAGCTTGTGCTATCAAGTGCTCTCAGAATGAGCAATGTAAGGGCAGCAGGAACTGGCAAGATAACTTTGGCATTTCGCATTAAGCTAAGAAAGAGGAGACTGTTGGTGGGAACAATTTATCCATCCACCTGGGAGTTACGCCACCAAATGAAAAGTGGCAAAGACCCATATCCAGTTTTATATAGCCTGTTCTTCTTATTTGGATAATTTTTTTTTTCCAAGGGAAAAGAAAGAAAATTTGACCTTGGAGAGCTAAACACTAAAAGCAAGATTTAAAAACTTTTCAAAGGAAGCAGTTAAAACAAGCTCTTTCCAAATGCATTTGTTCTTTCAGTTTTCTAAAAGGCCTGTTGAAGGCAGTTGTCACAGCAGGAGAGTCTCAAAACACTGTCTAGCAGTCACCCTTTGAAAAATAAGAGGAAGAATTTTTTCAAGGAAGACTTCAGAGTGAGAAAAGGTCCGATGCAGTGATGACAAGTCAAACTGAACTAAATGGTGGTCGTCTACCTTCCATCAATATGCATGCTGTCTGCAAGCCCCAACATAAATTTGTCCTATCAGCTTATAGGGAGTTTGTTGCTCTGTCCCACTCAAGATATTTTTTTTTCCTTTTTTTTTTTTTTCCCTGGGACACAATTTTTAATCGATAAAATGTGCTCACAAAAACCAAAACCAAGCCCTATTATTGGCAAGGCATAGTCTCAAAAGGAGTTTATAGGCATTTTCCAGAATGCTTGGGACCAACTTTAGTTAAAGCAGGCAATGGAGGAGTGGGAATATATGTTTTGAGTTGATTTAGCTCTTCATTTTGATCAGTTACCATTTGTTTCAAATAGGAATACTTAGAAAACAGGGTAACTGAATAGCAGAACCTTTATCAAACATCCTCTCTCTGCAAGAAAGTAACAGATCACAGTAACAGCCGTGATTCCCACGAGTTACTTGTCCTGTCAGTTCTGTGGTTTAAAATTGACGCCTGAGGCACCTCCAAGTCTGAGGCAGCTTAGACATTGTTAGGCATTCTGGTACAGCTGCTACAAAAAACATATTTTCATGGCCTCTGCCATGTGCAACGAACCAAGAGGCAGAAGGTACATCCTCCTTGACTGGGATCTGCAGTGACTAAGGGCCATGTTGACAGAAAGTATTAAAATGTAGAATAAAGTACAGCATCTTTACTGCCATGGGACTTGGTTCCCTAATGGCTAGACTAGTCTCAATTTCAGCAGGGCTTAGTGAGACCTGATATTAGGGATGACTGACAGGACCAGAGAAAATATTCAATAACATTAAGGCATCTGGATGCAGCTGGGATGAGAACAGCATGTGGAAGGAAAGCATATTTTTGAAGTAACACGCTTTTAATCATCAGCTGAAGTGAATTGGTACTAGCCTACAAGGATTCATTCAAGTGATTTTTGGTGAGCAAATGCCCTCAGGTGACAGGAATTCTTCTGTCTGGAAGAATTTCTCTCTGGAGAGATCACTGGAAAAAGGTCTTCAGGAGTCTGTTGCAGCTCCTACTCTGGGACACCCTGGTGATGGTATGAACAGCCAGATATGTTAGTTCAGCACCCAGAACATGAAAAGGTGGGAGCAAAACCCAGGGTCAGTCAGGTACCTGGTCAGGTAGATGCTGCCTGAAATCTTTGCCTCGGTGTCCATACTCTGGAGTCTGGGAGACGCTGGCACACATCCTTTCCAAAATCACTAGTTTGTCTTTGTCTTGTCCCATAGAGTACCACAGCATTACAGGGATCTTTTCAATACATGGCCTAAAATATTGCAGCACCTCACCGCAATGAATCAGGTCAAGGCCATAACTGGCTTTGTTTTCTCCATGACTTTGCTCCTGCTGCCCTGTTTTATACCTTTGCTTAAACAGCCTAAGGCACTATAGAAGCACTGCAGTAGGAGAAAAATCTCCACTACAGATAAATTTTCTTTCAAACCAAATGAATACAGTACTATCTTCAAGAGTGTAGGGATAAAAAACAGAGCAAAACGTTTAGGCTGTTTGATAAAAAACCTAGAAATACATACAGTATATGTATTGTTTTGAAATCTCAGCAGCTGCAAGTTGACTGTAGGTAGACAGCAGCTGATGCCATTTCTTTGCTTCTGTGCGGAAAGTCAAAGTGAAAAAAAAACCAACTAAAAAAACATAAATAAGAAACTGAAAACAACTCTAAAAAGCTCCTTTGACAGTCTGGACAGCTATCCAGGCACACTGTTAGAGTGACAGGATATATAAGTGTTCATATAAGTGCACAGTCTGCCCAATGCTTACAACTCAGTAGAAAAATACAACAATGAAAGGGTAGTGCGTAGATCATGCGCATGAATAATTACATTGTTAAGGAGGATAATTAAAGTGGGAAAAAATGCAAGAAAGTAAGGTGCATATACTGGGAAGACTGCAATAGAAAAGTATCTACTTCACTTTCTCAAGAGGCTTTGATATTTGGACAGAATGTTCAAACAACACTGCTAATAGGCAGTATGGGTTTGCAGCTAGTATAGCACGCTCCTTCCCCTTGCACTTTGGCTTAATAGCATTTGTTGGTGAAGGGCTGGACACTTCACCTAGAGAGATGCATGTGAAGGGAACTGTAAGGGTGCTGGTTACACTGCAAGACAGTGTCCTTGAAAATTTAAGGGATATTTGTTTTTCTTTAAGCAACAAACTAGGATTTAATTCCCAGGGTTCTTGCAAATCAGCATCACTGACTCATACCTTAACCTAGAAATCTTGCTCTCTGACAAATTTTAGATATTTGCATTTTGGGAAGGACCATCTGCCAAGACAACAAAATTTAAGTAATTTAATATGAAGTTACAGATCTCTTTCATTCAAGAAAAAAACCCTCATAAATGTGAAATTAGTGAAACCAAAACAGAACGAGGAGTAAAGCAATTCAGTCCCAACTACTAATTGTTGAAATCTAGTACTTCATTCTGCTGCACTATTAATCATTTAATTAATGATTGTTTAGTCTTTGGAATAGCTGAAATCACATCTGCCTGTCAGTGTGCCACGGTCCAGCAACCCCCAAATACTAATACCCACTCCAGGGCCACAGTACATTGCTGCTCAGTCCGCGTGTAGAGATGGCAAGGAAAACATGTGTCATGGGTGGAGCCTTTGCTCCTTATCCAAATAGAGCAAGCCCAATGCCCAGAATCCACTATCAGTTTAGAGTTTTTCTATCACTATTTTTAACACTTGTTCCCTATGAATACATTCAGAGGCACTATTTAAAAGTCACTTCTTTGTTCGAAAAATGGAATGCAACAGCAGGAAGACTTTATGCAGTAATGCACTAGGGCAAACTATATGTAAAGGAAGCCTGCCAAAACTAGTTTTTTCCTCCTTTTCTGTAAAGCAGCAATTTTTTTTTCTTAAGTTGTCTCACTTGAGGGCTTACATTAATATACAGTAGAGAGACAAAAATCATCATTTTCTTTTCTTTTCCTTTCTTTCAGGCTGTCATCAGCTTCATTGCCATGACACCAAACCTCCTTTTATATTTCTTTGTGAATACACAACTATGTCATACACCTAAGTCCTAAGTGGATAGGCACAGCATTCCAGCATTACTTCCATGGCTTCGAGCCCTGGTGCTCTTTGTGAGGAATAGAGACCTGACTGCAGCACTGCAGAAGACATTTTCCCTCTTCTTTCTCAGGGCTGCAACCATCAGAATGCACACATTTTACTTTCTGTCTCTTCCATATGTGGCTTTTCTCTCCAATTTATCATTCACAAAATAGAAGCATGCCCCTAAACTAAATACCTTAAATCAGGTAATACAATAGAAATATAATCTGTCTTTGTCTTCCCAGGGCCACACAATGTATAAAAAGTTTTTATAGCTCTAGATGGCTATACTGTTGAATTTTAAAAAAAAAAGTAGCATTATTTCTAGTTCCACTGGACAACTGACTTGATGTGAAGTATCCTCACAGGAAACACTGTTTTTCAAAAACATTTTCACTTCAGTCTTAAAGAAAAAAAGAAAAAAAAACCCAACAACAAAACAACAACAAACCACCACACTGATAAAAATCAGTTTTGAGGCCCTGCAACAGAAATTAAGTTAGCACAGCAGGGCTTTCACTGTAATAATTTAACTTGTCAGTTCACATCATTGACTGACTTGAGGAATTCATAGGGCTTAACTGATCAATATTATAAATGGTTTGGATGGCTCTGCAGGAATAGCCCAGTCTTAATTTGAGGTCAGTTCTTATTCCTTTTAAGTCTCATTAGCAGGAGCCAACATAAATCCAGAAATGGGAGGACAAAAGCAGAAAGTTTTGTATCAACAGCAAGGCCAGCATAACAAAGCGAAAGAACACCGTGTTCAGTTGAATTGTATGCATCCTACTGCAATCTCTTCCAGGTCTTTGGCAAGGAACAGAAAAGCATATGGAATCACTGGCAATAAGGAGGAGGACTCCTAGTTTCTAGGAATCATGTATTTTCTTTAGTTTGAATTGAAGATGAAAATCAACCACAGGTGTACCAGACCAGATTTTCAGCTGGCACAAAAGGCTTCATTCTAATGAATTCTGCAGAGAAGGCCAATTTCAATCAACTGAGGTGTTGAAACAGCATACTTAGACAAGTGCTGCCCTTCACCTTTCATTTTCTCAAGCAATTCCCTGAATGCTTGTCCCATCTCGTGACTTTGTACAACATACTGCAGAGACACAAGCCAATTTCGCATGAGATGACTACCACCAGCAGCAGCACAGCAACACCAGCTTTGGTGCACAGCCACTGACAAGCCCTATCTCTGTAAGACCAGTCATGCAGACTTATCCCTGGAGTCCCAGCCGCACATACTGAAAGGCAGTGCAGCTTTAAGGAAGCCAGAGCTACACAGACTGTGTGAACTGGGGCCCACTGCCCTGTTACCAGCTTAAAAGTTATCTTCAGAAGAGGGGCAGTTTTGCCCAAAGTATTGAGTAGTCCCTTTGAATACCGATCTATTTATCCAGTGTGCAAGAGACTGAAGAATGCTACTTTATTTAGTCTTTCCTGTCTCCTTCAAAACAGCTACATTTAATCATTCCCGTAGGAAAGGAACTCCCCAGGCCAAAATGTCCAATGGCTACTGAACAACTGAGCAGAGTAGCAATATGTGAACTTGACTAAAATTAGGAAGAAAACTGAAGTTGGCAGGTAATTAGTGAATGTTCTTTTTCCTCAGCCTAAGATGTCAGAAGCACCTCTGGCTGGAAAAACTCTTAGAGCTAGAACTCATGTCCTACTGCCTTTATCCACACCATGCAATTATCCTTAAATGGAGTCCAAGAAGGAAACCAACATACTAACTAGTTATGAATGCTGACTTGCAGGAAAAACTTACTGTGTAACCAGATGAAGTAGCATGACATGCACCCAGGAATCAAGTTCAGGTAAGGTCATCAGCCTGTGGACAGATTCTTCTGCAGCAGAGTAAAAATGGAAGAAACATGAAAGCACTTCTATTTGAAGAGCCAGTTGGAGGCCACATCTGTAGGCTGAGCTGAGCGGCTGTAAAAAAAGAATTTAACTCCATAAATTCAAAGACTAAAAACACTGTTATCTCTAGAGGGAGGCAGTGAAAAGCAATAGTGCATGGTAGTGACATCATGTTAGAAAACTGAATGCATTCAACAATCCTCCCTTTTATTTGCTCTGTCAATCTATGTGAAACAAAAGATCTGCCTCACAGCTGAGACACTTAGCTCCTCAGAGAATATGTCCTGAGCCCAATCAAAATGCAGTTGAACAGGATGGAAAGAATTACTTCCACAGACTCTTATTCAGGTACACAGGCAATATTAACTGATGGTTACAAAAGTGGCTGAGCTTCAAAGGAAGAGAAATTCCTTAAAAACGTAACAGAACATCAGTTGCAGGTACTCAAATCCTAGAGAATTTTGTAAGCATCATTACATCCAAGCTCTTGATTTTTCAGTGCCCAAGACTGAGTTAACATTTTAACAGGAAGGCCACAGAAGCATTCAAAAAGATCTTTTAACTTTTGCAATTCCATATGTAACAGAAACACATTCAAGATATGCTTCAAGGTGCCTGCTTCCAATTTCAACTATGATAGACTGTTTACTCCATTTCATCTGTTGCAGACCAACTGTCAAGCTACAGAAAGACTGCTGAAGCCAGTTTTGATATATCACTTGCCCAGCTAAATCAAACATCATTTGTTTTCTGAAGTAAGGCTGATGAAATCATTTTGATGATCAGAGTGGCTAGTGTTGTAAATGAGCATCATTTCAGTCCGTGACATTACAAATGTGGCTTCACCCCACAACAGTATTCACAATTCAGTGTGTGATTTTTCAACTACACAAGGACAATAAACAAAGCATACGTCTTACAGGTAGTGCAGAAAGAACATTCTGCGAAAGCTAGACCTTCACAACATTCAGATTGGTACCATTTTCACTTGGGTAAAAATCAATGCTTTGATACTAACTTTGGATCATCACCACATTCATATACTTAGCGATGCCAGCTCCTATTCTAAACTGTTTTCCTTATTAACACAATGTCTACATCTGACAATCTATTTGCTCTGTGTTTATCACCATGAAGACCATCCCAGTCACAACTTATCCATGCCATACTCTCAGCCACTTCTGGCACCTGTATACAAAATCTTTTCTTCATACAGTAGATTCACAAAAACATATATTATTCCCACACACATGCACCAAGCATTAAGACACTTGCTCCAAATTTTGAACAAGGTATACTAAACTCAGTGCCTCAGCCCTCCTTCTATCAATTCACACACAATATAGGCATAATATGAAATGGACTGTCATTTAACATTTTAGAAATACTTGCAATGAGAAAACTGCATGGGGGCGTCATCATAAATCTCTCATGATTAAGATGGAGAAAAAGGCATGTAGTAACCTCATATACATCCACTTTTGAGGTGAAACAATTCTGTGATACACAGATTCCTAATCTTTCACATAAATATAGGGCAGCATAAAGTGTTTAACTTCTAGTTAAGACCACAGACTAGAAAGGTCTTTCAAAAGCACTACTCAAAGCCAAGTTTTTGTAAGGTATTTTGCTCCCAAGGAAAAAGGCTTCTCCTGGTAAATGGTGCTTCCCTCTGAAATTCATTTCTCCTGAACTGAACATCGCACTTCTTAGAAAAGAAATTAGAATGAGATATCTGGGAGGAAGTTTTAACTTCTCAACATGAAAGCTCCTAGATAGACACAGAACCATGATTCCTAGGCACCTTTACAGAAGTAAGAACAACTTTCACATGGCCAATTTTCACTGGGTGACTTGGTTCAGAAGAACTTAATTGTGGAAAACCCCATCAACAGATACCTGCTGTGATGTCTTCTGTAATAGGGTGAAAAAAGCTGGCTTTTTCATTAAAAGTGTCCCATAGCTATAGCTTTCATCCTGGTTTTTATTGCATCAGTACAAAAGAGTGACTCAAAGGAGACATGTGGCAATGTAAAACAGCTGAGTATCTCCTGGCTAGTACTCCCAAAACTACAGGACAACTCTGATACTGAGACTGCTCACAGTTTAAAAGCAGTATGATTATATGGACCAAGTGTAATCAAACCCCTAGCAGTACAGTTTGCATTCTGAACCACTTCAACCACCGACACTGCTTTTTCAAGATACTGTACTATCCATCAGGTACTGATGTGTTCTGCCTGATATTCCCAGCTTTAGTCCTTACATGTGGCTAGCACCACTATGTTCCTAGAAGATCACTAGCATATACAAAGGACTCATGCATGCAGGTGTTAATATCATCTCCACATAATGGTGCTGAGGTTTAGTTTTAGCCCTAGTTTTTTTTCACTGTCAGTACTGTTTACATGAATCCTTTTCCATGAACAATATATCTTTTGCAAGTTCCTATTCAGCTTTGTCCTTAAAGTCATAAAACAAATCAATAGCATCTAAGCTAAGTATGGCTCAGTTCTGTGCTTTTGCTTAAAGGAAAATGAACTAGTTAGCAACCATCTAGTTTTAGATATGCTATCAAACATGGCTAAACAGAGTTTATCTTTCAATATAGTAAACCAGACCAAATAAGACACTTAGAAAAAAATATGATAGTACAAAAAATAAAAATTCCATTAATTGAGTTCTATGGTATAATCTGAAAATAAAGTAGTTCTACAGATAATTACCAGATTTCCATATTTATAAGAAGATGACACATATAGGGATAATAATAAAAATGGAAGTACCACTTTCCTATTAATATGGAAATTCAGAAATTATTGAGGTTATCTGTTATAAATCAACCTTCTCATTTTTTGCTGACAGAAATGCCATTTTTGCACTACATTAGATTCCAAAATTCCTAATGCAACTCCCCTTTGACAAATCAGTGTAATGGTTGTCATGCTTATCCTCAATTTTGGCAGGAGTTCTGCTCTTGGATTAAAAAGGGCTAAAACCATACCTGGTACAATACCACTTAAGGTGTTAGAATTAGAGCGAGGAAGGATTTGTTCTCACAACCTTGTTATTTGCTTAGTTCAGCAGCCCAGAGCAGATGCTGCACAACCACAAGGTAGCTGCATTGTCCACTTAAACTGAACAAAGCATGCCACGGGATTCTGAGGCAAAATTGCATGTACTTGCACCGTAGGAACAATTTAGTGGAAACTGTCAAGAGATTTTTCAAGAATTTGTTTTTGTAACAAGAATTGCACATTGCTTCATATTCAGGGTGATGCTAGCCCATCCTCTTCCATAGAGAAGTGCAGCAGCAGATGCCTTCTTGTTGAGCAGAAGAGCTCTGTCTGTCATTACCTAGCAACCAGTCTGTAGATGTTGAAATCACAGTATATTTTCAAGTGTTGGCCCTCTAAACACATTCTTCTTTCCCAAAAGTGGTTACGCAGTTCTGCAACACCTCTAGAAGACATGGCAGTTGACCTGAGACAATAGCTTATACCAGGACCTAACACAGGTCTCCTGCCTGTGAATGAACTTAATGCAAGAAGTTCTCTTTAATAGAAAGGGTAATCATTATTTTGATGCTTAGCGTTGTTCCCCCAGTTTCTTCATGTATAGAACTTTTGCTTTCTCAAATGAACATCAGAACCTATCTGGCTTAGTAATTTGCTGCTCTCAACTAAAGTGTACACTCGGTATATTGACATCATGCTTATATTTAGCTATTCATAAGGTGAACCACAAACAGGGCAACAAAAAGCTCAATAGTTTCCTGGCTTCCCAATGGGGTTTCACATACATGGAATAACAGATCTCCTAAGATGATGCTACTCTAATCAAATCTTGGAAGACAATCCCATCAGGCCTTTTTCAGGTACCACCTGCTTGCTACACAGCCTGTAAGTCAGTTGGCTGGACTAGCATTACGAAAGCGCTGCACTGTTGGAAGCAGCAGCAACCAAATGTGAACAATAATGCCCTTCCTCATTTTTCTGTAGCACTAATTCACACATAAAAGGTGAAATGCTGAAGCTGCATCTATCACCATCAGCTCCACAAAACTGTCTTTATGGGGACTTTTTCACCCTGAAAAAGTCAAATAACACACTGCTTGACTACTTAGCAGTAGGGCCTTGGTAAGCGCAAACAAGGAAAGATGGCTTTCACCTGTTACGAGGATAAGTTTATTCTTCCCAGTGAGTCAAATAGAAGAAAATATGACTTTTATCCTGCACATTATTAAATTCTAAGTGCATCCGAAGATCTTTATAGGGCCCTCAGTCTACCTGTTCAGAAGCATAGCTCTTCCATCAATGTTTCCTTCTCCTTCCTTCCCTCCACAGTCTCTTCTGCATAGTCCACACAGCACAGGGCAGGCAGATGGGACAGAAGGCCTGAGTGCTTTACAGCATCGTACAGACGCATTCTCCCAACTAAACCAGTTCCACAGGTAAGGCTGAAAACAGTACCAAAGCCCAACTAGCCACATGCTTGTCACCACTCCATACCTAGGTCAATAATCCCATGGGTACTCCTTATAGTCTTCCTCGTCACTGGGTGTGTTTTAACTGTTACTTCAAGTTCAACCATTATCGTTCCCCAAAGTTACTTCAAATGCTTTTAAAGCAGTGTTCACCTTTGGAGAATGGAAGATTTAGAAAATCACTCATGCGCAGGTTAATGAGGAGCCATAAACCCTGCTGATGCCTCCTGCTCACTGTGCTGCTCTGCATCCTAAACCAGAGAGAACCCTCAGCCATGATTAATATAGCTTCCCCTCCTACCACAGCACTCTACAGAAGAGCATATGCCAGAGCTTAAAGGTCAAACAGAAAAACTTGCAGGATGATGACATGACTAATTTGTTTCAGTAATTCAGTACCACTGGTTTGTTGTGATTATTGCTACAAACTTCTTTCACATTTACAATTGTGATCTTTTTAACATCTGAATAATTTATATCCAGTGATCAGTGATGCGTGTGTCAAAATCAGGAAAACTAGCTCCTGTAGTGTTCCCTGACTTTAAGAGAACATATTTTCCTATCCAATTATATTGTTTCTCTGTGGTTTGCATTTTGAATAAACAGAATTACCATGCCAAGACATTCTGAACATCCATCTTGAATGGGAGCAGTAAGATGATCTGCACTTAAGATGTAGCCATGAAGACACACCTGTAAGACATGCCAGTAGATTCCACCTTCCTTACAAGAATCCAGATAATGTCAAGATGAGAATAATTGTGTTTGTCACCATGGTACCAATTCACACTGTGATGCAATTTCAAAAAAAAAACAAAAACAAAACCAAAAAAGCACCAAAACAACAACCAAACAAAAAAACAGAGACTTTACCTATGTGCACAACAACTCTTTAGCACATTATGCAGTAAACTGAAGAAAGAAAAGGAGCTGAGGAATTAAAAATCACACCTTGTGAAACTCACTATAAGTGTATGCAGCTATTAGAGGCAAGAGGGATCCTGAAGAAGAATTTCAAGAGAAGTCTTGTAACTTCACAGATCCCAGAATTAGTGGTGTTCTATGAATTTTGCAAGACAAACCAGCAGACAGGTGGGAGAATGGTAGCGCTAAATCTGAAAAAAAGTAGAAACTTTGGGAAGGAAAGTTTTATAAAAGGGCTTTAAAGTCTGGGGCAAATACCAAAGGATCTTTCACTAGCCATTCCTTGGGCTGACATCCTCCTACAAAATCTTAGGCAGAGATGAATATGCCCAATACTTCCAAGTAACTGCAATCAACGAGTCCAATACAGTTTGAAGACAAGATGACAGAAATTGGTGATTTCAATTTAACATGAGGCACGTCTGACAGACTAACTGTTGCACAGGAAAGGTGATCTACCAAAACGGACTAATTTAATCAGGTTACAGTCATGGCAAGCACGGCTAGAGATCTGAGTCAGTGCTTATCCCCTCCTTTCAGGAAAGGCAGAGACAGACAACAGTTGCACTGGCTGAGACCAGGCTCCTTTCAA